>NC_082344.1:47912222-48262222 GCF_027477595.1 Haemorhous mexicanus | reverse complement strand
CTGCAGTGCGCCTGGAGCTCTGGGCTTTGTGGTTTCTGAGACTCTAACCCCAGGCGTAACCCTATCCCTAACCTTAGGCAGGAAAAGCAACCCAGGCTAGGGCTACTGAAAAATATAAAGTCATGGAGGCAGCAACCATGTGGGACTTTTGCGCTCCCCTTGGGATGCCTTTCGCAGCTGCAGTGTGCCTGGAGCTCTGGGCTTTGTGGTTTCCAAGACGCTAACCCTAGGCGTAACCCTAACCCTAACCCTAGGCAGGAAAAGCACCCCAGGCCTAGGGCTGCTGAAAAATATAAGGTCATGGATGCAGCCACCATGTGGGACTTTTGCGCTCCCCTTGGGATGCCTTTCGCAGCTGCAGTGCGCCTGGAGCTCTGGGCTTTGTGGTTTCCGAGACGCTAACCCTAGGCGGAACCCTAACCCTAACCCTAGGCAGGAAAAGCATCTGAGGTAAGGGATGCATCTGAGGAGAAAGCTTTAGAGGCAGCCATCATGTGGGACTTTTGCGCTCCCCTTGGGATGCCTTTCGCAGCTGCAGTGCGCCTGGAGCTCTGGGCTTTGTGGTTTCCGAGACGCTAACCCTAGGCGTAACCCTAACCCTAACCATAGGCAGGAAAAGCAGCCTACGGTTAGGGCTCCTTCCGAGGAAAAAGCCGTGGTGGAAGTGATCTTGAGGGAGTTTTGCGCTCCCCTTGGGATGCCTTTCGCAGCTGCAGTGTGCCTGGAGCTCTGGGCTTTGTGGTTTCCGAGACGCTAACCCTAGGCGTAACCCTAACACTAACCCTAGGCAGGAAAAGGACCCCGGGCCTAGGGCTGCTGAAAAATGTAAGGTCATGGATGAAGCCACCATGTGGGACTTTTGCGTTCTGCTTGGGATGCCTTTCGCAGCTGCAGTGCACCTGGAGCTCTGGGCTTTGTGGTTTCCGAGACGCTAACCCTCGGCGTAACCCTAACCCTAACCCTAGGCAGGAAAAGCATCTGAGGTAAGGGATTCATCTGAGGAGAAATCTGTAGAGGCAGCCATGTTGCCGGTCTTTTGCGTTCCCCTTGGGATGCCTTTTGCAGCTGCAGTGTGCCTGGAGCTCTGGGCTTTGTGGTTTCCGAGACGCTAACCCTAGGCGTAACCCTAACCCTAACCCTAGGCAGGAAAAGCAGCCTACGTTTAGGGCTCCTTCCGAGGAAAAAGCCGTGGTGGAAGTGATCTTGAGGGACTTTTGCGCTCCCCTTGGGATGCCTTTCGCAGCTGCAGTGTGCCTGGAGCTCTGCGCTTTGTGGTTTCTGAGACGCTAACCCTAGGCGTAACCCTAACCCTAACCCTAGGCAGGAAAAGCATCTGAGGTAAGGGATTCATCTGAGGAGAAAGCTGTAGAGGCAGCCACCATGTGGGACTTTTGCGTTCCGCTAGGGATGCCTTTCGCAGCTGCAGTGCGCCTGGAGCTCTGGGCTTTGTGGTTTCTGAGATGCTAACCCTAGGCGTAACCCTAACCCTAACCCTAGGCAGGAAAAGCATCTGAGGTAAGGGATGCATCTGAGGAGAAAGCTGTAAAGGCAGCCACCATGTGGGACTTTTGCGCTCCCCTTGGGATGCCTTTCGCAGCTGCAGTGCGCCTGGAGCTCTGGGCTTTGTGGTTTCCGAGACGCTAACCCTAGGCGTAACCCTAACCCTAACCCTAGGCAGGAAAAGCAGCCTACGTTTAGGGCTCCTTCCGAGGAAAAAGCCGTGGTGGAAGTGATCTTGAGGGAATTTTGCGCTCCCCTTGGGATGCCTTTCGCAGCTGCAGTGTCCCTGGAGCTCTGCGCTTTGTGGTTTCTGAGACGCTAACCCTAGGCGTAACCCTAACCCTAACCCTAGGCAGGAAAAGCATCTGAGGTAAGGGATGCATCTGAGGAGAAAGCTGTAGAGGCAGCCATCATGTGGGACTTTTGCGTTCCGCTTGGGATGCCTTTCGCAGCTGCAGTGCGCCTGGAGCTCTGGGCTTTGTGGTTTCCGAGACGCTAACCCTAGGCGTAACCCTAACCCTAACCCTAGGCAGGAAAAGCAGCCTACGGTTAGGGGTGCTTCCGAGAAAAAACCATGGTGGAAGTGATCTTGAGGGACTTTTGCGCTCCCCTTGGGATGCCTTTGGCAGCTGCAGTGCGCCTGGAGCTCTGGGCTTTGTGGTTTCTGAGACGCTAACCCCAGGCATAACCCTATCCCTAACCTTAGGCAGGAAAAGCAACCCAGGCTAGGGCTGCCGAAAAATATAAGGTCATGTAGGAAGCAACGATGTGGTACTTTTGCGCTCCCCTTGGGATGCCTTTCGCAGCTGCAGTGTGCCTGGAGCTCTGGGCTTTGTGGTTTCCGAGACGCTAACCCTAGGCGTAACCCTAACCCTAACCCTAGGCAGGAAAAGCATCTGAGGTAAGGGATGCATCTGAGGAGAAAGCTGTAGAGGCAGCCATCATGTGGGACTTTTGCGTTCCGCTTGGGATGCCTTTCGCAGCTGCAGTGCGCCTGGAGCTCTGGGCTTTGTGGTTTCCGAGACGCTAACCCTAGGCGTAACCCTAACCCTAACCCTAGGCAGGAAAAGAACCCCAGGCCTAGGGCTGCTGAAAAATATAAAGCCTTGGAGGCAGCCATGTTGTGGGACTTTTGCGCTCCCCTTGGGATGCCTTTCGCAGCTGCAGTGCGCCTGGAGCTCTGGGCTTTGTGGTTTCCGAGATGCTAACCCTAGGCATAACCCTAACCCTTACCCTAGGCAGGAAAAGCACCCCAGGCCTAGGGCTGCTGAAAAATATAAAGCCTTGGAGGCAGCCATCATGTGGGACTTTTGCGCTCCCCTTGGGATGCCTTTCGCAGCTGCAGTGCGCCTGGAGCTCTGGGCTTTGTGTTTTCCGAGACGCTAACCCTAGGCGTAACCCTAACCCTTACCCTAGGCAGGAAAAGCACCCCAGGCCTAGGGCTGCTGAAAAATGTAAGGTCATGGATGAAGCCACCATGTGGGACTTTTGCGTTCTGCTTGGGATGCCTTTCGCAGCTGCAGTGCACCTGGAGCTCTGGGCTTTGTGGTTTCCGAGACGCTAACCCTAGGCGTAACCCTAACCCTAACCCTAGGCAAGAAAAGCATCTGAGGTAAGGGATGCATCTGAGGAGAAAGCTGTAGAGGCAGCCACCATGTGGGACTTTTGCGCTCTCCTTGGGATGCCTTTCGCAGCTGCAGTGTGCCTGGAGCTCTGCGCTTTGTGGTTTCTGAGACGCTAACCCTAGGCGTAACCCTAACCCTAACCCTAGGCAGGAAAAGCATCTGAGGTAAGGGATGCATCTGAGGAGAAAGCTGTAGAGGCAGCCATCATGTGGGACTTTTGCGTTCCGCTTGGGATGCCTTTCGCAGCTGCAGTGCGCCTGGAGCTCTGGGCTTTGTGTTTTCCGAGACGCTAACCCTTGGCGTAACCCTAACCCTTACCCTAGGCAGGAAAAGCACCCCAGGCCTAGGGCTGCTGAAAAATATAAAACCTTGGAGGCAGCCATGTTGTGGTACTTTTGCGCTCCCCTTGGGATGCCTTTGGCAGCTGCAGTGCGCCTGGAGCTCTGGGCTTTGTGGTTTCCGAGACGCTAACCCTAACCCTAACCCTAACCCTAGGCAGGAAAAGCATCCTACGGTTAGGGGTGCTTCCGAGGAAAAAGCCGTGGTGGATGTGATCTTGAGGGACTTTTGTGCTCCCCTTGGGATGCCTTTCGCAGCTGCAGTGCGCCTGGAGCTCTGGGCTTTGTGGTTTCTGAGACGCTAACCCCAGGCGTAACCCTAACCCTAAACTTAGGCAGGAAAAGCACGCCAGGCTAGGGCTGCCGAAAAATACAAAGTCATGGGGGCAGCAAACATGTGGGACTTTTGCGCTCCCCTTGGGATGCCTTTCGCAGCCGCAGTGTGCCTGAAGCTCTGGGCTTTGTGGTTTCCGAGATGCTAACCCTAGGCGTAACCCTAACCCTTACCCTAGGCAGGTAAAGCACCCCAGGCCTAGGGCTGCTGAAAAATATACGGTCATGGATGCAGCCACCATGTGGGACTTTTGCGCTCCCCTTGGGATGCCTTTCGCAGCTGCAGTGCGCCTGGAGCTCTGGGCTTTGTGGTTTCCGAGACGCTAACCCTAGGCGTAACCCTAACCCTAACCCTAGGCAAGAAAAGCATCTGAGGTAAGGGATGCATCTGAGGAGAAAGCTGTAGAAGCAGCCACCATGTGGGACTTTTGCGCTCCCCTTGGGATGCCTTTCGCAGCTGCAGTGCGCCTGGAGCTCTGGGCTTTGTGGTTTCCGAGACGCTAACCCTAGGCGTAACCCTAACCCTAACCCTAGGCAGGAAAAGCAGCCTACGTTTAGGGCTCCTTTTAAAGAAAAAGCCGTGGTGGAAGTGATCTTGAGGGACTTTTGCGCTCCCCTTGGGATGCCTTTCGCAGCTGCAGTGTGCCTGGAGCTCTGCGCTTTGTGGTTTCTGAGACGCTAACCCTAGGCGTAACCCTAACCCTAACCCTAGGCAGGAAAAGCATCTGAGGTAAGGGATGCATCTGAGGAGAAAGCTGTAGAGGCAGCCATCATGTGGGACTTTTGCGTTCCGCTTGGGATGCCTTTCGCAGCTGCAGTGCGCCTGGAGCTCTGGGCTTTGTGGTTTCCGAGACGCTAACCCTAGGCGTAACCCTAACCCTTACCCTAGGCAGGAAAAGCACCCCAGGCCTAGGGCTGCTGAAAAATATAAAGCCTTGGAGGCAGCCATGTTGTGGGACTTTTGCGCTCACCTTGGGATGCCTTTCGCAGCTGCAGTGCGCCTGGAGCTCTGGGCTTTGTGGTTTCCGAGATGCTAACCCTAGGCGTAACCCTAACCCTAACCTTAGGCAGGAAAAGCACCCCAGGCTAGGGCTGCTGAAAAATATAAGGTCATGTAGGAAGCAACGATGTGGTACTTTTGCGCTCCCCTTGGGATGCCTTTCGCAGCTGCAGTGTGCCTGGAGCTCTGGGCTTTGTGGTTTCCGAGATGCTAACCCTAGGCGTAACCCTAACCCTAACCCTAGGCAGGAAAAGCATCTGAGGTAAGGGATGCATCTGAGGAGAAAGCTGTAGAGGCAGCCATCATGTGGGACTTTTGCGTTCCGCTTGGGATGCCTTTCGCAGCTGCAGTGCGCCTGGAGCTCTGGGCTTTGTGGTTTCCGAGACGCTAACCCTAGGCGTAACCCTAACCCTAACCCTAGGCAGGAAAAGAACCCCAGGCCTAGGGCTGCTGAAAAATATAAAGCCTTGGAGGCAGCCATGTTGTGGGACTTTTGCGCTCCCCTTGGGATGCCTTTCGCAGCTGCAGTGCGCCTGGAGCTCTGGGCTTTGTGGTTTCCGAGATGCTAACCCTAGGCATAACCCTAACCCTTACCCTAGGCAGGAAAAGCACCCCAGGCCTAGGGCTGCTGAAAAATATAAAGCCTTGGAGGCAGCCATCATGTGGGACTTTTGCGCTCCCCTTGGGATGCCTTTCGCAGCTGCAGTGCGCCTGGAGCTCTGGGCTTTGTGTTTTCCGAGACGCTAACCCTAGGCGTAACCCTAACCCTTACCCTAGGCAGGAAAAGCACCCCAGGCCTAGGGCTGCTGAAAAATGTAAGGTCATGGATGAAGCCACCATGTGGGACTTTTGCGTTCTGCTTGGGATGCCTTTCGCAGCTGCAGTGCACCTGGAGCTCTGGGCTTTGTGGTTTCCGAGACGCTAACCCTAGGCGTAACCCTAACCCTAACCCTAGGCAAGAAAAGCATCTGAGGTAAGGGATGCATCTGAGGAGAAAGCTGTAGAGGCAGCCACCATGTGGGACTTTTGCGCTCTCCTTGGGATGCCTTTCGCAGCTGCAGTGTGCCTGGAGCTCTGCGCTTTGTGGTTTCTGAGACGCTAACCCTAGGCGTAACCCTAACCCTAACCCTAGGCAGGAAAAGCATCTGAGGTAAGGGATGCATCTGAGGAGAAAGCTGTAGAGGCAGCCATCATGTGGGACTTTTGCGTTCCGCTTGGGATGCCTTTCGCAGCTGCAGTGCGCCTGGAGCTCTGGGCTTTGTGTTTTCCGAGACGCTAACCCTAGGCGTAACCCTAACCCTTACCCTAGGCAGGAAAAGCACCCCAGGCCTAGGGCTGCTGAAAAATATAAAACCTTGGAGGCAGCCATGTTGTGGTACTTTTGCGCTCCCCTTGGGATGCCTTTGGCAGCTGCAGTGCGCCTGGAGCTCTGGGCTTTGTGGTTTCCGAGACGCTAACCCTAACCCTAACCCTAACCCTAGGCAGGAAAAGCATCCTACGGTTAGGGGTGCTTCCGAGGAAAAAGCCGTGGTGGATGTGATCTTGAGGGACTTTTGTGCTCCCCTTGGGATGCCTTTCGCAGCTGCAGTGCGCCTGGAGCTCTGGGCTTTGTGGTTTCTGAGACGCTAACCCCAGGCGTAACCCTAACCCTAAACTTAGGCAGGAAAAGCACGCCAGGCTAGGGCTGCCGAAAAATACAAAGTCATGGGGGCAGCAAACATGTGGGACTTTTGCGTTCTGCTTGGGATGCCTTTCGCAGCCGCAGTGTGCCTGAAGCTCTGGGCTTTGTGGTTTCCGAGACGCTAACCCTAGGCGTAACCCTAACCCTTACCCTAGGCAGGTAAAGCACCCCAGGCCTAGGGCTGCTGAAAAATATACGGTCATGGATGCAGCCACCATGTGGGACTTTTGCGCTCCCCTTGGGATGCCTTTCGCAGCTGCAGTGCGCCTGGAGCTCTGGGCTTTGTGGTTTCCGAGACGCTAACCCTAGGCGTAACCCTAACCCTAACCCTAGGCAAGAAAATCATCTGAGGTAAGGGATGCATCTGAGGAGAAAGCTGTAGAAGCAGCCACCATGTGGGACTTTTGCGCTCCCCTTGGGATGCCTTTCGCAGCTGCAGTGCGCCTGGAGCTCTGGGCTTTGTGGTTTCCGAGACGCTAACCCTAGGCGTAACCCTAACCCTAACCCTAGGCAGGAAAAGCAGCCTACGTTTAGGGCTCCTTTTAAAGAAAAAGCCGTGGTGGAAGTGATCTTGAGGGACTTTTGCGCTCCCCTTGGGATGCCTTTCGCAGCTGCAGTGTGCCTGGAGCTCTGGGCTTTGTGGTTTCTGAGACGCTAACCCTAGGCGTAACCCTAACCCTAACCCTAGGCAGGAAAAGCATCTGAGGTAAGGGATGCATCTGAGGAGAAAGCTGTAGAGGCAGCCATCATGTGGGACTTTTGCGTTCCGCTTGGGATGCCTTTCGCAGCTGCAGTGCGCCTGGAGCTCTGGGCTTTGTGGTTTCCGAGACGCTAACCCTAGGCGTAACCCTAACCCTTACCCTAGGCAGGAAAAGCACCCCAGGCCTAGGGCTGCTGAAAAATATAAAGCCTTGGAGGCAGCCATGTTGTGGGACTTTTGCGCTCACCTTGGGATGCCTTTCGCAGCTGCAGTGCGCCTGGAGCTCTGGGCTTTGTGGTTTCCGAGATGCTAACCCTAGGCGTAACCCTAACCCTAACCTTAGGCAGGAAAAGCACCCCAGGCTAGGGCTGCTGAAAAAAAAAAGGTCATGTAGGAAGCAACGATGTGGTACTTTTGCGCTCCCCTTGGGATGCCTTTCGCAGCTGCAGTGTGCCTGGAGCTCTGGGCTTTGTGGTTTCCGAGACGCTAACCCTAGGCGTAACCCTAACCCTAACCCTAGGCAGGAAAAGCATCTGAGGTAAGGGATGCATCTGAGGAGAAAGCTGTAGAGGCAGCCATCATGTGGGACTTTTGCGTTCCGCTTGGGATGCCTTTCGCAGCTGCAGTGCGCCTGGAGCTCTGGGCTTTGTGGTTTCCGAGACGCTAACCCTAGGCGTAACCCTAACCCTAACCCTAGGCAGGAAAAGCACCCCAGGCCTAGGGCTGCTGAAAAATATAAAGCCTTGGAGGCAGCCATGTTGTGGGACTTTTGCGCTCCCCTTGGGATGCCTTTCGCAGCTGCAGTGCGCCTGGAGCTCTGGGCTTTGTGGTTTCCGAGATGCTAACCCTAGGCATAACCCTAACCCTTACCCTAGGCAGGAAAAGCACCCCAGGCCTAGGGCTGCTGAAAAATATAAAGCCTTGGAGGCAGCCATCATGTGGGACTTTTGCGTTCCGCTTGGGATGCCTTTCGCAGCTGCAGTGCGCCTGGAGCTCTGGGCTTTGTGTTTTCCGAGACGCTAACCCTAGGCGTAACCCTAACCCTTACCCTAGGCAGGAAAAGCACCCCAGGCCTAGGGCTGCTGAAAAATATAAAGCCTTGGAGGCAGCCATGTTGTGGGACTTTTGCGCTCCCCTTGGGATGCCTTTCGCAGCTGCCGTGTGCTTGAAGCTCTGGGCTTTGTGGTTTCCGAGACGCTAACCCTAGGCGTAACCCTTACCGTAACCCCAGGAAAAGCAACCTACGGTTAGGGCTCCTTCAGAGGTAAAAGCCGTGGTTGAAATGATCTTGAGGGACTTTTTGGCTCTCACTTGGGATGCCTTTCGCAGCTGCAGTGTGCCTGGAGCTCTGGGCTTTGTGGTTTCTGAGACGCTAACCCTAGGCGTAACCCTAAACCTAACCCTAGGCAGGAAAAGCACCCCAGGCCTCGGGCTGCTGAAAAATATAAAGTCTTTGAGGCAGCCATGTTGTGGGACTTTTGCGTTCTGCTTGGGATGCCTTTCACAGCTGCAGTGTGCCTGGAGCTCTGGGCTTTGTGGTTTCCGAGACGCTAACCCTAGGCGTAACCCTAACCCTAACCTTAGGCAGGAAATGCATCGGAGGTAAGGGATGCATCTGAGGAGAAAGCTTTAGAGGCAGCCATGTTGTGGGACTTTTGCGCTCCCCTTGGGATGCCTTTCGCAGCTGCAGTGCGCCTGGAGCTCTGGGCTTTGTGGTTTCCGAGACACTAACCCTAACCCTAACCCTAACCCTAACCCTAGGCAGGAAATGCATCCTACGGTTAGGGGTGCTTCCGAGGAAAAAGCCGTGGTGGATGTGATCTTGAGGGACTTTTGCGCTCCCCTTGGGATGCCTTTCGCAGCTGCAGTGCGCCTGGAGCTCTGGGCTTTGTGGTTTCTGAGACGCTAACCCCAGGCGTAACCCTAACCCTTAACTTAGGCAGGAAAAGCACGCCAGGCTAGGGCTGCGAAAAATACAAAGTCATGGGGGCAGCAACCATGTGGGACTTTTGCGCTCCCCTTGGGATGCCTTTCGCAGCTGCAGTGTGCCTGAAGCTCTGGGCTTTGTGGTTTCCGAGACACTAACCCTAGGCGTAACCCTAACCCTTACCCTAGGCAGGTAAAGCACCCCAGGCCTAGGGCTGCTGAAAAATATACGGTCATGGATGCAGCCACCATGTGGGACTTTTGCGCTCCCCTTGGGATGCCTTTCGCAGCTGCAGTGCGCCTGGAGCTCTGGGCTTTGTGGTTTCCGAGACGCTAACCCTAGGCGGAACCCTAACCCTAACCCTAGGCAAGAAAAGCATCTGAGGTAAGGGATGCATTTGAGGAGAAAGCTGTAGAGGCAGCCACCATGTGGGACTTTTGCGCTCTCCTTGGGATGCCTTTCGCAGCTGCAGTGCGCCTGGAGCTCTGGGCTTTGTGGTTTCTGAGACGCTAACCCTAGGCGTAACCCTAACCCTAACCCTAGGCAGGAAAAGCAGCCTACGTTTAGGGCTCCTTTTAAAGAAAAAGCCGTGGTGGAAGTGATCTTGAGGGACTTTTGCGCTCCCCTTGGGATGCCTTTCACAGCTGCAGTGCGCCTGGAGCTCTGGGCTTTGTGTTTTCCGAGACGCTAACCCTAGGCGTAACCCTTACCCTTACCCTAGGCAGGAAAAGCACCCCAGGCCTAGGGCTGCTGAAAAATATAAAGCCTTGGAGGCAGCCATGTTGTGGGACTTTTGCGCTCCCCTTGGGATGCCTTTCGCAGCTGCAGTGCGCCTGGAGCTCTGGGCTTTGTGGTTTCCGAGATGCTAACCCTAGGCGTAACCCTAACCCTAACCTTAGGCAGGAAAAGCATCGGAGGTAAGGGATGCATCTGAGGAGAAAGCTGTAGAGGCAGCCATCATGTGGGACTTTTGCGCTCCCCTTGGGATGCCTTTCGCAGCTGCAGTGTGCCTGGAGCTCTGGGCTTTGCGGTTTCCGAGACGCTAACCCTAGGCGTAACCCTAACCCTAACCCTAGGCAGGAAAAGCACCCCAGGCCTAGGGCTGCTGAAAAATATAAAGTCTTGGAAGCAGCCATGTTGTGGGACTTTTGCGCTCCCCTTGGGATGCCTTTCGCAGCTGCAGTGTGCCTGGAGCTCTGGGCTTTGTGGTTTCCGAGATGCTAACCCTAGGCGTTACCCTAACCCCAACCCTAGGCAGGAAAAGCACCCCAGGCCTAGGGCTGCCGAAAAATATAAAGTGATTGACGAAGCCATCATGTGGGAATTTTGCGCTCCCCTTGGGATGCCTTTCGCAGCTGCAGTGTGCCTGGAGCTCTGCTCTTTGTGGTTTCCAGGACGCTAACCCTAGGTGTAACCCTAACCCTAACCCTAGGCAGGTAAAGCACTCCTGCACTAGCGCTGCTGCCAAAGAAAAAATCATGGAGGCAGCCACCCTTTGGGACTTTTGTGCTGCCCTTGGGATGCCTTTCGCAGCTGCAGTGCACCTGGAGCTGTGGGCTTTGTAGTTTCCAAGATGCTAACCCTAGCCATAATCCCTAGTACTAACCATTGGCGGGAAAAGCAGCCTAGGGTTAGGCCTACTTCTGAAGAAAAAGCGGTGGTGGAAGTGATCTTGTTGGACTTTTGCGCTCCCCTTGGGATGCCTTTCGCAGATGCATTGCCCCTAGAGCTCTGTGCTTTGTGGTTTCCGAAACGCTAACCCTAGTCCGAACAGTAAACCTAAACCTAGGCAAGAAAAGCTCCCTGGGCCTAGGGCTGCTGAAAAAAAAAAATATTGTGGTGGCAGCCATCTTGTGGGATATTTGCGCTCCCCTTGGGATGTCTTTTGCAGCTGCAGTGCCCCTGGAGCTCTGGGCTTTTTGGTTTCTGAGACGCTAACCCTAGGCGTAACCCTAACCTTTACCCTAGGCAGGAAAAGCACCTCGCGCCTAGGTCTGCTGGAAAAAAATAGTCATTCATGCAGCCATCTTGTGTCACTTTTGTGCTTCCCTCTGGACTTCTTTTCGCAGCTGCAGTGTGCCTGGAGCTGTGGGCTTTGTGTTTCCGAGATGCTAACCCTAGGCATAACCCTAACCCTAGGCAGGAAAACACCCCTGGGCTAGGGCTGCTGCAAAAAAACATATGTCGTGGAGGCAGCCACCTTGTTGCACTGTTGCACTCTCTTTGGGATGCTTTCGTAGCTGCATTGCGCCTGGACCTCTGGGCTTTGGGGTTTCCGAGACCCTAACCCTAGGCGTAACCCTAACCCTAAGCTTAGGCAAGAAAAGCAGCCTCGGTTTAGGTATGCTTCTGAGTTGAAAACCGTTGAGGCAGCCATCTTGTGGGACTTTTGCGCTCCCCTTGGGATGCCTTTCGCAGCTGCAGTGCGCCTGGAGCTCTGAGCTTTGTGGTTTCTGAGACGCTAACCCTAGGCGTAACCCAAACCCTAACCCTAGGCAGGAAAAGCATCCTAGGGTTAGGGCTACTTATGTGGAAAAAGAAGTGGCGGTAGTGATCTTAAGGGAGTTTTGCTCTCCCCTTGGGATGCCTTTCGCATCTGCAGTTCGGCTGGAGCTCTGGGCTTTGTGATTACTGAGACGCTATCCCTAGGCCTAACCCTAACTCTAACCCTCGTCCCGTTAGCATCTTATTTTTCCTGAACAGTAAGAATAAATTCACCAGACAGTGTTTTTCTTCTTTAGGCATCCATATATTCTTTTTGTGTTGTAACTCAGAAGTACCAATATACATTCTTTTGTGTAATAGATTTGCAAAAGTTGTGCTTAAAATTAAACCTTACCCACATAAACACCTCTAATGTACCATGTTATTTTTAATGTATGGATATGTTATGTTTCAAATCTCTTTCAGTTGTCAGTAGTTGTAGTCATAACATGGAGATGGTACTGGGGGCAATGCTGCCAGGGTGGCTGTGCTCAGGTGTTCCTGGTATAATCTTTAGAAAGAGAACATTCACCTCACTAGGCCACCCTCAGGCCTGAAGTTCTTTTTTGTCTTATTGTCAACTGATCCTAGCACTCTAGAGAATACATTTTCAATACACAGTCTGTACTAGATATTTTGGTCTTCTCTTAATATTTAGTATATTCAGTTTTATTTCAGTCATTACATTAATTTCACTGTTTAACTGTTTCTCGAATCTATTAATCATTATGACCAATATGGTTCCAGATAATTTGACGGCATGTGCTTAAATTTTCCAGTATATATGCTATGAAGTAATATTTATTTTTCATTATGACTTTTTGTTCCTTTCCTCAGAACTATCATTTAGATTTAATGAAAGCTGCATAGAAGTGTTAGAATAAATGGTCCATGCAAACTAAAGCACTTCAATTTATACTATAGTTCATCTTAACCTTGGATATTGAAACACATCAGCATATGAAAATTATATAGTTGAATACAGTGACCTAATCTGTACAATCTTCTTTGTAGGATGCTGATAGCCTGTGCAGAATAGCAAAAAGACTAAGACCAAACCTTGCATTCCTGTAAATCAGAATAATTGAATATTTAAGACAATCTAAAAAGTTTATTTAGTGAGATGGCTGATTAACACCCACCTATCAGATTTCCTTCTTTTCCTTCACACTTCCTCCATTTTCCTGCCATTTCTTATCTACGTTAGACTGAAATATACCTTTGCAGCCCTATACAGTTGCCTGTTTAATCGAAGAGTTCATGGATACAGAAAATTCTTCATTGTCTATTGTACTAGGTTGACTATATGATGCTTTTATCCCCAATTGTCTCATTCCGTTTATGCTGAATAGTAAGTTTTGCACCTTTAAGACTTGCTTCAAAGATTGAGGGGGGAGAGGAGGCGTGCAATTTGTTTTCAGACACTGAACTCACTCCTACACATTCCTGCTTCTGGACTGCGTGGTTCTGCGGATGAACAGACGGCGGGACAGGGCTCTTTTTTTTTTTTCTTGCTTTTTAGTTAGTTTAGCTAGCTGAGGCAAAGAAGTTCCCTGGACTGTGGTTTTTTTTTTTCGTTTTTCCCCTTTCTCTGGACCTGTTCACACCTGCTCTGGACTGAACAACCATAAGAGCACCAGCAGCTCGCCTCGGTGGGCCGGACCAGGCCTGGGCCACGGCATTTCCAACGCCGGAGGGACTGATAAGGGACTGAGTGAGCTGAACTGGAATCTGGGGAGGGGACTTTCTGGGTTTGTCATCTCCTTTGGAGCAGCAAGGGGTTTTATTGTTTAATATTAAGTTTTCTTGTTTAATAAACAGGTTTTTTTCACTTTTCTCCAAGGAAGTATTTTCTCCTGGACCGGTTGGGGGAGGGGTGGTAGAATCCAATTTCCTAGGGGGACCCTTTGGGGGTTCTCTCCCAAATTTGCCCTGAACCAGGACATCTATAAATCCTAAATTTTTAATTTGGCTGTATCAACTTAAACTGTCATTTGCTGTCTTGACTAAGACCCATTGGAGAATTTTATACATGACAGGTTCATATCTCTGTATTTAAGGCTTGTACGAGTATTTGATTTTTTACCTCATGCCTACATATTTCCCACTGAAAGTTTGCTCCTTCAATTTAGTTCTTTGTTTTGTAGATAATCTATGTTTTCTGGCTTGCCCTCCTCTCCCTTTCCCTCTCAATGTTCAGATTAACAATACAGTCTGATGAGCAGGTGAATGGCAGATCTTCGTTGGCAAAGTGTGTATAAAAAGTGTACCGTTTTTCCATTCTTATCACATACACTAGGCTGATTCAGTTTGATTCTTTAATTAGTCAGAAATTGGATCTCCTTTTAAACAATATAGAACTAATGCCTTTTTCTTTGTACTAAGATGCACATGACAAAGCAATGACCTGGGATTTCTAAACCTTAAGCATTTAGAGAGCATGATGCTGCTCAGCATTCTGCTCTCCATGAAATAACATTTCTCTGAGTAGCAGCTGCCTTTTCCATCTTGAAATCTGTCCATCTGTCTCCTACAATGTTTCAGGAATGAATGAAGGCTTTGGTTTTTTTTTTGTGCCAATTTATCTGCTGAGGAGTAGGACTCAGAAAAAGTATAACTGGCCTACATTGCCTTGATGCATGTGAGGTATTAAGTGGCTTATCTCATACCTCTCACAGCAAAACAGATTAGAGAAAGATCATGTACACATTAACTACTGTCATCTAGCAGCAGTGTTCCCTAGAAACATCATACTGTTTAATTTTTTCTCTTGCCACTTCTTCCTTTCTCTTTAAACACCTGATAACATCCAGCATAAAACAGTAAATAGTTTAAGTTTTGCTGGTGTTGGAGAACTTTTCAGCCACGAATTTCAGTTTTAGCAGATCAGAGGACAGAAAACATATAACCTCAAATATGTACACTGAAATTCCTAATGTGTTGGGTTACTCTGGAGGTATATTTGGATTCCTCCTTAACTTAAAGATAGTAACGTTGCATCTCTAAATTTTGTCTTTCATTTATAACCCTGACAGCATATGTACAAGGTAGATGTTAATACTGGCTTTAAACCGTCTTTATTAATCCTCTTCAACACAGGCTTCACCAGGGTGTAGCTATAGGGATGGGATTAAATTGGACTCACTGCAGCAGATATCACCTTCTCAAGAAGCCAGTTCAATTTTTCTCAGATACCATATCCTAGTACCTACATTGCTCACCAGATGCTCTGGGATGCATGCTGGGACAGGACTGGATAGCTACCATGCAGGATTATGATACCAGATAAACCTGGATTGTTGTACATCACAGTGTGAAGTTTGTAAATACCGGTAGAAAAGCCTGCACAGCTATGCTTAATAAAGATCATTTCATTTAATGAGCAAAATATCTGAGCTACATTGTATTGTAATGCACACTTTAATCTAAAGTGTTCTGGATTAAAGACCTGGAGCAGTACACTACAGACCACATGCAATGATAGATTGTAGAAGTGTAGCTGTCCTGATGTAAACAACCAGAAAAATTATTGAGCTCACAGCAAATAATAGAATAAAGCTCAAGAGATTTAACTCCAGCCAGATCTCTGGCACATAGGCTCTCTGATTTTTTGAGTTAATTTTTGTTTGAATCAAAACATGTCTTATAGAACCCATTTAATTTTGTATTACAGATTTCTCATGAGCCTTCCCCATCATGACTGCAGCTAAGCTGTTAAAATGGCCAGTCACACAATGTGCCAAAAGTATAAAGAGCTCATCCTGCATTTTGGTGGACTGCCTTACACACTTATCTTCTATACTGAAGTGCTTTTTATTATTGCATATGATATTCTAATGTCTCCAGCTTCCATAGAAATAGCCTTTTTCTTTTCTTCTTTGGTTTTCCAAGTATATCAAGGTGTGCTGGTTTTGGCTGGGACAGTGTTTATTTTCTTCACAGTGACTGGTATGGGGCTGTGTTTTGGATTTGTGCTGAACACAAAGTTCATAATGTAGAGATTTTTTTTGTTGTTGCAGAGCAGGGCTTACACAGACCCAAGGACTTTTCTGCTTTTCATACTGCTAGGCTAGGGGGGGAGACTGGGAGTGCATGGGAAGCTGGGAGGTGACACAGGGCAGGTGACCTCAACTGACCAAATGGACATTCCATACTCTATGACATCAGGCTCTCTGTTTAAAGCTCCTGGGGGAAGAAGGAATAAGGGGAAGGGCCTTTGGAGTGCTGATGTTTGTGTTCCCAAGTCACAATTATACATGATGGAGCCCTTCTCTCCTGGAGATGGCTGAACACCTGCCTGCCTATGGGAACCAGTGAATTCATTCCTTATTTTGCTTTGCTTGTGTGCATAGCTTTCACTGTTAAACTGTCTTTATCTCAGCCCATGAGTTTTCCAGCTTCTACCCTTCCAACCTCTTCCTGATCTTTCTGGTGGAGAGTTGAATGAGTGAGTGGCTGTGTGGCACACGGCTGCTGGCTCGGGTTAAACCATGGCACAAAGCTCACTGAAAGTCAGTATTAAAAGTCCAAAAGGCCACTCAGATTTTTTCTAGCTCTATTTGTTAAAAGTTATCAAGAACTGTTGATTAAAAGTATGTGACATAACTGGCTCCAGTTTAATATCCTGTTGAATTACTGTTGAAATTGAAAGTATTTTATCACAGTCATGTTCTGACATCAATTTTTGATATTTCTCCAAGTACAGAACTATGCTGAGCTTTATTCAGTACAAAAGATACACTTATACTTGCATAGACCTCGCATTGTTAAATGCTGCTGGATTTTTATGCAATGCTATTGATAACTCTACTGTTACTACTTTAATAATGGACCAGTTGCCATTTGTTTTTTCTTGATATGAGAAGTGAAAGAATGCTTTTAATTACTTGTCACTCCATTTATTATTGTGTGCTCTGTTTCCTTCCCACATTTTACTAGTTCTTAGTTTCTAGTTTGTTATTAAACTCTTTTTTCCCCATCTGTTATTTTGTTTTCATATTATATTTGCCATAGTTACTTTCACATTTACTCGTAGCTGAGATGAATGTTTTAACACGTGTAATCTATTTTTTTTTCAGTTGTAATTCTAGAAAAACATTATTAAATTGTTCCCAACACCATCCACATTTCTTACATAAAAACTATTTGTGCAGTAGTTGTGACTGCTAATTGTCTCAGGTCTGTAATACTGGACTTTCCAAGCAACATTGTGTGTATGTGAGTCTAAATACACACATGCACATCATTCCTTTGTTCTGTAAGTTACAGAACAAAGGTAATAGTTTTCTACATATTAGTTTTGTGATCACTTCCTCTGTCAGTCACAATGTGAATTAAAGCAGGCATTGTGATATGCAGATGTCACCTTTGCCTGTGAGATTCTCCCTTTCTGTCCCTTTTGGTGAGTATTTCCTCCCACGACACTATGATTCCTGTGGGAGCTGGAGAACTTACAGTGATGGGGAGTTGTAGTGTTTGGGGCTACTTTCAGACTATATTACCTTCAATAATTCCAGTCATTTACAATGCTTCTGCTGTGGATGGAAACATGAATGTGCATCAATCCCTGTATGGAATTTTATCCAGACACTTTATTTTTTTCCCAGCCTGCTATTCCTGACTTCTCCACGGCAGGAACTCAGTAGTGCTTCCGCACTGCTTTACTACCATATACCACTTATTTTATCATAAAATAAAACTTGCCTCCTATAGATAAAAAGCCCAATACTTTCCATATTTCTTTAGGTTCTTTACATGTACTGTGAAGATTGTGGTACAATGATGTCAAGTTGGCTTCATTGATTTTAAATACCATATAAAAAACTCTTGCAAGTATTTAAGGAACTCACCTTTTCCTAAACTTCAAGCGTCATCTCCAGAGCTTAATGTAATTTTGATTTGTTACCTGTATTCTAGAAGTTCTTAGTCTGCTCCTGAGATAATGATTGATTTTACTTTAGCTCTTATTTATTCTTTCCATAAATAAAAAATAAATTATGAGCAGCTGGACACTCATCTGTTTGAATCAGTAGAAGATATGCAGTTTTCTGCAAATGTAAGTATAAGTATTGGAAAACTCAACAGAGATTCATAAATGTTACTGGTATCTACAGTTTCATACTCACTCATGTTATTTCCAAGGCATATTGAAAAAAAACACAATATTTTTTAATCATACTTGATGTTAAAAAACAAATGGGAACATCTTGATGGCCTTCTTAATAAGACTTCAACCTGAAATCTTTCCTCCTCTTAATTTAGGTCAAAAAAGCTCTTTATTTTGTGCATATGTCTTGTAACCTCATTTAATTATTCTCTGGAAGTAGCTATTGTTAAGCCCCTACAATTTAGCACAGTTCAGCACATATTTTTAGCTGCTTACAGGAACACACTGGGGAATGTGCTTTAATATCACTTCACACTTATTAAAATACAAATTCTGCCAGAGTAAGTATATGCTGCTGCCATGAATGAATAAATGTTAATCATAAAATGTACAAGTGAAAATTCAACCTACTCTAGAATCTTGTCTAAATGTTTTTGTATAATAATATTTGTACATGAATAAACATGTCAGTGAAATAATTGCATAGATTGTCATAATGACTATTAATGCAGAAATGACTACACAGAGATGAAAAACAATAAATGCTGACAGCTTTTTTACTTCTAAAGAGAGTAATTTTTAATATGTCTTTATAATACTTCTAATAAAATATTTCTAAAATGCTAAATATATTTCTAGAAAATCACAGCTGCATCAAAGCACTTCTTTAAAATATGTCTCACTGCTGCTAGAAATTTATGTATTCTTTTTTTTCTCTCTCTTTTTAGATATTTTTAAACGCAGATACAATCCGCCTTGGAAATCTACCAGTGGGGTCCTTTTCATCCTCCTCCTCCTCCTTCTCCTCCTCTTCCTCACCCAGCTCTTCAGCTCCTCGCCAGACTATCTATGAGCTCTGCGCCTGTCCCAATGGTAAACTTTACCTGTCCCCAGCAGGAGCAGGCTCCACATGTCAATCCAGTAGCAACATCTGCTTGTGGAGCTAGAATGACTCCGTTTTATCCTCACACCAGAATAGCCTTTTGTTACTATCCCTCTGCTTCACAGTTCAGTTCGGTTTCCCTTGTGACAAGCCCGACGCTCCAAACGGCCTGCAGAGCAACTTCTTCCACTGTAAGCAGGAGTACAGCGCTGCCTTCTCTTGTGGTTTGTGCTGCCACTCAGCACAGAGATGGGAGAGAGAGATCCAGAAAACAATGTATTCTTCATCAGGAAACCTAGAACATAAGATCACCTTATTTTCCAAAAGGGACAATAACACAGGTGCCTTTGCTACTTGAAGTGAAGCACATAGTTTTAGATTTTTGCAGGACCTGGATATGAACTGCACATAAATATATAATTAGAGAGACAGAGAGAGAGAGTACATTAATTTACCCAGAATCTGATGGTGAAATGAATTGGTTCCCCCTGTATGATAAATAACTTTACTGTCTGAAAGCACAATTTTCCATTCATCTTTTTGGAAGTAAACTTTTATCCCTGAATTTTAAAATTTTAAAGCATTGTGTGATGCTTGCTTTACTAAACAAATTCAGTAAATGGTTTTTAATACAAAAAGAGACAGAATTCCTCCCTGAGTTTGGTTTCTTTAAAAATGTGTTGTTACTATTTGTCTACTAAGTCTAGGGTTTTGTACACTAGGTAAATTTTGGAAATGCTCAGCAATATTCCTTTAAAAGTTAAAAAGACATGCTCTTGTTTGTCAGATCTGAATGACCTTATATAATATTTTCGTGGCCATTGCATGTGAAGCGATTGCTTTAAGTAGAACATGCAGTTTCTGGAAAAGACAAGCAGGGTAAAAAAGGAAATTCTGATGATATGTTTGTTGATCAGTGTATTGCTCTTCACAAGGTTCTTATAATTGGCAAATACAAAACCAAGGGAGAAATCTTCAAAGGTGCATCTTGCCCATTTTCTGACTAAGTCTATCTGTTACCACTTGAACACAGTGCAAACATTGGTAGTAATGCAACGTGTGATGCTGAAAAGCAGTGCACTAACAACTTGTTTGACATTCACATTTATTATTCTCTTTTGTTTACCATTTGTTGCTGAGGTTTCAAAGTAATAGTAGTATATATAAAACCACATATTAAATGACATTTGGTATTAAAAAGTACGTCAACATTACTTTTACCTTGGTTAAATTATGCAGCCACAGTTGCACTCAGATTTCACTACTGACTTTCTTTTTTGACAAGTTTCATGTGGGATTTCTTTCTTGTGTCAATGTTCATACTTATTTGGCTTGATTGTTAATTGAAATCTTATAAAAATGCTTTGTTATGCTGCTGGTAAATTTGTCACAGCATTGATTAACAAGAGTATCTTGAAACTTGCAGAACCCAGGAAAGTAAAACAATATAAAAATGCTTCCTATTGTGGAAGATGGCTTGATTGTGTGAGGTAAGTGTGCTTTTTAATTCTATTCTTTAAGTTACATCACTTAGCTTGTATTTTTAGAGACTTCAGAATCTAAGATCACCAATGAAATGAGAGCTTTTGCAAAGAAATTCTAAAGCCGGGGGAGATGGTGCAAGGTGGGTATTTCTACACACTTTTTAAAAAAAATATATTTTTAGAGGAAAAAAAATTGAAAATGAGCAAACTAGTATGGTGATTGCCTTGGCATCTTATTACCACCTAATAAGATTGACTTTGTTTTCACTTCAGGTGAAATTCACTCCTATGCAGAAGACCAGCACAAGACGTGTCAACGGCTTGACTGGTGCTTGCCTTACCATTGGCCCTCTTCAGAGGTGTGAATTTTACCCCATAGCAAGAATTCTGTATTTGCTGGTTTTAACAGTTAAATGAAGATTTTGAATTGGTTATTGTATGTCTTCAAAAGAAGGCTGTTAACAGCTGACTTGTTGTCTATTTGGGATTTTTCTTCTTTGAAGGAAATTATACTAGAAAATATTGCAAGAAAATATAATAGAAGATGAGGATTTTTCAGATAGTAAGAGGGGCAAAAAGTATTGCAGATGACAAAGAAGGTGACAATAAAACAGGAAAAAGTGTAGCCATCAAATACACTCTTATAACTGTAGGGATATAGATGTCTTTTTCTTATGCACGCAAGTAATTGAATGGTGAAGGGACATTCATGAATTTCAGGAGAAAAAGTATAAAGATATGTTTGAGGACATCTATGTGTATTCATTATCTGTGCACACCTACATACACCTGTTGCTTAAAAGATGAACAAATATAGTGACTAATCTATTTGCTAAATTAAAATGGGGCTTCCTACAAATTGTATACATGTAAGCTAAGGAGTTTTATTTCTCCTCAAATAAACCTTCAGGATGACTTGCATATACTTTGTCATGAATCTTCCACTGAAAAATTCCTATTTGTTTGTTCTTCATTTTCTGAGATTATTTAGCTGTTATTTGTTCACTGGATGGAAGGACCCAACCTTAATAAATTTTACACCAACTTGCTTGGGAATAGGCAGGTTGGAAGAAAACCCTTTTGTTACTAGATTAATTTTAACAGACAGACAGAAATAATTTGCCACTTTGTGTGGAGAGAACTCAGAAGAGATATGTGGGTAGTACACAGGAGTCCAAAAAACCAACCCAGTGAGTTCACGTGGCTCTGCACTGTCAGGATATTCTTTATTGGAGTCCTGTCAGTATGAAGTTGAGCATATTTAAGAGCTTCGACAACCTATGAGATAGAATAACAAGTTCTCATAAAGTCTTAATATTCTGGTGAATTTCATAATATTGATGTCTTTAAATCCATTGAAAACTGTAAGAAGGGAGGAAAAAAGTTTGTATTTTAAAAAGTATTTCTAGCCCACATGATTTCAAGGAGTATTTGAAAAGTGATTTCAATGCATTAACCATACTAAAAAATTAAGATGCTATCCTTATGACAGCAACAAAATATCTGCAAAGATCTCATTGGCTTCATGTATTTAATATATACAATAGATTTATCTCCTGTAAAAAAACTCTTGTGCCGTATTATCAGATGCTGTCTCTTTCTTGTTAATAAAAGAGAAAAAAAAGAATAAAAACGAAGAGAAAAGTAAAAGCATCAGCCAACCTCTCTGAGCACTGTCAGCTGTATGGTTTGTATCGCAGTTCATTCATTGGTTAAGTGTTAAGACCAAAGACAGACACTTCTATTATATCCAACAATATGACACTGCTGTTCCTACTAATTCTGTTGGAATGAAGAGATGAAAAGTTGTAATTACAACATTAAATGTAACATAGTTTAGATTTGTGCAGCATTTTGAGCTGTAGATTTTCACTTTTTTCCAGGGTTTAAATTTTTTGTCACTGTCTTGCAATTACATTACTATTCATGCATACGGAGGGTCTTTTGGTGTTCCTAAGAAAGCATGCCAAGACATTGCTTCTTTGAAATGAAGTTATGCTGGTTTGCTTGCAAAATTGGCTTGACTGGATAAAAGAATTCACTTTCAAGCATTTTAGATGCAGAGGGTTATTAAGTCTGGAAGATAGAGCCATAAATGTCTAGAAGGATTTAATGAAGGATGTTTGAAATATTTGGTGTCTAACATAATGTACCTTTTCTTTGGGGGGGGGGGGGGGTGTTTGTTTTATTTGTTTGTTTTGCTTTGTTTTTAGATTATAAATAATTGTTAAATAAAAAACAAATTAAAAACCCACAAACTTTGGACTATGGACTTGTTATCAGCTGATTCACTGTAATGCACATGAAAGTTGGATCAAAATCTGTGCTGTATTGTTCCAAACACTACTCAGTAAAGGTCTGCTAACCATTTTCGTTTTGTAAACTTCATGTCAATGGTTTTCTTGTGTATAGAAGTATATATAAAAAAATGGGAACTATTTTCTTACGCATACTATGCAATATGTTTGTAGAACTGCAATATTACCAAAATTACAAAAGCTGTGCTTTTGTATTCTCTTGCTTTATGTAACACAAATCTTTTTTCTATTTAATGGATTGTCTGTCTTAAAATTGTAGATAATATTATTCAAAAGCAGTACTCTGAAAATTTAAAGATTTTTATTTTATTTTCCTTTGATTTTTTTTTTAATGAAAAATAATAGCAAGGTTTTGGAAGTTGGAAATTGTTTCTTCTTGGAAAGCTAGAACTTTTTCAGCATGTAATTAACACTCAGTTAAAAATGTCTCCTATACTTTTTTAATTTGATCCTAGCATTTCCATCTGGTGCTACCATTTAACTATAAATAAATCTGATACATTAAATAGGAAGCATATCAGAACTAATGTGAAGAATAATCAAACAGGAATCCTACTAAGGGTGAAAAGAACATACAGAAAGGCTGATGAGAAACTTTTAGACTTTCTAGGGGTTTTTGTTGGATTTTTTATTTTGGGGGGGTTAGTTTGTGTTTCCTTACCGCCATCTACATTAGCAGCATGGTAATAGCTTTAATTTGCTTTTCAATTGTTTTGTCCTTATACACAGACTGTAGTACAGTTTTATTTCAAACATTTTTTTGAAAACAGACACAGTATTTAAATGCAGTACTTATATTAAGAAAACCCAATTTTAAAGAAATGTAGGCTTTATTTCTACAGCAGCATTAGTAAAGTTTAAATTACGGCGCTGCTATATCATCTACCATAAAAGCATATTACACTTCTCAAGTTCCTTTGTATCTTGCCAGAATAAGCTTAAACTGCAGATTCATGTTTAAACTGCATTTGTTTACAAGCCACTTGAGAATTACAGAGTCATGTAGAAGGTTTTGTGGTGGTATCATCAATTCAGACAAATGCTCTCTATGCCTACCCTGGGCAGTGTCAGTGCTGGTAACAGCCCAGCCTTGCACAGGGCTCGGATAAAAAGCAAGGTGAGCATCTAGTGGGTCTGTTTACACTGAGCTTCTTGATGCCATATTATAATTTCATCTATATCCAGACAGCTACTAGCTTCACAATGCCTAAAAAAATCAGTAATTTCTGTACAAGAGCAGCAGTTGTATGGAACCATCAGTAATATAGGATAATATATCAGTAATATAGACTGATAAGTCTCAAGTGACTAAAACACGATGGCTGATACAGCAAGAAAAAATATTCTGAGCCATTTTACTCAGAGTTGGAGTATTCCAGCCTGGGGAAACTACTTCCAGTAAAAAGGAAATAGAAAATAAGTGAAAAAAAATCTACTATATGCATTATGCTGGTTCAACACAGCCCACACTGAGACTAGAATTTAATACAAACTCTCTATATAAAATATAGCTATGTCTCCTCTGAACTTTGAACTGAGCTTCAGATTATGTTGTTCAAATTTGAAAGAATTGTTTGATCTTTCAGCAATACATTTCTTATACAGGCCAGAACAGGAATAGTTTCAGAAGAGCTGAGGTAAAATCTTATATTGTATATCCACCCTGATCAGAGTCCATAAACCACAAAAATCTAGCCTACTTAACTAAGAAAAAAAAAATTAAAATTCGAAATTTGAAGGTTTTGCTGAGTTTTGGGAAAACTTTAAGTGGATTTCACCTTTTTGAGGAGTGTCCAGCTCTAGAAGTGTCTTCAATTCTGCCATGTTTAAGCAGTCACAGCAATTTATATTAAAAAAATTTGTTCTTGGGGCTAACCAGCTTCATTTAATGCATGACTTGATCTGAGAAGTAAAAGTTGCTTTTAGTCACATGTATGCCACCTTGTTTGAGAGACCCACCAGGGAGAAGTTCAGCTTTTAGCATCACCTAGAGCACAATACAAAGTAGGACTTAAGCATAAGAGATGCATTAATGAAGGAAAGATGTCCAAAATGAATCCTAAAAAAATGATAAAACATCTACTGCCACTGCTTTTTCTTATTTTAGCTCAGTATTTTCCCTGCAGTGGAGCTGCCCTGTTTCTGGAAGCAATAGATTTGATATTCCTGGCCTTCCCACTCGATTTTAAAGAGTC
This sequence comes from Haemorhous mexicanus, assembly GCF_027477595.1. NCBI lineage: Eukaryota > Metazoa > Chordata > Aves > Passeriformes > Fringillidae > Haemorhous > Haemorhous mexicanus. The sequence continues at coordinate 48,237,648 of NC_082344.1, read as the reverse complement.
TCTGCAGACCATGCTGCTTCCCTTCTCTTTTGCACAGGAGAGGAAAATTAGAGGAATTAATTCTTTCCATTGGGTTTTGGCTTGATTTTTGTTACACGGTCTATCTTTACACTTTCCTTAATCCCTGTTTTTAAGTGTAAAGGGAAGAGAAACATCTGATGGCAGCTACTAAGGCTGACATTATTAATTGCAGCATGGGGTGAATTATTGCTCGAGATAATAATTACTGCTATGGTAGAGCAAAAGGCAGGAGGAGAAGGGGAGCATACAAAGAAAAAGCATGGAAAGGGAATAAAGACATGGGAAAAGAGACAAAGAGTGGTATTGGAACAAGTTTACTGTTTAAAGGGGAAGAAAGTCCTAAATAAATGTTAAAATTTCTCTTTAACTCTCTGACCTTGTCAAATATATCATGCCAGAGTGCAGAAAGCATGGGAAAGCTCCAGGATAGCATTGATTCAGAAGTCCTTTTCAAGACCAGAAATGTACTATTCATAGGAACAAGACAGTAAAAACAACATCAGAAAATTTCTGTTGCTTCTCTGGCCTCTCTGTGAAGATAGGCACAGATGTGGAAGCTATAAGCTATGTAAAATGTACAGAAGACAGAACGTTTCATGTACAAAAATACAGTTCTGGAAGAAGAAGTCACTGAGGCTTACATTAGGCTACAGCAGTGTAAATGGAAAATATCTGGAACATGAGTTAGAAAATGGAGAATAGTCTATAGGTTGGTGAGGTTTTGTTTGTTTGTTTGTTTGAGGGTTTTTTAGAGGAGGGAATCTGGACTGTAAGGTATTTTCTTATTTCCTTATTTCTCTTTTCTCTTGTTCTATTTCATTTTCCAAACAGCACCAGAGAACAAAGAGACTTGTGCTGTGATTTCACAGCAGTCAAGAGATGTGTGTGTGTTCATATATATATGAATGAAAGAATAATTAAGAAAGCAGTGCTACTTACAAGCATTTTGGAAACAGCAGTTTTCTTCTTTCATGAAAGGTTGATCCATCAACTAAAGAATGAGACTGATAAAAACACACATTTGTGTTCAGGTTTTTTAAGCACATTTATCTCTACTCACATCACCTTACACAGTTTTCAAGCCCAGATGAGTCTTCTTATATTACCATGTAAAGAAATACTTCATATCTCTACATATGAATTAGTTCACATGCAGTGCAAATTTTCCATAAAGGTATTTATTCTCTATGATGACTATTGCCATCTCATCTTCAAGTTTCCTGGTATAAACTACTGGACTCTAATAGACCTACTAAATTTCTGATCTTAAACTCTTGGTACTTCAATTATTACTTTGGGAAAGTCTAGGACACTATACCAGTCCTTTATATGGTGCTGTGATAATAAACATCTCTTCTCATATATGTTGGCATACATTTGTGAGTGAGTCACCACAGGCTTAACCAGATTCCTGGAGCTGCTTCTAAAATTATTTGTTTATTTACCTCCAGTTTCCAAAATCTTGCATGGCTTTAATATAATGTGGGTTTTTACCTTTTTCTTTAAGAATAATACATAATGTACTTTTAAGTAATTTTAATTATATACCTAAAACATAAAACTTTATTAATGGCCATATGTTCCTGAGAACTGAAAGGGAAAAATACATTTAAATTATATTATCTCACATTTTACAGAACAGTGTAATTTCTGTTGTTTTAGGTGATTTTCCTATCTATTTTTAGGAAACCTAACAAGCAAATGTTTAATTAAATTTGACACTGTACAGTTTGCCTAAGAAATATCAGTTCAGTTAGACAATTGTGTGACAAAGTATTAACATTCCAAAGAAACAATTCTAAATGGTGTATTATTCCCTTTTAGAAGGAAATAATGTATTATCATGTTGTGAAGTATCACAAATTAAATTATACTAATTTTTAAATAAATGTAAATAAAGTTCTTTAATAGAAACTTCTGCTAAATGTGCACCTTCAATTTATTGACCTTTTCTGCTAGCGTAATTAATTGGGAAAATATGTTAACCTTTATACTAATCCTTTTCATATTTTATGGCATTTTGCATTGTCTCACATATCTTTCCTGTAAGTTGCATATATTTTTCTATGGGTTTTTGTGCAGAATTCATTTATTTTAGTTCTATTATTTAATTAATATCAACTTATCCTCTGGATTTAGTTATTTTAAATGCAGTTTAGTCACTACACTTAACATTTAGGTCAAGTTCATCCAAAGCACTGAATATGTATTTATCTTTAAGTATGTGAATCATTCCAGTAAATTTAATGGAATTTCTGAAATCTGAAGTAAGAAGCATGATAAAATATTTTTCTGGATCAGTCTTCATAAATCAAGCAAAGTAAGGCAATACCCTTCCAGTTTAAAAATTATTTACTGTAAAATAATGAAGGTGAAAGACTATTCTGACTATTCCACTGTGCTTCAATTTTGCTTGTTGTAGTTGAGTAAAGCTGCTCTTGAGAAGACACATTAATCACTATTTTCCTTTTCAGATCTGTGTGTGACTTCTATGCACCACTGGCCCTCTGCATCATAACTATTTTTATTCCTGATTTGAATTTTATCAGCATCTATTATGTTGAAGTGTTTTGTGCAAGTCCTGAAAAGCACTGCTGACTTTATAAGAACATCCTGTAATGTGTCTTTGAGGATAAATGCCATCAATCAGCAAAGTGAATCAGTGGCATTGGGCTATATTTCACATATGTGCCTCTAGAAATTATCTAAATTTGAAGCCTTGAAACATGGATAAAACCTTTACCCTGCACATGAAGGGCGAAAGCAGCTTGATTGCATACTTCATCTGCCATGGTACAGTTTGCTCATTCTGGTGTTCTCTTACTGACAATGTCTTCCCAGATGCATTGGATGGTGTGAACACACATTATCAGTCATGAATTCCACAGGACAAAGAAAATAAATTTAAATTGTCAATAAATGAAGGTGGTACAGATGGTCACTGTATATTGCCAGTTGTTCTGCAACTCTGGAGTCTATGAGAGGGATTTAAAAAGCAAAGAAATCCATTTGTAAATTGTAAAAAATCTTCTGAGCTTCATGACTGCCCTTTTTATTATGATGGGATGCAGAGGAGCTTGAAAAAAAGGAGAATGAAACTTTCTTCACACCTGCAATAATCATTGCATAGTGGAAGAGAAAAAAGGAAGAAAATTACAGTTTTATTTTTGCCCACATGAAAATAACAGCTCTGTAATAGCAGATTTTGTATTGGGAGATCTGGCTGTTAGCTGTATAAGAATTGACTGCTCTGTCAGCTTTACTCTGTGGAGAATAATTATTGGCAAAAATGTTTAGTTATGTATTTTCTTCAATAGTGATTATTCTGCTTGTGCCATCTCTTTTCCTTATCCATAAACTTAATAACTCGTTAGGACTCCTTCTGTAAGAATCTGTAGCAAATAGTATTGGGAAAGATCTCTGGGTTAACAGCCTTACCTTCTCAAGATTAAAAGAATAACACATGGAAGTAATGCTTCATTTTACACAACAAGTTTAAAAATCTGGTCATAATTACGAATTAAATTATCCTAATATCCCTCTGAATAAAACACCTTAGATATCACTCTGTATAGTTTTCCTGTTACATTCCCCTTGGACTTCTGTGAACTCTGGAAAATATACCCTGTCCATGCACTTAGCCCAGCCAATGTCCAAGTCTAGGTCAGACTGGCAGTGGCAGCAGAGGATGGCATTTAAGGACAGCATGGGTGTCTGGCCAATTTACACAGTCCCTTCCCCAGAGACTCCCCCAATACCCACAGTTACATTCCCTGCCTCATACCTTTGGTATTGGATTATGAAGCTGTTGTGTGGGGGGTTTTCCCACATAATCCTTTTTTAAAACTGCTGACAGTTGCTTTCTGTGGAAGCAAGTCCACAAAAACATTCTTCTGTCTAATTTAAACACATCTTCAAGTAATTTCACTGACTGCCTTTAGTTATTTTATTGTGGGATTTAGAATATAACAGAATAGACTGTTTCAGTTGGAATGGGCATGCAGAGCACATCTAGTCTGACTTCTTGACCACTTCATTGCTGACCAAAAATTTGAAGTGTACTCTTAAACACTGACAGGCTTCAGGTATCAACCCCCTCTCCAGGAAGTCTATTCCAGTGTTTGACCACCCTTTTCATAAAGAAATGATTCCTAATGCCCAGTCTAAACTTCCCCTAACTGGATGAACTGCAACCACTTTATCCACCCCCATAAAAGTTAAACATATCTCCTTCAGCCTTCAAGAGACCCCATCTTCTCTGCAGTTTCTTCTTACAATACTTTAGAACTCTCAGATAAATCCCACTCAGTCCTGATCACTAACTAACACCTGATTTACTTGGTTTGTTCTGCATATATTCTCTAGTGTTTTAGCTCCTCTGCTCTGTCTGCTACACAGAATATATTGAGTATGGGAATATCCTCAGTACCATCAGCATCCTCTGCAGTAGTCTTGTAGTTCTGGAACAGAAAATAAATTTTAACTTTGCTCTACTTTGATTCCAAAGAAAGGATGATTTTCTCCACAGAAGGAGTGATTAGATATTGCATTGGACTGCCAAAGGAGGTCGTGGGGTCACCACCCATGGAGATTTTTAAGGAAAAACTGTGTGTGGCACTTAGTGCCATGGTCTAGCTGCCATGGCGGTGTTGGGTCATAGGTTGGACTTGAGGAACTCAGAGGTCTTTATTTCTGGCCTGATTATTTCTGTGTGATTTTATGATTCTGCATTTGTTGACGTTGCACAAGCCAGTCAGACAGCCTGGATAGCAGCCTGGTTCATCCAGCCTATTTTTATATTTTTTCCCTCCTGGCCTTTCACATCCTCTCAGGGGATTCCTCATTCTGAACCAGGTGTTCCTGTGTGCCTGTTGGCTTTCACCTATCCCCTAGCATCAATACTTCTCTAGAACCCTTTTAATTTTCAGTGCCAGTAGACTGAAGGTTCCATTTCTATTAAAGTGCAGTCCTCACAGGATGACTGAGGGTTTAAAATCTATAATTCTGAAAGTTTCGCTGCAGAGGTACGTGTGTTCCTCTGGTGTTATTCACATCTCATGACAAGAGTCATGCACACTCCTGAATTTGAGTACAGAGACCTGTAACCAACCTTCCCAATGCACCTGAATCAAGCTATGCTAGAAAGCGAGAAAAATCTTAGACCATTGCTTGGACCTTTAGTTCTCATTTCCCACACATGTATTAAAAACATACCACTGAAACAGCCTTTTTAGTTTTTTTGACTATTTTATTGTTCAGTTAAATAGCTTTTGAATAACTTTTGGTCGTAGTTCCTCCTTTCCTAGTAATACTTTTATTCCTGGTAATTTGCCTGTTGTCATATTCCCAAAATGTTTATTGCAAAAAAATCATCCCATTTATTCATCTGGCATATAGATTATGTTGCTCTCTGAGCATACAGCAAGACAAAATGAGGGTTTTTTGCTAAGGGAAAATGGGATTTTAAAAAAGTATCTAAGTAAGACTCCAGGTGGGCGTGCTGAGTGTTTGCTTGGTAATCAGCGCTTGGAGTTGTTGCAGCTGGTGTCTTCATCGTCCTGCAAGGCGCCAGTCTTCCCACATGGATTTGGCTCTAGCTCCTATCAAATCCCAATTCCTGCTTACTTGTGCTGTGTTTACTGCTGACTTCTGAGGGAGTTGTCATATTCTTCATCCTCTAACACTTTGTGCCCTCAGCCAGATGTGTGAATCAGCATGGTCAGTACTGTTGAAGGGAAAGGAATTGTCTACAAGGGAGTGCACTGTGGCCGGTACCTTCTCAGTCTCAGAGCTCTCCAGACAGCTGAATAATCATCACAATATGTTGTTTAGTGTTTTCTGCCTGGGAAAAAATAATGAAGCTATTTTCAAATGTTTGATTTTTCTCCATTTTTGGAGAATGTCATAAGTGCTTTGCCCTCTCTCAGCCTATTGCTGAGCTGCCAGTCTTACAGACAAGTATGTAAGGCTTCAACTGGTGGTAGGCTCCAGTCTTCAGTAAGTTTTATCAGGCTGCTCACAGGGTTAACAGCTAAGTTATCAGTATGTATGTCAGTAAGTGATTTTGTACCTCATACTCTGTGGGCTTTACCCAAAATCACAGAATAAAATAATCTGCAGTGATTAAAGACCAGATTCTTTTTAATGCCTTAGATCCAGTTTAAGGACTATTCCGGATTATATTAAAAAAAAAAAATCAAGAGAACTAGATGAAGCTAAGAAACAAATCTTCAACAATACAACAAGCTTTAAAGGGAAAAAATATTTCTTTTCTAGTGATGTTAACCTGATGTTCCCCACTGTGTTTTAAAAATAATTTTTAAAAAGTGATAATGGAATTACAGTTAGCAGATTAACAGCTCTTACAGTTATTAAAATAAGGCATTCCATGAGAGACATATTTCTAATGTTCTATTCAATTAGATTGCATACAAAACCTATTCTTACTCTTTCACTCCTTGTTTTTTAAGGACATCTGCAGCAGTCCATATTTCTTGTAGATATATGTCACAATTTAATAAACCTCTGGATTATTTCCTCACTACAAGAAAAATTTGTCATCCAGAGAAAGTCAGAAGGATAATCAAAATTATCGCCTAATCTAATTATATGAAGAAAAATTTGCATCTGGTAAAAAAAAGCAAAATCCAATAAAAATCTCAGCTCACTGACTGTGTAAATATTTATGCCAGAGGCAACGATTTAGGCTCAGTTTCTTTGTAACCTTACATACAGGGATTTTTTTTCTCTGATTCTCCTTTTCACATAGTTAATTCTTCTGCAGTATTACTTATTACTACTTCAGTAATTACATATAAAAAATTAGACTGCAGCACATACTAAACTACATGTCAATAAATTTGGTACTTGGCATTTATGACTTTGCTAAGAGGCTTATAATTTTAATAAGCCTGACCATTTGTGAACTATTTAAAGAGCTTTTCCAAAAGTCCAAAAATACATTAAGTACTGCTGTTATGCTCACTGTTATATATGAAATCTCTCATCTTTAGATATCCTAAATTGTATTTTCAATAATTATCATGGATAGATGTCTAAACTGTAGGGATTACAGCTTAACAGGTGTCAGTTAATACCACGCTTGAGTGCTGCAGATAGCCCAAGGAGTATATTCATGTCTAATTGTCCACACTCCAGAGCACAACAGCTGCCACTTGTAGCAGATGCATCATCTGACTGATGATATTCTGCAATGTGTCGGCAGGGACTTCTGCTGCAGCTAATTGTATATGATTGTATTTGGCATAGCTGCACACCCTTCATAGACACTCTTATCATTGTTCACTGAACATTGGAATACTTTAGTCAGCTGTTTGTTATGCCAGCTATAAGGAACTGTCAGCCAAAAATTTTCATTAAGTTGGCTGTTTACTGGACCATATAAAATGAATCGTTGACCTTAATGAACTGGTGTCCTCATGTCAAAAATACACTACAGTGGGTGGGAACATCAGCCTTGGCAAGAAGTCTTTATAATGGAAACTCTTCTAATTTTGAGGGGTAATTTCACTAGTATTGGACTAGCAAATAATTAGGTAATAGTTCTAGAGATCTGTACTACTGCTACCTGTGTGGGTTTTTATATAAAGGACTCATTCCTACAACAATCTTTGCAGCATGACTGTGGTTGACAGGCTCTCATTTCCCAAGTCTTTTGCATGACATTATTCAGAGAGAGGGATGGAGAGAGGATAGAATGAAAAAAAAAAAAAAAAGAGAAAAGAAAAAATTATCTTTAGCATCAAGACTGACTTTGTTATACACTTTATAATTTGTAATACACTTTAAAATGATATCTTATACCCAAGGAAACAAAGACACCTTGAAGGCATATAAAGCATTAACTGATTAAAAAAAAAAATAGACTGATAGGTAGAAGCCAATGTTTTCTAGAGTATGAGTTTGAGAAGTTCTTAAGTATGAGAAGGAAGCTTGGGAAAAGCGGGGAGAAAAAAGTAAAATAATTAACAGCTTTCCGATTTGTAAGAGAGTAAACTCATATTTTTCTCATATGTCTTCATCCAGATCCTTGATTTTTTTTATGAAAACTTAATCACCAATCATTTCCTGGAAGAATGATTAGAAAATGTACAATGACTGACCCAACATTAGCTTGATTTTTTTTTCCCCCTCTCCTATTCCCCCCACTCTTTTTTTTTTTTTTTCATATCACTGGCTTTACTTGGAACTGATGTAAACATTTTATGAACTCAGACTAGACTTTCTTGATTTCTTCATTTTTTTATGGCAGAACTCAATCTTTAAAACAAATATGCAAGAGAGGGTCTACAATATTAACATTTACTAACCTTAAAAGGAAGGAGTTCCATTCATAGAAGCTGCTATAAAGCAAAATTCTGATAGTGGACTGGGAAGTTAGATGAACCACTCAGATTATTCAGTATCTCTCTTACAGTTTTCAGGAAGTAGCTTTCAGAAATTATTATTCTTCACCACATGTAAACACTTTGGATTTATTTATTTATATTAAGTTAATGAGTGGATGAAAAAAATAAAGTGAATCTAGCACTTTTTTTTCATGTAAAATTATTGCAGTAAAAGTTCTGGAAAAGAAAATGTCAAATCATTTTTAGCTGATGAGGTCAAAACAGTCTGAATTAACAAATAACTGAATTATCATATTTGGTACCCGAGTAATTTGGGAAAAATTGATTTTGAAAGCCATGGTACATAAGGATTCTAATGGTAGGTATACTGGGTAGATCTCATGCCATGCAGAGTCTGATTTTTTGATCCCAGAAACGGATTGAGACAATGTCTTAAAATAAATAAAAAATATTGTTATGGAACTTGTAATGTCAGCTACTAAGGAGGTAAAAATAGTGGTGGATTTTAGAAGCAAGATACTGAAGACTGATAGGGAGCATTTCAAATGAAAGAGTGATTAGTTCTAGGATTATGGCCTGTACTGTGTGAATTCTCAGATGACCTAAGTTAATAAAGTTGAATTCTGATTAAGTCATAGATCTCTACATCTTGTTCATCATAAAAGGCAGGAAGTTCTCTGTAGAACAGATGTAACTCTAAGCTGCCAAAATTATGCTGGCATCTGGAGCACAGGTTTCTGCATTACAGCATGATGTTTTATAAGAATTAGTTAGGGAAAGTTACCTTATACACAAATAAGTTTGATAAGTTATAGCAAAATATTAAAAAGGACACCCTTTTCATCTGTTGCAGTTAGTGATGCAAACCAAGCATGTTTAGTACTTCAGATTTCAGTAATCCATTCTTGTGAAGGCATGAAAAACTTTCAAAATTGTGCAAATGTCATTTACTTACAAAGATGGTCAGTTTTTAACAAGACTAGAAAGAAGGCCTTGGAGGAGTCATTGACAAAGCCCATTCTGTATGAATTTTGCCCAAATTCTGAATGGAAGTCAAATTTACATGCCAAAGATGAGTCTGTCATCAGTGAAGTACTGGTTGGTAATTTACAGGGAATCCCGTGGTTTAGGTGGAACAAGGCAAACTAAAATTTTCTATTTAAGGATGAGTTTAATTATGTTGGCTTTCCAAAAGTTTCCTACATTTTAATAAGCACCAAAATGATAAAAAAATGAGCTAAGCACACTGGCTTACATTAAAATTTGTAGGCATTGCACCAATACATGGAGTATAGATGTGTGTGTGAATGTGTATTTGTGTGTGCGAATGTGTGTGTATATATATATATATATATATATATATATATATATATATATATATATACACACATATAACTATTATATTTCTCAAAAACCTGTCCATGATATATCAGATTCCTAGTCAAAAAGGTGAACTCTCAATTTCTTGTCTTTAACTTGTTCTTATCTTTCTACCTTAAGTAAAATTTTACAGATTGTTCTTTATGCTTAATAAAAGTTTCCTTAGCACAGAAAAATTCTTAAGTTGGAACTGCATTGTTCTTAGACAGTTTTCTTTGCTCTCATTGTTTTTTATCTTAACAATGACAAGCATGTGAAAAATTCAGATTCAATGTTCTAATTATTACGTCATAGAATAAACCCTTCAGTTTAACTTAATGGAACTGAATAGAGTTAACTGCTGTGTACAGAGCTGGCTGCAGTTTGACATTCTTAGCTGTAATGGGACTTCAAGGCATATCAATCAAATCAACCTGTCACTCAGGGCCTTAGACAAAAGAGTGTGTGATATCTGACATGACTGGGTATCTTCAATTCCCATAGCTAGAAACTCTTATTATGTTTTAATAGCCTTTTCAGCCCAAACTGATAACTCTGAACAGGGTAGTCTATTGAAAAGAAGAGGTTTTTTTTAAGGTCAGACTCAACTACTGTAAAAATATGCTGGATGCAATGCCAGTCATGGTCAAAGTTTGGCTGCCTTGTACGTAGTTTGCTCTGCCAGGAAGGCGTTCCAGTGCTGTGTCTAACACGGTGGATAATAGGGAGTCTGAATGTTGATCCTGCCCACTGTGACTCTGTATTTGACTTTTCTCCCGTAGTCAGTGTAAATACAGTGTAAATACTCAGAGCAAATACAAATTAGCTCTGCCTCCAAATGTGTGGCTTTCAAGATCTTCATGAAGATGCACATTTTGGTGATACGAATCAATCATGGGCATTGCTTGACGATGATTAGCTCTGAACTCTCTTTTTTTAAATAGACCAGTTTTCTTTTACACTGTTTATATTATCTTCTGTGAAAACTTTGGTGATAAACTGTTTATTGGTGATTCCTCAAACTCCAGTTTTGCCTGGCATTTCTCATGTTTATAGAGTTAAAAGATTTACCTATCCATCTATCTGCTAATGATAACTCAAATTCGGGGAAGCGCAACTTCTTATCATGAGAGTTCACTTTACTATTTGTCTTTTCCTGACATTATTTAGCATTACCTTCCTGACTGTGAATACATTCCAGATGTATATTGCATGGAAAAAAACAGAGCTGTCTAATTTTTCATTCCAGTACCTAGCTTCCTGCTTAATCTTTTAATGTCTCAAAAGGAAAAAAAATCTATCTAAAATCTTTTCTTTTTTTTTTTTTATTATGAGTGTCTTCCTCAAGAACCTTTCTCTTTTCTTCACTAACACTACCTAATTTCTCAAAATCCTATTTAGAGCTCTTTGCCTCTGGTGGTCTTGGGGTTTTCCCCCTCCATTTCATATTTTATGATGTCCCTGCTGTTGTAATTTTTTGAGCATTCCCAAAGGCAGTAATTGCAGTCATCAGAGATTGCTAACCAACTTCTGTTATTACTTCTCCCAAGGAAATTTCAGATGCATCTCTGACATGCTGTGCAAAGATTGTATGCTGCTTAACTTCAGTCAGACTCTTCAGTAGTTACTGTTTTTATCACATACTACTCCTCTAATTCTGAAATATAATTTTCAAGGAAAAAGTTAAATGCTTAGTAAGGACATTAACAAGGAGAATGGAAATATGTGTAAACACACACACACACACACACACACACACACACACACACACACACACACACACATATATATATATATATATATATATATATATATATATATATATATATTTACAATTCTCATTCTTCATTCAATCAATGGGTATTTCAGAGTCTTTTGGGAAGTATTTTTGATTTTTATGTTCTCTGAAGCTTAGAAAAAGACACTTAGTACCAAGTGTTATAAAGAGATAAAAATGACCTTTAGATTTTTCAATTGAATTTTCAGTTTACCATTTGCCGTGTATATAGGCAGAAGAAATAGCCATTGTCTGCCAAAGTGTACCTGACTAGATTTTGCCCAAGTTGTTTCTTATTCCAGTAGGCTATGGTCTTTTGGGGAAAAAGCCATTCTGATTTCTGTTTCCATTGCCATCGCCATACCTAGCAAATTTCAAAAGTTCTTAATGAATATTTCCATTTGGTATGCCTTATTTACACTCTGAATTTAAGTGTAATAAATTTTATTTAAATCTTGACTGCTATTAATAATCATTATTCAATCTGTTTTAATTTTCAATAAATATAATGTCACATATTGTTTCACCTTCTTTTTTGTTCAATGTAAGTTCATTGAGGCTTCTTTTTTCCCCACCAATCCTATATTTATACCTGTCTTTCTTCTCTAAAGGTCCTTCTATCATTTCATTTTTGATGTTCTCTCACAAACAGAAAGGTGACTGAAGACTCTGGGTTTTCACATAGGATGGTGAAGATCTTTCTCCAAGTTCCAAAGTGCCTTTAGGTCTCGCCTCATACGTATCTACCCAGATTCTTGATAAAACAGCACTACAGCTTTTTGGCTATATTTGGCACCTCTCTGATTTTTACAGCTAAGGATATTCTCTGTTACAATTATAAAAGCTAATCTCCATATCCTGTTCAGATTCACTACTCCTTTCCCCTTTTTTTGGCCTTAAAGGTTTTACTTTGCATTATATGAATAAAACATATGTAGTGGTTGCCTGGTTCTACCTTACTGAATTATTTGGGTAGCACTGCAATTGACTCCTGAGGTCTGAGAGAAAGCTTCAGATGTCAGACCTGTGCTCTCATATGTTCAAAGACAAATTTGTTCTTCTTCTTTTAGGCATGTCCCCATAAGGGAGAAGTTTAGAATCATTTGCACAGAATAAGCACTGAAGGCAAATTATTCCACCTCTCTCCCTTGTGCATATTTTTATTTTATTCCTCAAATACCTTTATTTACATGACAGTAGAAGGAAAGAATCAAGACTATACTTTGGCAAAGAAGATAAATCTTCTATACCTTATTGAGAAAACATTTTTACCTCTCTTAGTGTGTTTTTGTTTCTCATAGTGTATTTATTGCTGTCTCTGCAAACCACACTCCACACATGCTTCTCGCACAACTTTCTCTTGATCAAGTATTTTTTCAAACCTGTTTTGTAGAATTGCAATTGTTCTGGTTTCTGTTTTACAGAAATGTATAATAAAGAGTCCAAGCCATAATCCTCTCAGACAACGTGTCTGAGTTTGCCCTTTACTATTTCTTAAATTATTGATTTTTACATCCCACCTGCTTCACAGACAGTGGAGGTATCTCAGTGTATTCAGGCTGTAAATAACACAAAGTATTTATAACTCAATTCAGAGTGGCTCAGATCTGTCACAGCATGCAGACAAACCTTTTCTCAGAGGGAGATGCTGTCACCAGCATGATTTCCTTTTGAGATAACCAGGTCAGGCAACAGCATACTTGTGTAGAACCATCATTACTAAGTTTTTTTTTACTCAGTCCGTTTTCTATGCTTACCTTCAGTCTTTGTACCCAGCCTTTATACTTGGCCTATTATATTTATAAAAATTAATGTCCTGTTTGAATGTATGCTTTTAAAGATTCATTTTTAATTTATGTTCAAAGCCTTAGGCTTGCCTTTAATATTGTATAAATAATAAAGGGGTGTAAGATGTACCTTAAATTATTAGTTCTTAGGGTAATATTTTCCTCTTTGCTTGAGATATGCCAAGTTGTAAAGGCAGACATAAAGGAAATGAAAGGCTTTTCTGTGGCAGCCAAACTTCAATTTATGGAGGCTTTTCAGCTAAACTGACAACCCCCTGTTACATTGAGGGGAAAAACAGTAAAATGTCTCTTGAAAACTACCAGGGGGATTGTCTGGTGTATTCAAAATGTCTGGTGTATTCAATTTTTTGTGAACAGGGACATTTGGAATAAAATAATCAGTCTACATTACCCCACATTTGCCTTTTATAGTGCATGGGCAATGGCAGGGAGAATGCCTACTGGACAAAGCAAGTGGTAGATATACTTGTTAGGGATCAGCAAAGATAAAAAACTTCTGGCTCTAGCAAATTTGTGTTTATACACCAATTGGGCTTTTGAAGGAAACCGAAATAAATAAGAATGTTCAGAAAAACAGTCGTGATGAGGCCAAATTGATTGAAATATGAAGATGGCTGCATTAAGCTCTTCTGGGAATGATGAAGTCAGAAAACTGCCAGGTGAACTTGCAGAGTATGCCAAGTAGGTCATTATAATAGTTTGGGTATTTTTTAAGGGAAGGCACAGGAATGCAATACAACCTTTGTCATCTGTTGCAGCCATTTTTCTAGATGGCAGTCTTTGAGACTCTTGGCATTCATTTCTTTTTTGTCACAAAACAAAAATCCACAGCAAGCAGTACTTAGAGCATTTCATATTCTACACTTCTGCACTTTAGCTTTTTGAACATAGTGTCGAAGGGGTTTTTTGCATGTGATAATATCTCTACCTTTAATATCAACACCACATGGAACCACCCTTGCAGTGCTTGTGAATACTTTGGTCACGTTTCTACATGTGGGAACATGGGGATCACTAGAATTGGAGATCAATTTGGTTTAAAATTCTGTTTTCACCTCTACAAGTAAGCTCTATCAAGTTAAAGTAAGACCTCAAGCTGTGGTATTCAGGGAAAAAGTTCTAGCTTTCCTTGAAATAGTCTCCTATATGTAAAGAATGGAGAAGTCTCTGAAGAAGTGCATCACATACTTTCAAAGATCAGGGAAGATCTGATGTGTGCAAGACTAGTGCCTGCGTGAAGCAGAAAGAAAGGGTTGCTGGAGGCTAACAGAAAGAAAATAGAGCAAACTCTAACCCCAGATCTCTCAATAGGTTTATCTCCAAGCCATGGTTAATTAGGTTCCAATCACTATCTTGAAGGCAACAGAGGATGTTTTTTAAAAACAAGGACTGGTGATAACTGAGAGTAAAGATCCTGTTTGTAGTGAACCATAAAAAAGCCAAGGCTGTAAAGACCGACCCTGTCAAAGTATCAGTACACAAAGGAATGCCGCAATTAAATGGATGGCATAAAAAATGAATTTCTAAAATCCTGGTTTTGAACAATTTTCTGTTACATACACAAAAAGTGGAAAATTTGTGGGCTCTCACAGAGACAATTGTCTGCAGAAGGGTATCTACCTGAATATCTGAAAGACATTGGTGATGTGTTTATGCATTTAGAGAAGCACCTTTTTGTATTATAAAGAAAAATGTTAGACTTATGTAGAATCATAAAATAGCATGAATTGGAAGAAATGTTAAAAATCATCTAGTTCCAGCCCCTCTCCCATGCACAGGGACACCTTTCACTGAACCAGGTTTTTCACACCCCCATCCAGTTTGGTCTTGAACACTTCCAGGGATGTTGCATCCACAATTTCTCTGGGCAATTTGTGGCAGTGTCTCATATCTCTCACAATAAATAATTTAAAATTAAACCTACCATCATTCAGTTTGAAGCCATTCCCCCTTGTCCTGTCAGTACACACTCATGTAAAAAGTCTCTGCCCAAAATAAATTGGTGTGAAAGCTTGGCATATGATTTGAGATCCTAGAACAGAATAAATGACTTAGCATTTTGTTGGAAGTCAGAAAAACAGTGTGTTTTGAGTATCTGAAATAATGAACAAGAAATTATTGACTGAAGCACCCACCACAGAAAGAACCATTGTTCTGCCTAGAAATACTCAGTTCACTTCTAAATAGGAACTAGTGTGGGCTACTTATATTTGCATGCAAAACAACTCTGGGAAAACAGCAGAGCAGATCCCCAGAGCAGTAGCACCTCATTGTGGAAGTTATGAATTGGTGATGACTTGCTGCAGAATACTGACGTTTAAAATTTCCATTAGTGGTGTGCTGCCTGCACTAGCTTTATGCAGGATATTCAAAAACATCCCATCCATCTTATCAAGGAGAGAACATCCATTTCAGCAGAGTTTTCATCGTACAGTCCGTTGCATGTAGTAGTATCCACAAAAACATTTTCCCTGCTGAGAGCATGAGCATTCACTTCAACCTGTTCAACCAACCAATTCTCTGCTGTCGGACCAGCTTACATCTCAGGGAATACCTGCTGAGTAGATGGAGGGAGTTTGTCATGCAACTCCAGGAAAGAGTTTAAGATTATGAACCAAAGGCTACATGTCACAGATTGACATTGCAGATCTGTGCTCATAGAGAGGCATTAAGCTACTGGTTCACTGTGACGAGTTTCTTGGAAATCATTTACAGGACTGTTGATCTTCACACACTCTCAGCCTGCTGTTTGCTGTCCCCAGCTGTTTGTCTTGCTGTTAGAGTGGGCCTTCAAAATGCCAAGTATTTTGTGTGAGCATGCTGAGGAGCACTGAAGCCTTTTTTTTCCAGCATCCAGTATTTCAAAAGGAAGCTTAGGACACAAGGAAAAATCCTCAAAGAGATTGGGATGGAGAAAAAGGAATATGGCACACCAATTCTTCTGTCAGAGATGTCCCACGTATGGAGAGCTACCAGTCTCTGCTGACCAGTGCAAATGGATCACTGGGCCTTCGCTGAGCTGGTCACAGTACCTCACATAGCACTGAAATTTTAGGGAGCAGTGTTTAGGCACAAGCATATGGATATGGATACAGACTAACTTGTTGAATCTCCTTCAGGCCAGTTTGCCAACATTGTATTTTCTCATAGAGTTTTGCAGCTTAGTTTTAATCTTGTGATCTTCCAGTCTCATATCCCTTGCCCTGGTCTGCCCAAACTCCGTGCATATTTTTAGCTGTGCAGAATTCCAATAATATTTGTAAGTCAAGGGCCTCCTTTCTGACCTTGCCAATTTGCAAAATGATTAATTTTCTTCTCATTATCAGTGATGTGAGTCGCTACCCATCTCTCTTCCAAAGCAGACACTGGTAGTATCATCAGACTGAATGAGTGGCTCTGGGATGCCTGGCTTCTCAGCTGCTAGAAGTACTGGTAACCATCTGATGGCATGGGATCACTGCACCCTGTGCAGCCCACACAATGAGTTCTGTAAAGTGGATCTGATGAGTTGCAGGTCAGAATGCTTCCTTCAGAGCTCTTCTGAGCTCTCTCTGCTGTTCCCCACTGCCTCAGGCTCTGCACTGGCTGCCTCCCTCAGATGTGGGAAGGTTGGGGCAGTTTCCCAGCCGCTGGGATCCCAGGCCTGATTGCCAGGGGTGGGTGACGGACTGTCTTTGCTGGTTCCATTGGTGGCAACTTCCCCAGGGCTACCCAGGGAGCCAGGCAGCACAGCTGGTGGCCATACAGCTGGTGGGCTTGATGTCCAAACTGCTGGTGTCAAAGACCTGGCTGAAGATCTTAAGTTTAAATACCAAATGCAGTGTGTGCTTAGTGCATGAGCTCTATGGACATGCTACTCCCTGGTTTCAAGGATATTGTTTATTCTCTTGCATATCATGAGTAAAGATTCAAATTACTTCTGTAATCTGTTAATCTGATAAAATGGTAATTGATTTGCTGGGGTATCCTATTAAGTTCTGTAACATTTATATTTCAAGAGTGCTACAAATAACTTCAGAAGTGATACTGAAAGCTGTGTGTTTTAGCTTTGCCCTTCAATGCCAGTTGCAGATGAAGGAAAGGACAACAGTGCCAGTGGGAAACAGGTATGTTATTGTTCTGCTCATGGCAAGATTATGGAAGCCAACTAGGCTGATCTGGTTCAAAGAAATTTTTTTTTTCTAGCAGAAAAAATGATACAAAGGTTTCTTTTACTTGTTTAATCCTATTCTGATGCATTTTTGAGTGCTATAATTTGTTATTTTGCTGTGTTTATGATGAGCAAAAATAAGTGATTATAAAATTGTGCTTACTTGTTGATATTAATAATAAATCTTAAAGTATTTGAAGCAAATGCACTTTCTATTAACTTCTAATTTCATCCATACCATTACTTTGTCTCTAATGTCATATTCAGGAAAATAAGTAATTAAATTAAGAAGTTGATGTAACTCTGACTTCCTAAATATCTGAACATAGATAATATAGAGACGTGCAATGTAAATGTGCACAAATAATCAGATTTTCAGCTGCTACAAGTCATATAGCATATGATGTTTTAAAATTAAAAGCTCTCGAGTACACACAGATATCTATGCTGACTAAATAGAGGTGGAAGCCTTGGGGGTTTTGTCTGCTATTTGATAGTTTCTGCATTATTTCTAACCTGATGTTTTAATCTACAATATTTGGAGCAATTTAATTTTAGGGGAGAAAATTATCAACACACGGCTACCAAATATTCTTGGGCTATGACAAATAAATTGTGGATGAAGATGTTTTGTTTCTAATGATAAGGATTTAATGGCTTTTTTTTTTTTTTTTCCCATTCTAACTATACACAAAATTTCAAAGTAGAGAATATCAGGTTCTGAGTAGAAAACATGCTGCTGCATTCTAGAGGATCACAGTTTTAATATGTTCTGGATTCAAATGAAAATGAAAGGCTGATGGCAAGTCTTATCAATATTTTTTAGCCACCTCTGTTCCAAGTTGGCAGCAGGAATATGGAGGTTCACAAACCCTAAAAAGCAGATTTGTGCAGCACTGATGAAGAAGTGCTTGAGCACTTCAGTAATAGCAGACTTTTTAAAAAGCTGTCTTTTAAACTGTTGCCTTGCACCTTCCTTTTCCTGATTTTACAGTTCATTTAATAGGAGGGGAAGCTGCTCAATGACTGCCTATAGTTATGACCATTCCTTCTTAAATGAATAATACACCAGAGTATGACCTATTTTTCACTTATTTCTATTTGCAGAGTTAGCTAAGTATCCTGAGTGAGGCTGAAACCTCTTTTCTCAAAATAGGAAACTGGTATGAGGGATTTGGGGCCACACCTGCAGAATTCCTAAATCATAAGGTCTGGACTTGCTTATGCCCCATCATTAGGGATATCTAGTATTTCTTCAACTTCTATTATTAAAAAATAATAATAAATTTAAAAGGTAGAGCAAAAATATAGTTAATTTAAAATTAGTGATATTTCTACAAATGACCTAATTTTCTGCTTTCAACATTTGCCAGGTAACTTTTCTGCCTGAATAAAAGAAATGCATCTAAACACCTGACTTTAAACATAGTTAATTTACATTTTGTCTGAGTGTCAAAAAATGCCTTAACCACCAAATCATTCTTTTCCCACAATAACTTTGTGCTATTATCGTGTAAATTACTTTTGAATCACTGACATTTTGATTTACTTTTATTAGAACGTGTAGATTTTTTATTTTGCATTAATGTCTACTCCTTAAACTGTATGTGTCACAAAGGAAAAACAAAAACATTGAACTATCAAATGCTATTACTCCATAATAAAGAATTTGACAATATTGCATGATTATCAAACACTTTAATTACATATTAAACCTATCCATGAGGTTGTCACTTCATTTACCCTCAATCAATTAACTGTACTGAGTGTCTGTAAATAGTGATTATTTGGGTCACAGGTGATTCAAATTAAATGATTTATTAAATATTTTAAACTGAATTGCTCAGACCGTTTTTCAGTATTTTCTCGCTTCTGATTTGTTGGTTGGGCCATTTTTATACATATGTTCAGCACTGGCAAAGCATCAGTATGCAGCATTTTGTATTCAGATTTGGGTGTTACATGTAAAGAAAAAATAGTACTTGGAATGAATCAACAAGAGTCTGAGAAAATGAGCAGAGAGCTACAATACAGTACTTATGAGGATATTGTGGAAGCTTTTTTGATGTGTAGTCTACACAAGTTATGGAGTCTCTATAACTGGTGATGTTTCAAACAATTTCATGACCAGAGCTTAGACTGAATATTTTGTTTTGCTCCCCTTCAGCTCAATGATCCTGTATTCAGTGACAAAAAATTAAAATGTCATTGGTTTCTTCGTTAGTGATAAAAAATTATTAAAGCAGGCAATTTTAAGTTCTAGTAATAGTATTATTTAAAGATTTCTCAGACACACAAGGGATTCTTTGGAAATGCTCCTCAGAAGATCTTATGTGTGAATTTTGCCTTATCCAGTAAGAACAGTTCAGCATCCTTTACTATTAGTCATCCAATTTGTGAGTATTTGTCTAGACAGCTATTACCGGCAGTGGTTATTTGTGTCCTGGAGGAAAATGGCACTACACTATCTAACCAGCATTTGGAAGAAGGGCTTTTTTGAGGCAGAAATGGAGAAAACTCAGAGGCATGAAGCCATCTGAGCAGCTCCTGTGAAGGGCTTACCTTCCTGCTGCTAGCCTAAGGAGCATAACACAAAGTGTTGCGACAAACAGGATATAAAATGTCGCACTTCAAACACCCTGTCAGGAGACTGTTTGCTGAAATGGTGAAAATTAAGGAAAAGAAAGGTAACATTCATACACCCCCCCTAGAGTTGTCTCATTCTCTTCATCCACAGCTGAGGACCAGAGATTGCAGGTAAGCTACAACAAAAGAGAGTAAATGCTTTTGGCTCACTGCCTGCACTCCCCAGGGCTTGGGAAACAGAACCTGGATCTCGGCCTCACAGGTATGCAGAACAATATTGATTCCAAAGTTCCTAAGCAAAGAATATAACGTAGAAGCATGTGCATTCACAACAAAAGGGGTCCAGTTTCAGTGCATATCTTGCAGAATTATTAGAGATCAGTGACCAACAAAAATCCCTGCAGCCTTTCTTTATGGGTATATTCAGATTAGCCTTTGATTGTTGTGTGTTAATACATATGTAAACATGCTCTCTCCTTCATGGCTGTGTCCAGTCCATAGATCTTCTGGATTGAAATATCATCAGAGACAATCATGAGAGCTAATCCCAGCATAGGTGAGCAGTTATTTATTCCTGGCAAACAATAAAAAATTGTGTTGTTAACAAAATTCTGTATGAAGCCTAGAGAAATTAAACGGGAAGAGGAAAAGAACAAAGCACTGCAAAATTTTAAAACATTCAGGGAAAGTTAGCTATCACAGGGAAGTAGATTTTTCTGTGTAAGACTTGCTTTAGTAGGATTTTCCAAATTAGCTAGCTCAGTGCAGTGAACCTAAAACAGTAATATTTGACAGTTCATCTTTTCCGGTACATTAGCCCTTTAGAAGCTACCATAATACTTCTGGTCCCTCTGGATTAATGAAAAAATATTTAGAACAAGAGACATATCTTTTTTTGCAAACTAAAGTTGTTAAAACTTTAGGAAATAAAAAAGGTTAGGGTTGGTTCAGCAGTTCCAATTAATTCATTGTTTCATCCACTGTTTAAATATAAATGTGACACAGAAATAGCTTCAGCTGCTCTTGGATATTTGTTTTCCTACTCTTACAGGGCCCAAAAGACTGTGCTTGAAATGGGTAAATCTTTATCCTGAATTTACATGGCAAAGTTTTGGTAGCAGAGGGGCTAAAGGAGTGGTTTCTGTGGGAAGCTTCCCTCGTGTTCAACAGAGACAATGCCAGGGAGTCCCACAGTGGCCAAGGCTGAGCCCAGCAGCGCTGGTGGGAGTGCCTCTGGGGTAACGCACTTGAGATGGGAAAAGAAAGCCTGTGCAAGCCAGAGAAGATGGGTGAGAATAGGAGAGAAAATAGTCCTGCAGACAGCAAGGTCAGTGAAACAGGAGGGAGGAGGTGCTCCAGGTGCTGGAGCAGAGATTCCCCCTCAGCCCCTGGTGCAGACCATGGTGAGGAAGCTGTGCCCCTGAGCATCAGGAGAAGGACCATCAGGGACAATCTGTGAAGAGCTGACCAAAGCTTCCATTCCCCATCCCCCTGCACCTCTGGGCAGGAAGAGGTAGAGAATGTGGGAGTGAAATTTAGCCTGTGAAGAGGGACGGAGTGGGGGTAAGGTGTTCTAAGATTTGGGTTTATTTCTCATTATCTTACTCTGATTTTGATTAGTAATAAATAAAATTTTTTTCCTCCAAGTTGATTCTGTTTTGTCTGTGACAGTGATTGCTGAGTGATCTTTTCTTACCTTTGTCTCAACTCATGAGCCTTTTGTTATCTTTTCTTTCCCCAAACCAGCTGAGGGGAGTGGCAGAATGGCTTTGGTGGGCACCTGGTATTCAGACAAGGTCAATCCATCACAGTCTAAATTTGTTTCTTAGATTGAAGAAAAATTTCATACATCTTGAATTTTCCTGCTAAATATTAAAATATTGTTTCATTAATAATATAATACTAATCACATCTTCATTAAATCTGTTTTAATTTGTTATACAGATTAAAAAAAATGAGCATGCCCTTTGTATCTGACTGAAACAAATTTTGTCATGGAGTCACTTGCATCTATCTTGGGCATTTGTTAAATAACCATAAAAAGTGTCTATACTGTGGAGATAATTTAAAAAAAAGAAAAATAATAATTAAAAAAAAATTTAAAAAACCCAAAAGGTCAAACAACAATTTTTCTAACTGGAGTGTTCTGTAACTGGTTGTTTACAAGATCTGGGGTGCTTTTATATGGTTGTTCCTATCTTTTATTACTGCAAATACAGAAGAAAAAATATTATATTAATTATATATTATATTACATATTATATTATATTATATTATATTATTTGTTTAAATGGGGATTACTACTTAGTTTCACTTTTTTTTAAGTAAAGCACAAATGTGGCTGCTACCTACAACACCTTTTTTTTTGGTTTTTTTCTTCAGCTACCTCCAGGCTCTCTGTTTCTTAGAAAACTAAAATGTTGGTGATACAGGTCTTCTCTGAAAAAAGAGGCAATGTGAAAGTTCATATTTTAGATAACAAACGTTGTGGAAAATCTTTGTCAAAAATAGCTGTTGTTCTTAACCTTAAAGGCTATTTTTAATAGAGTATGATGAAATCCAACCAAAATTATCATTATAAATTATCATTCATAAATTATCATTTATTTAACTTAAATTACATTATATTTTCTTAAACTGTAATTTTTTTTTTAAATGGCATTGTATTGTACAATGAAGGGCTAAGAGGACAAAAAGTGTTCTGAGAAGGAACACTGTGTGTCCTCTAACGTCCTAAAATGCCCTTCAGTTCAGTGAGTTTCCAGAGATTATAAACTGGAGCAGCAAAATCTGAGTTTAATTGGAGAATTTTCAACATTTCTCTTACATTTTTGGATGTGCACAGATAAAACAAGAGTGAAAACAATATATGTTTATTATCTTCACTTTTTGGCCTTTCATCACTGCACGCGTGACTGATGAAGGCAATAATTTTCTAAACACCTGAAGAAAAGTCAAGAGGGGCTTGAAAGAACTTGAACTTCTGTACAAGACCTAGGTTTTTTTCTGTTTTAATAGTGGTAAGGGAAATGTTGTGTATGTATCCATGCTTACAAAAAATAAGCTGATAAAAGCCTGCTTAAGAGTAGAATTGATCTTTACTTCATATTTCATATTCTTTTAAAACTGCTAAGAGTTGATCTACACCTCTGTGGTAGAGTTTATTTTAATCCTTTTCAGCATCCATAAGGAATATGAGCAGATGTTTTGGCATAAAGTCCTGGATAAGGATAGAGTAGGCAATACCTGTAAAATGTTGGTTGAGGTTTCCTTCCTACCACCTTCAATCCAAAAGGGTCTCTTTAATAGGGATTGTCGAGCCCTATCAAGGACACATTAATCTACCTGTGTGGAGTCAGCTGTGCTCTGCCACTGCCTGGCCTCTTGGCCTTTCTCCAGCTTTTCCTCCTCAGCTGTTCAGCTGTCAAACCATGGGTGGGTAGTGCTGCCTGATAAGCCAGTGCTCAGATTGGTTGGCAATGCAAACAAGTCTTTGGCCTTTGAAACAAGTGAATATTGGCTGCCAGGAGCATCAGGTTCCCTGTTTTGCTGCCCTGTGCTCTCTCCATTTCCAGTTGGTTTTGCAGAAGTAACTAGGTCTGGATTAAGGCTCACAATTTTAGGCAGCAATAAATCTTCTAACTGCATTTTTTGAGGCTTTTAGAGAGAAACACAAGAGCTCCCAGTATGCCACAGCATTTTGTTTCTATGTACATATATTTGTCTGGCCTTGGCATTAATTAGAGCACGGGTACTTTTAGACTGTTGTCAGATGGTAAATTTTATTTGAATGTGATACTGCATCCACTCCTTAAGCTTTTATATTTCTGCATGTCTGCCACAGCTCATTGAAAGGAAGGGAGCATGTAGCATCTGGTAGGCTAAGGACCACTGAAACAAAATACTAAATAATAAATGCCTCTTCCTGGTTACTAAATGTTACTAAATTGTCTGGCTTCAAAAAAGTTTGCCAAATGAATTTTTTGAGTAACCTTATTCTGAAGGCTATAATCTTTGAGCGAATGTGGTACATAGAAATATATATTGATAAAAAACTCTTGGCTACATTTATTTTATTCTGGCTGAACTGCAACCCTTTAATCTAAAAAAAAAAAAAAATCAAGTAAATTTTATTAAGTTCTTTTTGTCAAAAGAAGGAGGAGAGCCAAACCTCTTTCCTGTGTGACAGTAAAGAAAGAGACAGGAACAGAAGGCATCACTAGTCACTTCACACTCTCCTGTAGAAATATACTGAAGGGAAAATACTGAACAGCAGGGAAAGTATAGAATTCATGAGCAAAGAAATATTCGTTATAATCTTTTCTTCCTAGTAAAATTCTCAAGGCAGAAATCATGAGTGCTGCATTATGACTGTAGAGACTTAAAAAAGAAAATATCTGAAGTGCATTAGCACTTTCTAGTCTCTGCCATTTCCATTCCTATGGAAGCATCAATTCTTTTCTGACACTGCAGCAACTCATGAGAATACAATGGAAAGTCAAAACTGGTTTAAGGTGGCCCTGCAGTTGTTCAGGGGTGTTTTTCTTTTACCTACAGCTTTTCAAGTAATATGGTTCTGAAAGACAATTCCTTAGTTAGAGTCAGTCTGGCTGGTCATTTGCTGCTAAATCACATCATACATAGAATACTGGCTCTGATCCAACAGGCGTTGCTGTGATTACAAAATAAATTAGTTTCCTGAAAATATTTTCTTCAAGCTTTCCCTAGCCCATAGGTTTCCTCTTATTCTACTGGTTAATAAAAATTCTGTCAGCATGTCTCTTTATTTTGTTCAACAAGTAAAAACAGGGAGCGTCTTGTACCTTCTTCCACTGACCACAGTGCACTCGCTTCCTGAGCAGCTTTGGTTCAGCTCTACAACACTGAGTGTGAATTGCACAAAAGGCTGTTGGTTTGCCTTTGATTTTAAAAACTTTTCATTATTTTACAAAGCTAAATGTTTGTGTTATTCTCAATGTGAACACTGGTAGACTTTTTTAACACTACTCTGCGTGGTATGCTGGAACAGTATGGTGCAACTACAGTTTTTCCCGCTATAGAAGTGGCAGGTCCATGCTTTTTGTTAACCATCACCATTTGAAGAAGAAATTATGCTGTCCTTTTTCGTTAACTAGTTATCTTTAACTTCTTCTCAAGCTATCTCTAACAACTCTTCTCTGCTGAGAAGAGGTGGTTTCTTTTTGCAAAGGAAGAAGTTTTCTTCCTCTGTGGCAGTGCACTGGATAACGTGGGCTTTCCTACATTTAGTGCTTATCTCAGATGCCTTTATTTAGCACTTGCTGATACTTTCTAAAGTTTGGTTATATCTCTGAAGTTTTAAAATACCTATACATATATACATAGCTAATATACACCAGAGCTTTTTTTACTTGATGATGGATATTGGATTTCCACTTCTCTTCAACCACTAAACATTAGCTAAGCAAGGAAAGAGAGAACAACATTTACAAAAACTCATGGATCTGTCTTTATGATAAAGATCATGAAGTGACCTGAATTTCCCAGCCTACATGGCCTGAACTCTAAAACCATACTGAATCTGAGAAGCCTATAGGACAGATATTTCTGTAATAAGAAAAGAAAAACTGTTCTCTAAGGATTAGTTTTATAGGAGGGAAAATATAGGACAAGCTGATCTGGCTCTTCTGCACACTCATTTCACAGGAAATAGATACAAAAAATAAGTGCTGCATTAGGGGAAGGAGTTAGGGTGATAATAGCTGGCAGGAAATAGGACTCCAGTGGGAGGTAAATAGCCACAACAAAAATGTGTGCAAATAGGAAATAGCAAAGTCTGTTGCCATTGATGTAGAGTAGATACCCTGATTCTATACTGCCTATGTTTGATGCTGCCTACGAAGTGCACAGAGCATGCCAACCCACTCAGGTTTACTCCCAACTCAGTATTGCTGATTTCAGAGATTGCATGTGGTCTGTCACTGTGCCAAATATGGGTAAATACCTTTTTTTTTTTAATGTGTAGGTCAATATTCAGTATCTTTCAGTTAGCATGTATCTAAATTGTGGTGAAAATGCTTAGGGACAGGAACTGTCATTTAAATTTTCCTTGTTTGTAATTAGAGTGCAGTAGTTAGTCATTCTTGGTAACACTGTATTTTGAACAATGATCTTGAAGCATTATAGCAATCTCTTCTTAACTTTACTAGTATGTCAGCTATATGCACCATAAGAATTTATTATGGCTTGACCTAATCTACAGAAGCTTGATCAGTTCTTATCAACAAAAAAAAAAAAAAAAAAAAAAAAAAAATCAGTTTAATTTTGTAGTAATATAGGGGTAAGCACCTGATGAACATGGTCTTTTTTGTACTGCTTTTTATATTGTTTTATTTTACTGCTTTTTATATTGTTTTATTTATCTAAGAATAATTGTAAATAATGCATTGCTTTTCTGCATATAGAGAAGAGAAAACTGAATCTGCCAGGTGAGGTGTTCGAAGCAGCATATTTGCTAAGTTGCTTTGGCTGCTGGAATTTCATCTTATCTCCCTTGCCACTCAACTAGGGAAACAGACAAACAGAATCTGACATATTAAAGAGGAATCTAAGAAGAGAAATAAAGTGTCAAGATTAATCAGTAAGAATAGTGGAATAATAGGTTGTCAGCTAAGAAGAATAAGACAAAGAAGGTTATATCACTACTTCTAGTGTCATCATTAAAGGTACATGTGACAAATTCATCTGAACCTGATGAGATTAATATAGTCAGCAAATGATATTAAGAAACACTGTAATCTATTACTCATTTAATAAAAGCTGTCTTCATCCAGTACAGTGGAAAATAGTATAAAATCCAGAGCATACAAGCAATCTAGCACTCCAGAGTATCACATTTTGTAACTGCTAAGATTATTCTGAAATATGACTGACATAAACTAAAAAGCTGCAAAGTAGGTAACTCTTAACAGAAAGCCACTGCCATGGTTAAATTTAACATTCTTTTGGGAGAGAAAAGTTTCTAGGGTGTTAGTCATGCTAGTATAAATCATAAGGCAAATGCTTCCTTAATTAGGCACAAATCCTAAAACAGGGATACACAGAGATTTTATATAATCTATAAGCTATTGAGTAGCTCTGCCCTTCAGTCTGAAACATATACTCATTTTAGCTTGGGTCAGCAATTGTCTGTCAAACCTTTCAACTCTTCTCTGCAGGAAAGGTCTGTATCTTTCTAATTCTGGGAAGATTCAATTTGGTTATTGGCAGAAGTTTTCAGTATTACTTGAAATTCATCCAATTAAATGAATTCCACATTTCTGGGTGTGAATGCAGACAGCCAAGAGCAGTGCCAACATTAATTTACCATTATATATGAGCATAATGTCACAGAAGGCCAATTTACTCAGTCTGTCTCCCAGACAGCACACAGTTGTTACTGTATTTCTGGCAGGATCTTTTCCTGGTCTAGTGTGAGATTATATTCTACTTTATGCAAGTGTGTGATAGGAAGGGGAAGGAATGGCAGGTGCATATCTAAGAGTTTCCTTAATTTGCTTTATTTTGAATCAGCAACCACATAGCAGGTCAATTGCTGCTTTATTTGCATAGAACTTCTTTGTTACTACAGAAGCAACTGAATGTAAGTCCCAGATTTGAAAGGAAACTTGGCAAAACTGTGCCCTACAAATAGTTCAGAAGAAAATGTCTGAACTAAAAATCCTTGTTTGCCATCATTGCTCCTATGCTCTTGAGGTCTTATCAACACTCCCTCAGAGAACAAAATAGACAATTTAAGAGGTCTGAAGAGCAAGCCAAAACAACTCAATATGTTTAGCCTGTAACAGCATTAAATGTATTTATTTTTTCCTTTTCCTAATTTTTTATTCTTCTTTCACTCAGGTCCCTTAGGTTGCTTGGAACACTCCAAATTACACTGTTTGGATTTTTTTCCTAAATGAATGGGTTTTTATATTTAGCCCATTTTTCACTGCCTGTCTTATCTTAGTCAGACTGCATATATCCTTTCTAAAATTAATTTGCTGTGTACTAGAATATGAAGTTAAATAGTCTTAGAAATACAAATACCTATATAATTTCAAGATACTAGTACAAATACTGTAGTAATTGCAAGATTTTCATTATAAGTAGCCCTTAAAGGGCTATCAGCAAAATCTTTAAATTACTATGAAAAGTCACCTACTCCCAGTAAACACCTCAATGAGAAATTATGCATTCAGCTAGTTATTTTTATTTAAGTGGATAAAATAGGAAGATGTACAATATTACATGCATGAATAAATAAACAAATGTGAATTCAAGTGCCTATTAGAATGATCTATTATTAAATAACGGTTTAGTATTTTTATATGAAATCAAGTTGGAAATATTTTGTTGTTAACATTAGATTTTAAAGATAATTATGGTGTTGTTAAGTAAAAGTTTAATAATATGGTTTTAGCACTGCATACGTATGTTGCCATCTTATTTTCCAGTTGAGATTAAAAACATCCTGGTGAAGTTTCCAGGCATCAGTAATACAGCACAGCCTTTTTGTACTTTGTCAGTGTAAAGAGTGCCAAGATAACATAACTGAACATTGTTTTATATCATATTAAGAAAGCTACCTGAGATGCCAAAAACATCAAACGTGATAAAAGTGTATTAGACAAGCGTAAAGCCTCATGTGTTTCCACCAAAAAAGGACAGGAAATGATACCATGATAATGCATTTGTTGTAAGTGCAGGCTGATATTGAAGATACTGCTTGTCAGTACTGTCACTGTGGGCCTTATGTTGGGCTTTCTGTTCCTCTCCTGCTCTCCCAGGGTCCTGCCTTTCTTCCCTTGCTGCTTGCATCTCCTCTCATTCCCCACCCTCTTCCTGTACTCACTTTGGTAGAGTTGGAGTGGTGTTACTGGCGTGGCTTCTCAGCTCAGGAGCAAAGACATGCTGAGCACCTCTTCCTCTCTGTCCACATATTTCCATGCTCCCCTTGCTTTGCAAAGTGCAGGATAAGCTGCTCACATATTAAGTCAGAAGAAGGTGTGGGTTTCAGCTCCTAATTACAGCACTTGAACTTTCATGTCTGCAAATCAGGATATGAGCTGTTCCCACTACTGCCGGTAGCAATCTACAGTCCACGGAGGTTGGAATGCTGTGGCTAGGAGTTCCCTAAAGGACATCCTTGCTTGCTGCTGAGAAACATTGACCAGTACTGAATTCTGGACTCCATTGGTTGCATTTTCTATATCACCATTGCCTGTATTGACCACAGCTTCCTTGACAAGTCCAGGAAATTAGATATGCTTAAATGCGTAGATCTCTCTCTAACAGTTTTTGATCCCAGAACAGTGGTTAAGGAATAACAAGGAAGGAGGCGAAGTGCAAGGGTTTTGATAACAAAAGACTATGAAACACAGCAGAGATGCCAGAACTTTCTGTTGCCTCTCCCATGAGCTATTGCCTCTCCCATGCAATAAGTTTCCTAAGAGAGATCCCCTCAAAGCAGCTGCATTAAATTGGGTGAGTATTTGGGAGATTCACAGATACTCCTAGACACTTCCCCTGTCATGCAGGAAATTGTAATGATTCTTTCAAATGGTCTTAAGAATAGTAAGCATGCAACAATATCTGTTGGTAGGAAAGGGTCAAAGCCGGAAGATTTGGCAAGGAGGAAATAGTTCTGCTCAAAGTGACTTTGCAGCTGGGAATAGTAAGATTATGGGTAACTTCATTTATTATGCCTAGTTTACTCATCCTCTGCCTGTTTTGAGAAGTAGAATTCCTGTATAGAGATAATGCACTCTCACAGACATGCTTGAGCCTCCTGTTGGGAGAGAGAGAGATCATAAAGGCTCAGCCTCCGCCTCTCTGCCACCCAGAATTGTTAGCAAGCTAACTAAAAAAGCTGCTCTTTGCATTTCAGCTGTGGTTTGGCATTTGGCTTGGTAGTCAGGCCAATATGTGTCAATTCACACAGTATCACCACTTGTTCTCCATGACATTGTGGGGTAAGGAGCATGGTGGATTCAAAGAATGCACCTTGCAAACTGTTCAACAATTCCATGAGTGAGCCACATGGCTGGGAAGTAATGCACAGGGGATTTAATTTAAACCAGTGCTTCATAGGTTTGCTTGGTTATCATATAGGTGGGAAAGGATCTCTGGAAATACCACCTTAATCAGAGCAAAACCAGCTTCAAAGACAAAATTGATCTGTAAACTGTAAACAGCAAACTTGGGTTTACAGAGTCGTATTTCCTGTATTTAGCCCAAGCTAATTCAAGTTGTACTGCTTGCAGACAGTTAAAAGCAAAGTCAGGAACAGTACAGTACTAACTGTGTGTCTTCAACAACTTCTTGCTGAGTTCCTTTGAGAAATTCTGCAAGGAAGCAGATCTCTGGCTGTTAGAAGAATTCCCAATTTGCTTTGCACTTGCATCCTGGGGCTATAAGTTTCTGTTATGAAACAAGTGTCATACTCTTGTGCTTTTAAAAAAAATTTTAACAGGATCTGATTTATATAACTTGTATTTTTTCCAGAGGAAAAATATAAGGGCTCAAAACAATGATGGTAAGAAGGTAAGGTGTATATGTTTGTATACACATACCACATATATGTAAAATAAATTTAAGAGCTGATTATTTATCATAATAGCTATTACAATGTTATTAAAATTTTTTCACAAAATTCATGTATAAATGCATTTTAAAGGAAAATAGTGTTTCAAAGTTCTAGATGAGAAGAATGGTAAACATTTCCCCCCTTTATTTTTGCCATTGTATATTTTGGTGTTGTAATACAGAAAATTTTATGTCCTATTTCCTGTCTTTCCTCCAGCTCTGTCATTCATTTACTATTCCATACCATTTTAAATAATAAATTGGGTAATAATCTCATTAAGGAGTATATATAAGTCTAAATCTTGGATTCATTTTGTAATAAATATAGAGAAGCAATAGAAATCTTATCTATATTATTCTAAGACAGCCCACATTAAAAAGCTTTAATATTTTGGAAGAAATTTAGACTTCTTAATTTCTGTAACCAAAGAATCAAAAATCTTTTTTTTTCAACCTACCAAAAACTACTCACATTTGCTGTGCAATTAGCCTAATTCACTGAAATTTGGCAATTATTACAAGCGTTACTTGACATAAAGAAATATCGGTTGTGTTGCTTTGTTCCTACAGTTTCATATCACTCTGCTATATAATCTTCATTTTCATAGTGTTGTCAGTTTTGATCAGTTTCAGCAAATACTTTGGAGTGCTTTTCTAAGAAGTAAACCTTGACTGCTTTATATATCACCACTTACATGTAATCTCTCAATTAAAACTCCATTGAGTCTTCTTTCACTGCACATAATGCTTTTATATCCTCTATAATCTAGAATATGCTGTTTTGCTAGGCTGGAAAATTGCTTGAAGTTGCATGTCTTTTTCAGTCATTAATTTGTTGACCTTTTAAATTTTTAAAAAAATATGCTCAGTCTTTTGTTGCATTATTCTCTCAGTAGAAACAGAATAACTTAATTACAGGCTCTTGACCTAAAGCAGTTAAGAGGAATCTAGTATTACAGTCCTGTGCATAAATGTCTAGAGCTGTCATTTTCATGTTTTAAGAACTCTCTTTTCCTTCTAATGAGCAATTCCAGCACATTACATACTGCCACATTAATAAGACATGCAGCTTGCCATGGGGATCTGGATACCACATTGTATCTGGAACATATGATTTTGAATAGCTTTGTTAATCTGTTCTCCCATAAAGAGTAGTAGTTGGAATTTCTAAAATATGCATAAATTCCATCCTGCCCACAGTAATCAAAAGCAAAATATAAAAACAGACAAACAAAAACAAAACTAATAAACCTCCCCCCACCTCCAATCCACAAGAAAAAACCCAAACCAACCAAAGAAAAACAACTCAGCATAACAACCAACTCCAAGGTTCAATTAATTCTGGCTTGAAACACATTCTGATGCAGACAGGGGCATCCCAGTTAATTGATCACGTACAAGTTTCTGATCTCTAAGATATTCTTCCTTGGTAGATTTATATTGAGTTTATTCAGCTGTCATGCATATATATCTTAGGATCCTGGAAAACTTGCTTCATTACTGATGGACAAATTACATTTTTAGTTATGAAGAGGGAGTAAAGTTTGCAAAGCAGAGTTCCCAATACTTTGCTGGTCATGAAGGTGTTGCTAAGAAACAATGGGGATTTTACTTTCATGGATGTATTTTTCATGAAGTCTGAGCAAGAAGCCTAATAACTTTGGATTTATCTAATATTTTTGAAACTGAATTTAAAATGTCATTCCTTCATGGTGGTGTTCTACTGCCTTCAGAACCATAATGGATTAAAAAATAAATATTATTTCATTGACATGATATTCCTACATTCCATAGGGGGCATTTGGATACAATGAAAGCCTCAAAAATTGATGGGACAAAGAAAACCCAACAGGAAGTATATTTATAGGATGCATATATCTTTAATTAAATGGTATTCTATTTTTTATTACTGTCAGTCTCAATTAGAAACCAATTGATAAGTCCTTTCACTTCTTCTTCTTCTTCTTCTTCTTCTTCTTCTTCTTCTTCTTCTTCTTCTTCTTCTTCTTCTTCTTCTTCTTCTTTTTCTTCTTCTTCTTCTTCTTCTTCTTCTTCTTCTTCTTCTTCTTATTCTTATTCTTATTCTTGTTATTCTTGTTATTCTTCTTCTTGTTATTCTTCTTGTATAGAAGACCTCTGACATAGCTAATCTCTTCTTTGTTTTATTGCTCTTGAAAGTCTAATTTCCCTGGATAATAATCTGTTTTGTCAAGTTACAGAAAAAATCATTTAAGATGCTCATAGCTAACTCATCCCTCTGCCAACAAACTAAACAGATAAATTGTTTAGGAATGCAAACAAAAACAAGCCTTTATGAATAATGGAAAACTGGTCTTATAATATTTATGCTGTTAGATCTAGCAGTGGTAGCATTGATTTCCACACAATCAAATTGCAAGGATTGGAATTGTAGCTCTCATTCTATTGAATACTGATAAAAGCATAAATATAGCCATCAGTGTTACAAGACTGCACCATAATCCTGAGACTGCTCTGAAAGTAAAGAATTTATTGGACTGAAAGTGAGGAATTAGTTCAGGCAGTCATAAGGTATGCTGATGTTAGGAAAAACCCTGTTTGTGGACCTTATTTTTTAAAAAGTGAATGAGTACCAGTTTCTTTCTTGTGAAAAGAAGAGCTGGATATTGTGACCCTCTAAAGGACACTGAGGTCAATACAGATTTCTTCATTCCTCTAGATAGATGTACAAAGCTAAGAAAACAGATTTCTTGATCTCAAACCTTAATCATTGGCCCAGCCTCTCTTTTGAAATTACTGTGTTTCAGAGATGATACTTCAAAAAAATTATTATGATTATTATTTTCTAATATCATTAGGAAATTCAATACAGTCTAAATAAAATTAAAATCTTAGTCATTCTCAAGACTGGATGAGAACAAATACGTTAAAAGAAGAATGCTCTTCTATATTTTGAAGTACACACTGTTAGTAGAAATATTTTAGATTTGCAGCCATCATAGCAAACAGAACTTTTGAGTGTCTTAAATATTTGCATTATATATGTTATTAAAAAAAGAGAGATAAATGTACATCTTAAAATCTTGACATGCACTGATGTAGTTGTACTTACCATGTTAGCTGAAGTTGGAGTTTGCATAAATTACTTTTCTCAAAACTCTGAAAATATTTCCTCAAAAATTCAATGGAATTTGGCAGACTTGTTTTTTTCCTACAATGCTACAAGAATCTCTATGTTTACAGAACAAAACATACCTTCAATTTGTTGGTTTCCAAAACCAGTCCCAAATGTATCAGTGAACACTTGTTATTCTCTATCAAAATTGATTTACTTGTCCTTACCAAATGTTCATTTGATTTTTGTTTTGCCCTCAACAAGTTTATGTTCCTAGGACTAATTTCTGCCTGAGCTCACTGATGTTATCTAGATGTGCAATTACATATCCATATATGATATATGCATAAACACACATGCACATACATATGGGGTGTGGCCACTGGGGTGGAATAGATGTACTCTGAGCTGGTTAAGCAAATCAAGTAAAATGTTGTGTAGTCCCAAAATCTGAAGGAAGATGACACAACATAACTAAAAAGAAGAAAGGAGTGGGAAAAAATATTTTCTTAATAACTGTTATACCTATTACAAGCTTTTTATACCTACTACAACCTACTAACCTAGCTTTTAATCTGCTGGAAGGTAAGGACTTGAGGACAGCTGAATAGTCACAGGAAGATGTTAATTGCACTTTATGTCTTACTAGAGCCATATATATTATTGTAGAATCTTCTGTGCAATCAGTTTTGAAGTATGTGTTGCACACCTATATAGTAATAAACAAAACAAATTAAATGAGAGAACCTCTGCCAGAGCACCACACTTTATAGGAGATTAGATGGAGGGCAATGCTTAGTGCCCTCTGTGTGAAGACAGATTGTATATTAGAATATAAGAAGAAGCTGACAGGGAAATTTTGAAAGAAAATTATGTAGTAAGAAAAGGTGTTCTTTATTTTCCCCTTTATTCTTTCTCCTCTTTCTTCAATTTCAAACTCCAGCAAAGTTAATGTCAAAGCTCTGGAATACAACAGGGGGTAAATAATTTTTTTTAATATTTCTTGAGTGCTCTATTACTAAGACTATAGAAGGTTCATGTAAAAGAGAAGAAATGCTGAAAATGGTTAAAGTAAAGAGTGTTACATTGAAGATCTGCCTTGACTGGAGAAGTTCATTATACCATCCTCTTAAAAAAAAAAAATTAAAAAACCAGCACAGACTTTTTGTGGGGTTTTCAATTTTCCTTATTCTTCTAACTCTCAACTTGTTGCTTCAGTTTTCTTTCCAGACTTTACTCCCCCCTCCTTGGCAAGTCAACACTATGGTTGACAGACCTCAGTGGCTCTGAAACTCTTCACACCTTCTGCTGATGGTTTCTGACACTGGTTTAAAAGCACCCAAATTGGATGAATGTCTCCCACATGCAGGTGCTACCTACCTCAGGAAAGACTCCTTCATGCTAAGAATATTTTGGAAGACAGTGTTTTTCATTAAAAGAATTGTAGTATATTTCACAACAAAGTAGCAGGTCATGGATGAAGCCTTTTTATACCAAAAAATTGTCTGACAGAACAGCTCATGTAGGTAAAGTAGATCTCACTGAGGGAAAGCTCTAGACAAATACCTCTTTATTTTTAACAAAATTATTAGAACTTCTGAAACTTTTCCCAACAGATAGATCAGATTCATAATTTAAAACCCAGACCAAACCAAAACAAAGAAATTTTTAACAGGCAATGGGGAGTCTCAGGCAGGTGTCAAAAGGAAATCATATCAGAGTCCTGTGTTTGCCACACAATCTAGAGCCTCTCCACAGAATAAATCAGGGTTTGTAATAAGTACTGTATTTTTCAGAATGTTAAATATTATGCAAGGGTGTAGTTTATCCCATATCATCTTTTCCATGCCCTACTAATATATTCCAACACATTTCATAGCCTCTGGTGTAATCTGAAGTCAAACTTAATAATTTACTGCAACAACACTGAAACAAAGAAGCTGTCTTTTCCTTCCTCTCTTTTGAAAAAGTGAAGGTGTTATTAATGTAATACAACAAATGTAGACATCAGTTTCTGCAGAAACTTAGAAGATCTAATTCCTTTGCTGGGCAGAAAATTCTGCTTTCTCAGATTTCTTAGACTGTTCCAAATTTCTTCTTGAAAGTCTTCTCTCATATTACTGTGCTATGTAATACTTCTTCCACAAGTTTGATGTGATAAGTCAAGGATCAGCAAAGTTCTGGGATTCTGATGGATTAATGGCACAGAAAAAAGATAAAAGGACCTCTGGTGGTATTTTTCAGTATTTGTTGACATAAAGAGAAATACAAGCTGTATCAAGCAGGAGAGGGTTAAAAATATAGGACAGAAGTGGAACTAAATAGAATTTTGGATTGTGAAAAAAATTACTGCAATTCAGCAATGGAGAGTGTAATTCACATAGGATTATGGCCATTTAATTTCTAGTACAAAAAAGGCTTAAAGAAATAAGGTTATTCGGTCTACAAGTTTTTGTTTAAGAATCAAGGAGGAGCAAATAATAGCCCCAATGAAAGTCATCTAAAGATGATGGATGGATGGATGGATGGATGGATGGATGGATGGATGGATGGATGGATGGATGGATGGAATGGATAGATAGACAGACAGATAGATAGATGATTGATAGATAGATTAGATAGATAGATAGATAGATAGATAGATAGATAGATAGATAGATAGATAGATAGATAGATAGATAGATAGATAGATGATAGATAGATATTTTCTCTGCCCTTTGTGGAAAAGTTCAGTAAGGACAAGTTAGCCACTTAGATAATCCACCCAGGAAGGTTGGTAAGTCTAGAAATAGACTGAGTGGGTATATTGTCAGCCTAGTTGCTGAAGCTGCCTAAAAAGAAGTTTAGAAAACAAAGTAGAAGATAAATTGGTATAGATGCATGCAGTTGTTTATATTTGACAGATTTCTTTTAAAAGACATATTGTGGGGTGGATAGATTTACTCTGCGGCAAGGTTGTAACCAATTTTGTTTTCATGTGTGACCCTTCCTATTGCTGGTTTGAGTTTGCCTGCTGCTAATGCTGAAGTATTGCAGTACACATAAAACAGATGCTCTGACCTTCCAGTGAGCTACAGAATGTTCCAACAAGATGTGGTTTTTACCAGTATGCAAGTAGGAAAGAAATTGCCCTACAGTCAGTAGAGCAGACTGAAAATCAGTTTTGTGTAGTGCCCAAAGGGCTTAGTCTTTGACAGTATATCTTGGAAAAAAAATTTGGCTGGTTCTTTTCTTTTGTTTCAGAACAGAGGGAAAAAAATATTTCTTTTTTAGCGGAGCACAAGGAAAATAATATCAGCTGGCAATACCCAACTTTTTCACCTTTCTTCTTCTACAACTCAAAAAGAAAGAAGGCAAAGCTCTTGAAATTTTAGTTCTTTGGTCTATTGAAAGAGTATGTTATTCACAGCAGCAGGTCAAATGATATAAGAGTTTGAACATTGCAGCTAGAGAAGTTGTGCTGTACCCACTGTTGTGTTATTTATGAATAGTTTGTAATTTAAACATAGCTGGAGAAGTTTACTGGAACAAAACATGCATAAAACCAACAAATTTGTATAGAGTTCTTTCTTCTCTCTTAACCATCAGTCCAACTGGTCCTTACCTACTGACAGTTTTATAAGGAGAGGGACAGGAACTTTCCCTAAGGAAGTATCTGTATCCAAATAATTAGACCTTCATGCTGTAAAATAAACTAATGTAAAACTTTTCAAGAATAAACCTTGAAATCATTTTTCTCTCCCTTTGCTCTCCACCCCAACTGCCATAACACCATCAACCCACCTTGGCATAGCACTGCTCTCTGTTGGTTCTTGAAGTCCACTTGGTCTTTGTATTCAACCATTCATTTCATTGACATGTAGAAAAGATTTTTATCATCTAAGGGAATAAATTATTCTGCATGATGCACAAAAATGTGTAGAAAAAATTAATTTCTGTTTTTTTCAAGTAGAATTATTGAGACTTCATAGAGGTCACCATGGATATTTTTCAATTTCATATATATTATGAATAATTTATGATCAAAGAGTGAAATAGTTGACTACATATTAAGACAAACTCCAATCACTGAGTTTTATTTCAGTTTTGCCTGATGTGTCTTTCAGAAAATGGAACTTAAATTCCAAGCACTTCAGTATACAATGAGAAATACAGTTTTTATTGTTCTGGTTTTATAGGACATGCATTATCTATTTATCCTGTGGACTCTTCATCATTATGTAGAAAGGTAACTTTTGCATTGTCAAACATTTTCTTTTAAAGTCAATCCATATGTGGTCTCTAACTGTGACAGATTCAGTCAATTCATCAGTTATGCTGGACTAGCTTTTCAAGGCTAGAAAATCAGACAGTCTACCATTCACCTGATATGGCTATGAACAGAAGGTGAATTTCTCTCAGTAAGGATTGATATTAGGCTTAGTGAAATCTGCTTTGAGAACCCAATTATATATCCTGGCTTTCTTGGAACTGCACTCTACAAGATTGATCAGATTAATGAGTGGTATGAATCACAAATATGCTACCTACATTATAGGATAATTATTTTTTTCATTCCCTTTATCTTAGCTAATCCTTGTTCCTCTGTGCTCCTTGTGGGAACAGCTTCCACTGCTTCCTGTATTAGAGGGAACTTCTGTGGACAGCAGGGGAGAGTTTTTTACAAATCCTACCAAGAGCTAAGATGTGCAGCACAGAGATCCCTGAGGCTTGTGTAAAAAAAAATTGTGTTTCAGCTTGATTCAAGATTTTGAGATACATACCTGTTTAAGGCCTCCTGGAGACTGCCAGCATCATGTCTTTAATTAAGAGGTATTGAGAAGATTCAGAAATTTGAATAGATATTAAAATCTCCTATTAAGATATCACATTGTTTTATGCTAGAAAGAGTACCTTCCAAAAGAAGAAACTTCTTGATTTTTTTTATTAGCCTGTGAGTAAGTCCAATGTTCAAGGCCAGAGGAGACTGAATAACATTTTCTGAAGTCTAAAACTTCAGTTTTGTTCTCAGGTTATATAGGTTTCTTTGTTTTGTTTGGTAGGATGTCATAAACACGGGAATGCAAAATTCAAGTATCTGCATTTTTTGGTTTTTTCAGCCTTGTCAAATTGTAGGTTACTGCTTTGGTTCAGTTCAACTCAAATAATTTCAGTTACAACTTCCTTTAAATCAAAGGAATATTTTTAGGAACTGGCAGAGAAGGGGCATCAAGTATATTAATTATTTAAACTATTTGTGGGTGTGTTGATCCAGTCTCTTTATTTATTTACTTATTTATTATTTATTTATGAAAAAGAGTCAGCTTTTTCTCCTTCATGGGACAACTTTGCAGTTTGGTTTATGTTTCATTGGGGGGTTGGGTAGGTTACTGTTAGTCTGCACTACTGTGCAATAACTTTTTATGGTGATCAGTACTTATTCATGACGGAAAGGGCTGAGAGACAGCACTCTCAAAATATTTGTCATCAGCTCTTTCCAGGAGATAATTTTGGCTGAGGTTATCAGGCATACCTGTCAGTCAGGGCCTGGGTAGCAAGGCTGCAGGTGGCAAAGCCTGCTCTGAAATGAAGCCTTGAAGACGACATGCCAAGTCAGAGACACCCTGGGACACTG
This sequence comes from Haemorhous mexicanus, assembly GCF_027477595.1. Taxonomy (NCBI): domain Eukaryota; kingdom Metazoa; phylum Chordata; class Aves; order Passeriformes; family Fringillidae; genus Haemorhous; species Haemorhous mexicanus. Next base: position 48,198,265 of record NC_082344.1, on the reverse strand, counting down.
CAAGTGACGTCAGTCAAGGCAAGAATCATGGAGCAGTGGATAAAATACAGCAACAAGGATGATGGAAAAGCAGAAAGAAACCAATCCACCCGGAGCTCTGACCTCCTGCACTACCCCTCGCCTCCTTGGGGAGACTGAGAGAGCTGGAATGTGACCACGGCAAAAACAGTGCTTGAGGGGAGTAGGGAAGAGGGAGATGATTCTTTTGTAGGATGCAGGACATCATGTGGTTTTGCCTGTGACAATGGGTAAAGAACTTTTTATTTCACTTCAGCGTACCTTACTGAGACATCCATGTGACATCCATCTCATTTTTCACCTCATCTTGTTTCCTTATGGAGATCCTTATCTGAATCCATACAGCTGTAAGATTTCCCTAGGTGTGTTTTTACAAAAGGTTTTTCTTTCTTCAAATGATGTATGTAAAATACTCAGTGTGGACAATGATTTGCTGCTTCTTTTGTGACAATGAACCATCAAACCAGCATTTTTATGATTAAAATTATAATGCAAAAAATACATTTAAATTGTTGTAGCTTATCAGTTTGAGAATATTTTACCTGAAGATGTTGTTTATATAGAAAAAGATATTTTTCTTAAGCTAAGGGTTTTAAATGTACTTAAAGTAGCAAATCTGACAATTGTTTTCTAAACTTAGTTGAATTTTTTTCTCAGCCAGTTCTAATAATGGATTATGCTACTAAAATGCAAACATTCCAGTTAAGCTAGAAATCTCACAATAATTTTCACAATTCTGTTTTATAATGCTATACTATAGCAGATAAAGAAAGATTGAACTATTTGAAGTACTGAGATATTTTTGATCTATAATTCCCCTCATTTTGGAAACTTGCAAGAGAAAAAATTTGCTTCTGTTATTGTCACTAGTAATAGCATTCTTACAATTTCTGTTTGCTCATCTTTGTTTGGTTCTCCACTCATTTTCTGTTTCAATAAAAGAAGCACACACTCACAATATCATTTTATAGGACCCTATCTTGAGGATTTGATTTTAATTATTATTGTAGCATATTCTGTTCTTGAAAATATGTTTGAGCTTTCTAGCTGCACACTGCTTTTCAGAACTTCCTTTGCCATTCATTTCAAAAACCTTTTCTTTTCTAGCTTATAAGCTTTGTTTGTGGTTGACTTTTAACATTTGATTATACCCTGAGCAAAGTTGGAACACTTCTTACCTAATTAAGGAGTCAGGCTGATATGTTTCATGAGGAGTATAAGTGCATCTGAGTTGCATAAATAGCTAATTGTTTCTGCCCTAAAATTTAGTACTCAGGTGCTATTCATATAAACTACAAGTGGAAAGCCATGCTGTTTTGATGTCAGTGCCAATGCTGTCTAGAACAGCTAGAAGCATCTTTTTGCTAGAACTGCTTATTTTAAAAGAAACCTTTACAGATTGAGTTGGCAGGAAAACTGAAAGACACTGGGAAAACTGAGTTGGGACAATGTAAATTTATTGGTTCTATGGTAGTAAAATAGCTGTGAGGAGGGCTTTATGTTGATATACATATAGCCTACCACTATATAACCAGCACCCTGGGCAAGCTTCCCTTCAGTCTAAACTTCAGTGCATTTTATGGGGAAGTTCTTGTGAGCTTGCTCCCCTACCCCACTGTCAGGAGGGAGTATTGCTGCCAGTAGGCAAGCCAAGCTGGGAGAGTGCTACCAGCCACATTGCCAAGACAATTATCTCTCAGGGGTGACACATCTCCATTGTGCTTCAGCCAACAGCTGCCATGAGTTTGTAACTTCTCCCTAGCACAGAAGTTCCTGATTTTATTCCTTTTTATCCATACCTCAGCATTAAAGTCAGGAAAATTAACATCCATCCTTACTCAAACATTCACTCTCAAGTATCTGAAAATGTTGGAGAGTGAGTGCCATTTCTGAAGTAGATCATTATCATTGGATATTTACCATATGAGTCTTTTAGACATCCTTATAATTGCTATATAAGCAGGATGAACTGGTTTTAAAATTGAATGTGCTAGAGCAAGCAGTGAAACCAAAGCACAAGAGAGACATGGCATAATCTCTTAGATTTCAGCACAAACATATGAGTTGGATTTGTCTGAGGTGGCTAAACTAACCATGCTTGTCAAAGCACCAAATGCTGATTGAGGATATGAGTAGCTTGAATAGGAATATTTTCCTTAATATTAATGCAGGACGTACAGAAGTGTGCCTTGGTACTGTTACAGTCAGTGGTGGAACTGATGATATCCCCTTAGGAAGAACACTTAGTGTTCTTCTTACTTAAGTAAGACATGTCAGCATAATCTGGGCTAAAATAAATATGTAAAAATCTATTTTCTTTTAAATACATGGTATGTAGCTTTCATGAACAAATTCCCTCTTTTTTCTTCTATTTCTCTGATTCCTGATGTTTGAATGATCTGGCAAGCATGATCTCACTAGCAGTGCCTTTCATCCTCAAACACAGCCATGCATCCCAGCTCATTTGACAGTAACTTTCTTTTCCAGGAGTTTAATTCCAATCCACTATCAACAAACTGTACATTGTACTCTCATGGTTGTTCATAATGCTACCATTTTTCCTCATAATCTTTGTTTTATCAGTTAAAATTGAGTACTGCAGGATTATTCTTCACAGACTGTTATTTCTGGCACTAGGATCCTTCCAGTTAGTTACTACATATAGTACAGATCAATTTTTCTAGACCTGAGGAAGAAGTTGTTACTGTATATTGCCTTACTAGAGAAGGCAATTATCATCATCATCCAGCATGTGCTAGATCCAGGTATGTGCTAGACTTTCTTAAAATATAAAAATAGCAGAATTTAAAGTCTGCTCATAAGGAAATAGAAATTTCCCAGGGCACACAATCTGCTCCTGTGATTTCTCTGACTTAACAGAGCTTCCGTAGTCTTCAGGGGATGTAATCTGCAGCAAGGAACCTTTCATTCACAGATATTATAATCCAGATCATTTTAATTACAGGAGCTTTCTGTTCATCTTGAACTTTTAATTTTATGGGGTTTTTTAAGGGTCATCTCCTTGGCCATTTATCCATCACCAGCTGGATACTTGTCATGAAAATTTTGTTATGTAGAAAACTGTGAAGCTCACTGTTGTGGTGAACATACCTAAGCCTGACAAAAACTAAGATGGTAAAACATTAAAGGGGCACAAATTATACTTTTTCCCCAATAAAAACCCTCAAATTTAATTCTTCCCCTGGAGAAGTAAGCCTGCCTCAACCCTCATAATCAAGTCCAGATTCATTAGACATTTTCAATAAATGTTTTCTGTGGGATCCTTTGCATACCAGTGGTTGCTGTGACAACCATAGTTTACTCATTCGGGTTATTTTCCCAAAGCACATAACAAAATTATCTTTTGCCTCCAAAATTCCATAATATGTTCAGCTCTGAAAGCTGGTATATATCCTTAATCTTAGACTATTTTCTTTCTCTTTACTCTGTTTTGCCTCTGATATCCTACCAACTTGCCAGACATGGCAGGTCTAACACATATTTAATGCATTCTACAGCTCTGTTTGATAGTCAATTCACCACAGGTAGCCCTTGCTAAGAAAGTTTCCTTTCTTAATTTTGGATGTCAATAAATTTGCCAGTTCCAGTAGAGCAGAAACACCCTAACTACCTGGAAAACATGCTTGTTTCTTTGTTCCATTATTTCTTTACAAAGAAGTGGAATTCAATTTGCTTATTTCTCCCTCTGAAATCCATAAAATATTTCAGTATCAGTTGAATTGTCTCCTAATAAGTCTGATAGTTGATGCTTAAATTGATTTGATAGTTTTCATTCAAACATGAGAATTGTGCCACTGTATCATAATAGGCAGCTTTCCAGAAAAGTGTAAGTTTTGACATATTTCTCTGAATTGTTTTTCACATTTCAAATATGCTTAAATAAGACATGTCAGCATAATCTAGGCTAAAACAAATGTGTACAAAACTATTTTCTTTTATATTCAGGGTATGTAGCTTTCATGAACCAAGCTTCTAATAAAACACGAAATGTCGATACCCAGTTTTCCACTCTGTTGAACCTAAAAATAATGTCAGTTTAGGTTATTCAAGTTTATGACCTTCTGAATTTCCCTTCCCCAAACCCCACCCCCAAATGAACACCAACATTTCAAAAACTCAGGGTTTTATAGTTTTCTTGTTCAGATGAACTTAATATAAATCACCTATACCCACTTGTCTTTCACTAGTAGGGAATATAACCTGAATTATGCAGTGCTATCAATGTCTGAGGGGTGTCTGAGGGGGTCAAGAACATCCTTTGCTTTTGACCATGCAATGAATGTACTTGCTATTTCAAGTTTTATCAAATCTCTTCTAATCTGCCTTGCCATTAAATTTCTATTCTTTTAAAAGCCCCTAGTGGTGCCAGTTAACCCTCCTACCCTCCAAGGGGTACGGACCTTTTCCTGTCCAAGATTCCTCACAACTCTTTGAATAGAGCTGGGGCAAGATGACAGCTCTCTCTGTGTTTGCCCCTTCCAGTGGCACACCACTGCACAGTGCTTGTCTCTCAGCACCTCCTGCTTGCTGTCCCTGCAGCTGCCCTTCCCTTGGACCTACATGTGCAGTGTGCCTGTGGCAGCTGTTAGCTTTAATCTGCACTGGCACAGGTTTAATACAGTAGTATCCCATAAGTCTAGTGCAAGAGTGGCATTATTACCAGGGGGCTGGAGGAGTCAGATGAGATAAACTAACAGATGTTACTGAAAGCAGAACCCTTTCACACACAGTGCCCATCCTTGCACAGCTGTACAGAGAGAGCCTTGCATAAAACACTTCCACTTCCCACATTGTTTTTATTCTTGCCTAAGAGCAATTCAGAGGCATGTCATGCAGATGCTTTTTTTTTAAGTGTTGCATGATAAATAGCATAATTGATGAATGCTTCCAGATGATATGAATTTTTTTTAAATGCTTGCTTTACAAAATAACATCAAATGATTATGAACCTTCTGATCATGCCCTGTGTTTAGTTTGCAACAGGAAAAATATTCTAAATATTTTACCACCTTTGTGTGTATATAATCAAACCTTTCTGTTGGCACTAAAATACACTGTTTTTCCTATGAATGTAACTCAGTGCTTCTGCCATGAAACATCTCTACTATTCATCTCTATACATGTTCTAGAAATGCAGTTTCCGTATTTGGGATTTGACTAGATGGTCTTTAAAGATCCCCTCTAACCCCAAACCTTCAATGATAGTTATTACTTTATTTCTTTTCATGTTAGCTAAGATGCTAAGAGTTTCTTTTAACTTTTAACATCATCTTTCTATCCTGGAATATCTTTAACATAATTAGAAAATTATTTTGCATTCTTCCCCCACCTAGCACCTCATAATAGCATAATCCTTCATTTTTGTTCAGGTTAGTAAAAATCTGCTGTTAACTAGGACAGCATGCATCTGACTTCTCTGCTCTAATACATAGAAATCCTTTCATGTGAAATGTAACTTTTTCTTTTCTGTATTTATTCTAACAAGGTTCATTTTTTATCTTTATGAAATATGACAAATTAACACATATTTTCTCACTGAATTAGTGTTATTATACTGCAGAGCTCCCAGTCTGAAAATCATTACGGATTCTACATCAAATCCTACCAGTCACTATGGCTGTAATTCTATCACCATGTATTTCTTGCTGTTCCTGGGTATTTTGGGAAAAGCTCTACAAGTTTTTTTAGTGGTTGTTAACAAATTAATCAAACATATTCTTCAAATGCACCATTACATACAGATACCTGTGTTTTATGTATTATAGCTCACTTGTGTTCTTCACTGTGTAATCTAAATCCGTGTTGTATATTGCAAATTGTACTCATGGGGGGTGCAGTCTCAGTTATGCTGTACCACACAGCAACAGAAGACTGAAAAAGTCAGCTGAAAAACAGCTGTTCACTAATTGCTGTACACTTAAACTACAAAGAGCTGGAGCCCCTTGTTAAAATTATTTTCAAAGTGATCATTCTGCTACTTTAAAACCTCAAATGAACAACCACAGGCAGATGAGTCCTTCCCAACTGGATTCCCAGATAATAAGAGGTAATTGCGTTTTCCTGACCCAGAAATTTACTTTCTATTTCTTTTTTCTCACTGCTATTGGCAAATAAGTTGGAAGGACTCCAAGAATGTGTTGATCTTTTAGATTTTCCAGTTAGTAATTTTTGCCATTTATTTTTAAATGATAATGTATCATTCATTTTTTGCTTACTTTTTTCTGGCATGCTTCTCAACAAATGAGGAACTTTGCAAAGAGAACATATGAAACAACTTTCTTCAAAATGCTGAGGTCTTAAAACCCAAGATATGAGCAAATAATGTATGTAAATTCTAAATGGAAGATTTAATATAGGATGTAGTTACTCCCGGGATGTGTTGCCTACATTCTCATGCAATAGTGTGTCTATTGCTTATTGATTGCAGGCTATCTCTTCACTTCAAAATCCAAGACAAAATGGAGAGATTAATAGATAACTGAGGGTACATACATGTAGTATGAGAAGTCTCTGGAATCTCAAATTTCAGCCCTAGTAAAAAAGAAGTGGCTGAACCTGTGGGTTTTGAAACCCACTGAACCCTCTGAAGTGAGAATGGGTAAGTGAATTCAACATTTTTAGTGCTGCAAGGTGTTTGATTGGACTGGCTTAAGGCTACACTCCTTCAAATTCCCTGCCTAACATATTATTTTATCCTAATATCCTGCTACGGTACATTTCCATTAAGTTGTCTGATTAACCTGCTTAGTACTCAACTATCGGTTTAAAAATTATCATCATTACAAAAAATGGTTCTCCACAGAATTGTTATATAGCTATCAAACATTTTAAATTAGCTTACTAGTACCAGTGCAAACACCACAATTTGTTGTTAAATAGATTTGCAACATTATACAGCAAAATGTCAAGAGTAATAATTAAAAAAAAAATAGAGTGTATTTTTTAACTATCATTAGTATTCTTTGAGTATGGAAAGCCTGAGTTTTAGCTCCATTTCCAATCAAATTACCAATTATCCAGAAGATATATGGTAGTACAAACAACTTCACAGAATCACAACTGAACCATAAGAGGAATTTCTCCACTGTTTCCAGGAGTCATGGGATCAAGAATGGAAAGTGTATTTTTCTGATGAAAGTTTGCTAAACTTACTCATAAATTCTCACCTCTTTTCCACTGAGTAATTTTTTACATCTACTATTGAATTATTTTGGTTATTGCCTAAACAGCCTGACTAAACGTGATTACATTAGCTTCACATTTTTAACTCCTTTTTATAGCTTTGAAATATTTAATTGTTTAAAACATTTTGAATTACAGGAGGTACTCCACTGACTCAATTTATCAGGAACTAAAAGTCTAACATGAGATAGCAATGTAATTTGACAGGAAAGACAGGTGAAGGATCTTCTCTGAGATTTGTGCCACTACATAAGCCAGCTTTGCTGAAATGTGCAAAGGAAAAAACCAAACAAACTTACTTTAAGACTTTTGAATCTGTCAGAAATTTGGTGGGTTGGTTTGAAAGTGTTAAATTGTAACCTTTTTTTCAGTTTATATCATCTCACTCTATTTTTCTTCATTTTCCTTGTCAATTTTAATGCAGATGAAAATAAATCCAGCCAAAACAAGTGTTTTCAATGTTCTCAGGGTGAAAACTTGAATCTGTGAATAGAACTAGAGGTTAAAAGTCACCATCATGATGTTCTTTGTGCCTTCTGTTAATAATGTCAATTCCTTAATTATATTTATTCTTTATTTAAAGATTTCTAAAGATATAAAGTTACTATAGGCCTAAGTATTTTTCTTTACATAAAAATATTTATTCATTTAAATTAGTTTGGCTTGGCTTGCAATGTGCACTCTTGCAATTGTAAGTTGAAATTCCAATTAATCTCTTTTATATTGTCCATAAAATCCCTGAAAGAAAGAAGTAAATTACTTTTTAGCTTTCCTCTCAGTAAACTGATTTTATTGTTTCAGTCCTTAATTTTTTTCCTTGAATTTTCCTGTTATTTTAGTTTGTGGTAGAGAACAGAGGTCAGAAAAAATCATTAAAACTACTCAGAAAGAAAGTGATTATCAAAACCTGACAGTTGCTGGATTTTCTTCACTAAGATGGGCTTCTAATGAGTCTGTTTAATATGCTTAAAGCTGATGCTGTCACTGTTTCCAGCATCTTTCCACCTGCAATCTGAGATGCAGTCTGAAACAAAATCAAACATTATAGACAAGTCTTCCTGGAATTTCTTAGGGTATTATCAAAACGGAAAGAATCCTGGAAGCTTTCAAGGTTGGAAAAAACAGTGATGCTGGATAAGTGTCTTACTAAGTTTTACAGAAACCACATATTTAAAGGAGCAATGCAGTCTTCATAGGATCTCTTGGATTATAAATAAAAAAAAAAAAAAGCAAACAAACAAATGAAAAGCTGCAACCTCTGGAGACACACAAGTGGGCAAAAGGATTGTGTTAAGACTTTTTAGCTAGTGTAGAGCAAAGAAATTAGAGAAGCCAGATGACCTGAAGGAGAATGGGTAGTTCACATTTTCCCTTGAGGATTTTGCAGCAGTGGAGTTGCTGTAAATAATGATCTGTGCTTTTTGGAGGCCTGATCTTTGTGGGATGCTGCTTGGGGAATTAATTAAATATTTGATTTCTATTCTGCTGCTCAGATTCCCCTTCCTTTATAGCCAAATAAGTTAACCTTTGCTACAGTGTTGAACCTCTCATGAGGAGATTGTTAGGGAAAGAATTGTGGCTGATTTTTCTTGCCAATTTAGATGACAGGTATTAGCAGGCATGGAACATGGCCAAGGTCCAGGAACAAATTTAATCTACTGATTTAACTTCATTTACCAGTTAAAAAATGAAATATAGTTTAGCATCTTGAAAGTTGGGAAGAATATCTCTTGATGATAAGTTACTGGAATATCTCTTTATGATAGGTTACTGAATTGTTTTCCCATTGTATTTTGACAAACAGCTAGCCTTGCTGAACTTCACAAGGTCCCTCTGCATGCCATTATTTCCCTCCAGAGTATCAATTGCACCACCCAGTTTGGTGTCACTGGTGAATTTGCTGAGAGAGAACTCAGTCCCACTGTCCATGTTGCCAACACAGATATTTAACACTGCTGGTCCCAATACGGACGCCTGAGGAGCACCACGTGTCACTGATCTCCACTTGGACATTGAGCCATTGACAACTGTTTGAGTGTCACCATCCAACCAATTCTTTATCTAGGGAGTGGTTCCCATCACATTCATGTCTCTCCAGTTTAAAGACGAGGAAGTCAAAGATTTCATGTCTCTCCACTTTAGAGACAAGGAAGTCAAAGGGATTTCAAGCAACTCTTGCATTTGAAAGTACAATGACTCTTGAACCAGTCTCACTGCTTGCTTCAGAGTTGAGCTTTTCCTCAGAAGAAAAAAAATTAAGGTAAGGTACAGTATGGAGTACATGAGCTGTAACCATCTCACAGACTTCCTCAGGGCAAAGTTACCTACACAATCCAGGTAAAGGGCTGGGATTTTTAACTGCTAATTCTTATAACTTTTCAATTTAACAGAGAGAGGGGAAAAAAACCTCTGCCACTCAACTGTATATGTGCCACCTGGGAATAACTTCAATACATAGCTATATTACCTTCTCCCTCAAACTAAAATGCATTTTGACTTCATTTGCATTTTTATTTAAACCCAGACAAAAATAAAAAAAAAAAAAAAAAACAGGCTTGTCTCTACTAATGTGTATTTTTAAAAAAAAATTACAATTCTTATCTAGGAATAGAAAAATATTTGTATGTACAACCAATATAAAACTCCGAATAGCACAAAGTTTTCCTGTTCAAAAAATCTTGCTTTCTCTCTTTTTCTCTCTCTCTCAAGTATGATCTGGAAATTTCATTTTCATAAAATGTATATTCCGTGTCCCAGGTATTGTTAGAGCAGAATTTATTTTTCTTCAAAAAAGAAACCCCTCCCCCCACCCCCCCCCAAAAAGAAAAAAACCCACCAAAAAAACCCAACCCAAAAAATACAAAAACCAAGAGGTATGGTAATAAGAGATAACCAAGAGATAAATGGTACCACAAGGGGAAAAAAGCACAAAATAGGTCTATAGCAATAGTTTCTGTCTGTTATCGGACTGCACTTGAACAGTGTGCTAACAAGCTGGAAAATGAAGAAGGGGTGTAGAGGTCGCATCCAGCTTCAGCTTTTTACTCACCAGTGAAGGGTCCTGTGGGAACCCATTGGATCTCAAAAGACAGCTGACAGCTCAAGGTGTCAGTGTAAAAATGACTACAAATATGAAGGGTGGACAAAAACTCTGAGACCCTGCAAGTGTTGTTTGCAGGTGTGCAGACATGACACAGAAAATAAAAGGTAAGTCTTCAAGCCTCCAAACAAAAAGCAAATCTTAAACCACACACAACAGCAGAAATTCAAGGTAGACACTAATTTTACCTGTAACAATGATGTTTTTCTTCCAGAAGAATATTTTTTATACAATGAAATTGTACTTTGTACAGTAACTTCTCCAGTGCAAGGCTGCAGACTCAACGGGATAAATTAGATAGAGATATAGATATTTTTTTGATGAGTGACTCAAGCTAGACATTTCTAGGACTACCCTGTGGCTGGAATGCTGGTGAAGGCAATGAAGCTGTATGAAATTAATTCACTGATCTCTAATTAAAATGGGTAGATAAGGTAGCAAAAATACTGCTGAATACTGAGTGCTTTGTTCTGTATGGAGATGGTCTCTAAGCATCTATGCAGGGGCATTTAGATTTTCAAGCTTTTTTTTTGTTTTTTCTTGCTTTGTTGCTTTGGGAATTTTAAGTTATTTTGAATTCCCCCTTAGCTTGTGACTGATATTGCTTCCAAATACATTCTCCAGTGAATCAAAATTTTGTGCTGGTTTTACATATAATGGAAAGTTATGCACACAACATATTCAACAGACCCCAGTAAAATAATTATGATCCTTTCTTTTGCTGTATGCAAGCAGTTTTCAAAAATTATGCTTAAATAAATGAAAATACAGTTCCAATTATTTTGAAAACAGTTACTCTAAATATCTTTAGTCTAAGCAATAAAAATCTGTTTTTGTGAGTTTTTTAATAGTTTTTGGAAGGCCTTTGATCCTCACAGAGTATACTTTAATCAGATTGAAACAAGATAGTTGTGATAGGCAGACTTATTTATTTAATGTCAGGAAAGCATAGTGATCTCTGTTCAGCCCCTCAGGTAGCATTATAAAGCAAACACACGCTGTAAAGCCAGGGCAGGCAGAACAACCATGGCAATCCTAATAGCTGTTTGCTTTCCTAAAATGTTACATTTTTGGAAGTTGAGAATTAATCTCAAGCTAGAGTAACTGAACAGAAATTCAAGACAACTCTTTTCTTTATGAAGTTTAGATGATTTCAAAGCTAATGGTTTCTTGATATCTGTCAAACAGGAGAAACTGATGCCAAAGTCATTTAGGACGCACCTAAAAAAACCTAGACTGAAGATACTGGTACTGTTCAGATCAACATTTTAATTAACATTCTTTCTAGATGTCACTAGGACCATCTAACTCAGTTTTAGACACTGGTTTGTTTTTAATCTTTGTTGCCTATGAAAAAAACCCTTGTGTTGGTCAGAGTTTTAAGAGACTGCACCATCATCTTTAAAAAGTGAGCACACCAAAGCTTTGCCAGTTTATCATGCTAGGCTTTGCAGAAAAACAAACAAAAACCAAGTAGGGCTGAAAGCAGAAAATAAAGACCAGGTCTACTAAAAGATAGTGGTATTCTAGACAGTTTGTAAACAAGTTTTTCCTCTGCCCAGTGTGCCCTGAAGGTTTCAGTGCATTCCTGAATTTGTTTTACTTCCTCTGAGTACTCAGGAAAATTTCCTCAGGGCTATTGCTGGGTTAGGCATCTGTTCTTGCCATAGGCAAGCTCAGTCACCCTCTGCTTCGATTCACATTCGTTCTTCCTCCTCTGACCAGCATTTGTAAAAGAGGCTTTCTCCAATCCAAGGCCTAAACTCTCATTTTCCTGCTTTGTCTCAGTCAAGCCAGCAAACAGGAAACTTTCTTTTCCATTTCTCAGAAAGATCCTTTTTAAACATAGCATGTACTTTCAGCAATATATTGAAAATCATTATCAAACCAACCAGTTACAGCCTGGAAAGAGTAATGTAGGGTCTCAGCTTACTCAACACTATCACAGTTGTTTGTGGGTTCCTTTCTGCATTTTTCTTTTGGAAATAGGGAAAATCACAGGGTAAAAGATATTTTTTTGGGTAAGTCCCACACTTGTGTCAATTTAAATAGTGTTCTGTATCTCTGCTTCATTTGACTGTCACATTCCCAGTATTAAGCTTCATTAAAGTTATTTTATTGGGTTGACAGAGTTACAAGTTTGTATTTTAGTAACAGTAAAATAGGGTTTTTGTCACAAGTAAGAGCTACAATGTATATATTTTATTATATAAATATTGCATGATGAAGTATCTGCAAAAGTGTTCCTTTATGACTTTGATACTTCCAACTGATTACAGCATAGTATTGTGTAGAACCTTTCTTTTTTCCCCATTCTAAAAGTAATATCAACTTTGTACGTCCTCCCTGTCTTCCTTACTAAGCTGTAAAATTTCCCTGGTAATGACTTGGAGAAAAGATAAAATGTAGGTCCTTTCTCTTCAGATTTAAGTATAAAGGAATGGGAGTGAGGATATTACACTATCTCAAGTATAAAAGTTTTGTGTTGGAAATATTTTGTCCTAGAATGTGGATTATGTGCACATTGATAGTGAAATAAATTAGATTTATAAGACCTAAAATTGCTACCATTATATTACCAAGACCTCTGTGCCCATGAGTGCACAGTAATGAAATAACAATCAATCACTTTTGTTTTTTAAGTGAGAGAAATCCATGGAAGATTTCTGTTAAATTGTTAGAGCGCCTCTCAGCAGAATGCTGAGTCATATGAGTTTATTGGGATGAAGCTGGCAGTAGGTAAAATTGGACCATGCAGTCAAGAATGCAGATTCCTGTGGAAGAACTTCAATTTTTTTAAAATAACTATCAAAGCCATTGAACAATTCTAACCGAAGAGCACAAAGCAGCCCCTAGCCCCACTTCACCAGGAGAAGTTTACTTTTCATTTGCTACACAGCTGAGAGCAGGGCTCAGTTGAAATCAGATGGTTATGATATATGCTGACCCTGAGGCTGCAGACAAGACCCCAGCTGATTTCAACTTGCTTTTGCTACTCGTATAAATAGATGCAGTCTCTGAATACGTCATGTTATCAGCTATGCTTGGGGTTATAGTTATAGCCCACACCCTAACATACATGTCAAAGACAGCTAGAAGAGCCATATGTTCCAGAGCATTTGTGCCATGTATTTCCATTTATGTCAATGGAAAAGGTTGACAAGAAAATCTATTAACTGCAATAGGTTATTTGATTGCATTCTACTCTGTTGTAAAAATAAATAAAAATATAGATAATATTATTCATAAGTTATAAGACAACAAAAATACATAGTTTTTTTTTTAAAAATTTTTTTCTGAAATTTTTTGAGTGTGTTTTCTCCAGACATGCAATTTGAGAATTGCATGAAACACAGATGTAAATGAAATTCGCATGTGTTCACCCACCACTGCACTCTAGTAATTCCATGAAGGATTATTTTATTAAATCATGTTTTTTAGTCAAGCTTCCAAGAGCAGAACATTGATAATAATGTCATTTGTACTCAGGAATACCATTGTGGATGCTGGTGATATGCATTTTTGAATAGCTAATATTTCCTCGCTGTCCTTTCATGACTAAAATTCAGAATGCTATCTGACCTTCTGCTCGATGACATAGTGTCATTGCAGACACACTACATTTATTTGGCCAGTGCAGTGTTGTGTGCATTTAGCACCTTGTCAGTGGAAACCAAGCAATGAAAGAATTAAATGTCAGACTTCTGAGAAGTGCAAGAAAGGCTTTCTTCCTGCAGGTCAGAGACTAGAATAAGGTGTCAATCTGACTTAAAGCTTCTTACAAGATAAAAAAAAATAATAAAACTACAGAAAATCTATTTTAATACTATGGGTTGTAAGGAAAGAAAGATTTCATATAGTTTAAAATATGGTTTTCAATGAGTATGAAGAAACTTTACAAAAGTATATTTATCAGGAAATCTTTATTTAATACATCACAGCTTATTTAAAAACTGCAGAAGTTGAAGAATTTGGGGTGACATCAGCCTGATCAATGAAAAGTAAAAAAAGAAAAAGGTAGTCTCATATTTTCAAAGAAAAAACTTTGTATATTTGACTTGCAAACATTGATGGGGAATAAAACCCTGCCACTCTGCTATATTCTGGGGAGATTCGATATTGAAGCACAGCACAAGGCTGAATTGCTCATGTAACATAAGCTGCAGTTGAGTTGGAAAGCTAATCTCTTATTATGCAGTGAGGCTGTTGGGAAATTTTCTTGCTCATAATGTGTCACCAGCCATCTGAGGTAGGTATGCAAAACCGTGAGTCAGGATTAAGGAGGTAGGAGGTGTAAACAGCAATTTATCAACACGGGCAGAAAATAAACATGGTTTGTGGTTTCCCAAAGCTCAGATGCATTGGGGCAGTCTGGGACAAATTCATCACTGGAAAAAGCAAAACCAGTTCTGAGATCACTGAAGGTGCACTTATTTCTTCAGAAATTTCAGTACCTGTTAATGTTTTCTGAAGCTTCAAGTATCCCCGTGTCTAAATTAGCTCAGTTTCTAAAACATCATTAAACATCTCAGCTAAACAGACATTCCATGAATTGCTCATAAAATGTTTTACGTATTTAATTCAGATTACTACATTAAATTTTTATCTACAATATCATAATGATTTTCACTCCTGATGAAGATACATAAGCTCTGTAGTATGATCTTAAAAGCTCAGTAGTTGTTTCATCAAATAAAAAATTTAACAAGACCATATTTTTAAAACTGTTAAAGTAATTGCTGTTTCTAAAATATGCATTAAAATTTACACTGTGAGTACCAGTACTTTTTAGAGTAATACAATTCAAGTTATATTGTAGGACTTGGTTATGATTTATAGGATGTTTTTATAGCTCTTGCAGAACATACTGATGTATTGCTGACCAGGTTAGAGTACAAAATTCTCCCTTTAATCTTATATGTTCTGTAGGAAAATATACACATGTATACCAGATCTTATTGCATTATTTTTACTTAGAAATGTGATCGATTTTAAAATGAGAGGAATACTTGAAAAGGTGTTTCCATCAGTACTTTAATAATTGCATCCTTGTTTTACCCTCTCTTGTAATGAAAATCTAGCCCTCTTGTTAATAGCTTGGTCATCATTTTGAATGCAGCTAATCATCAGTAACTGCATCTGAAAGAATACTCTAAAATGAGTTATAGCCCTATAAAGTCCTATACCCTATAGCATATTCATCAAAATTGTGCTGGAGACTATAACTTAATTCATTGCCAATATCCCCAATAGAAGATGTTCAAAAGTGTCCATAAACTGGGCTCCTTAATGTAAAGTGAAAATTATTTTAAGGAATTATAAATTCTACTCTTAATTGATGTCTCTCTTGATTGCTTGACATCTAAAAGCTACTGCAGATTGCTTGTTCACATACTGCACTTCCCTGGAAGATGGAAAATGGCAGTTCCAACACCGAGACAAATTACATGTAAACAACTGATTAATTTTTTCCTTACTTCCCAGATTTCATTCTCAATAAAGACAAGGATGGCAGGTGATTATAAGTCTCCATCTGTATTAGCAGGGCAGCAGACAAGAGTTTGGCATGACTCAGCAGGATTGCCCAAAACAAAAAGCCTACCTCAATAATTGGTGATATGACAGTTCACCTACCTAAAGAAAAACACTGCACCCTATTTATTTTCAAAAGCAGACTGTCTGCAACTTAGTCAGTTCATAAGCTGAAATTATTCCAAAGAAAAAAATTCCAGTCAAATGTGTTTGATAAGTACTTTCACACCAGAATTTAAAAGTAAAGGAGTCAACAAATGAAATTAGTGTTTGTGAAGCCAATAAAACACAGACATGGTGGTTGCTCTAGTGCTGCCAGTACAGTTCAGTTAGAATTGCTCTTCTTTAATTACTAGCTATAGTCCCTTGCTGTGCTACAGCAGTAACTGTCTCTTGCTATCATGCATCAATTATATAATATTTGGTGAGGAGAAAAAAACCCAAAAATTTTACAAGATCTTTTGTTTTGAGGGGTTTTTTGTTTGCTTGGTTTTGGTTTTGTCTGTGTGTCAAAGCCCCTCAAGACTGTAAAATTTCAGGCATACTTCTGACTGCCCTATTCATGTCTGAATATTCCTAATTATCCCACGTCACCAAAACAAATTTTTTCTCTCTGCAAATCCGTGTGATGTAAGCTCACAAACCAGGAATGCACGGCTTCTGCAGAAATTGCTGGAAATCCTGGGCACTTGAACAAGGTTTGCAGGTCTGCATTAGCTTTGAATAGGGGAAATCTTACTGCTAGGCACTGTGAAGTTGTGCTAAGGTCAAGTCAGGTTAAAAATATCTATTGCCTTCAATTTGTGCAACAGCAGAATGAGACAGCCCAGTGACAAATCTTCAGATTTAAGAAACAAAGGAAACTGTGCTTACCTACTTTTCCCCAAAAGATGATCTATATTCATCTGACTTGCTGGGGGCATTTGGATCATTCACTTCATCAGAATTTCTGATGTCTGAATATACCTCATGTCAGGTTGTACTCATGAGGTAAATTCCCCTCCTGCCAAAATACACTAGCATTTGTAGAGAAATCATTTCCTGGAGTCCTGCAGGGTTTCAGTTTAAATTGTTGGGGTTTTTTTTCATATTGTCCCTTATTAACAACTTACTTAGTAAATGACTCTAACAATTCTCCTGTCAGAAATTTCTGTCTTTGAGAAGTGCAGGTTCTACCAGGCACTAACCTCTAGCAGCAGACAAAACCTGCCTAATTATTGACTTTCCTAGAAACAGCTCCTCTATTCAAGCAAAACAGCTACTTCACTGTATTACCTGTGTCTTGGTGCGTTTGAAGCTCAGCCACATATTTCATATCATGCCTCATTTTGACAAAATTATTTGATATAACAAACTAAATGCAATTAAATTAAATAGATTTAAAAAATTATTGCACTTATCTCTTTATCCAGCCAAGCTTTATTAAAAATCACACATAATATTTGAACAGATAACAAAATAGGTAGGCCAATAAACACTTTGTATCCTTTTCTCCTATAGTGTTTCTGTACTCTTGCTCTTTTCCTGGGTCCAGTGAGCAGTGTGATCCCTATAAGATAGTTATAGCAACTGATATTCTGCTTGAAATGTTTACCCCCAGGTCTGGGGGATATCCCAGATGTATAACCCAGCCTTAATCATATTCCCACTCAGCTTCAGCCCCCATAGCTAGAACTACAGATGGACAATAACCTTCCCTCGTGTATCCCCTTCCTACATCCTTCAGGAATAAGCCAAAATGCACATTAGTGCTCAATTACAGCTTTATAAAAGAGAGGTTGAGCCTATTAGGCTGGGTTGGTGGGGTTTTTTTTGTTCTTCTTGTTGTTTTTGGGGGGTTTTTTGGAGTTTTTTGGGTGGGGGTTTTCTTGATTTACTAAAAAAAAAAGAATTTTTGAACATAGCATAGTTTCCCTTTCTGCATAGTCATCTAAGGCTGTAAAAAAAGACTTTGCTTTTAAACAATTAAATCCCATAATGCTGGATTCTGAAGCAGTTTTCTCCTATGTTCCTAGGCTCTCTCAAAGTTAGTTACACTTATGAAGACTATTTATTGATTGCATAAATTTTGAATACAATTAATCTAAAATTTTAGAAACAGTTTCATAACATATATGCTTATTGCCATAAAATAAGCAACAAAACCCAAACTAAACCAAATTAAAAACAAAACAAAAACCATCAAAAAAAAAAAAACAAAGCACAAACCAACATAAACCAAACACCGAAACTCCCACAATATGAAGGGATTTCCAGTGGATTTTCAATTATCCTGTCTGAAAGTCTTAATAATGTAATAAAGTTGTACTCCAAGGAAGGAATTAGATCTCAGCACAACAAACACCAGTGTGGTTATTATCAATATGAGTAGAAATTAATGAACTTTTACAAGGTTGTATCTACTTGCAGCAGAACTGAACTTAGGAAACGAAACTAGATTACCTATGCTAAAACTTGACTTTGTCACTCCTCAGCTTAATAATGAGGGACTAAGAAAGTGCTGAAAGTAGAGTAAGTTTCGTGTAGCTTTCAGAGAGTGGAGTTCCACCTAAATCTAAATCCTGGGAGTTCATTTTGTGAGCTACTTTGGAGAACTTTGATGAGAATGTGCCACAAAAGCCAGTGTGATTTTTATCATAAAGCTCTACATCACATGCAGTGAAAAATTTTAGAATAAATTCTGCCTTCATGAAGGGAAGCACTATAAATTTTTTTTTTTTTTTGTAATAAATATCAGGAAAAGCCACATTAGAGGAACTGATGTATAATTATCATGAAAAGCAAATTTTATACGTGACCATTGTTTTTTATTTGTGGAAATGGAAAGGACATTTTAGTTTCAAATGGAAAACTTTAGTGACAAAACTTAATTTTATATAAGAACGTAAATTCATACTTTGAAATAAAGACAGATGGGAGGAAGGCAAGTGTTAGAAGTGGTGAAACCAAGAACATCTGTGTTATGCTAATGCATAAGGGGGAAAAATAGTAAGAATTCTTGATTTATTGGCTTTGTTCATAGGCAGATTTTTTTTTCTGACAGACTCTCTCTGGGGATCACTGGAAAAAAACTTCAGTTATAAATATTTCATAGCATCTAACATTTATATAAACCTGCATAAATTACTAAAACATTAATGCATTAATTTTTCTGCCTGACTGTTTAGTGTTGAAATGGCAGTAAAATACATAGGTAAGCAACAAGAAAGACTCTATCAAAGATGTCCCAAATGTGATCTTTTTTTCTATAAATGGAAAGTTCATAATGGACATTTATGGGAAAAGTCATAGTAGAAGAAAAGTAAAATGGTATTCTACAAAGAACTGTTTGAAGTTAGATAGATGACAGTCTGACATAAGCTTGTTGTGAGAAGGATAGCTCCCTAAATTGTTTTATTTCTTTTATCAGCATGATTCTCTAGCTGGTGACAGTTTTGATTTATTTGTAGTTGTGACCTTTCAAACTGAAGAATGTTGCTCTATGAGGCTCTGAGAAACAGATCTAAAATATGAGAAAAATTATTTTCAGATTTTTTTAATAGTACTTCAGTGTTTGGTAAATATTGCAGCAAATATTTAAAAATGTCTTTCTTCTGAAAACTGATTAATTATTTTCAATTTAAATACCATCTCTGTGTTTAAACCTTTGTGAAAAAAAGTAAATAACACAGGTACATACACTATGACTTTAATAAAGACATTAAAAATTATTTTTGGTGTGTAAGTGGGTCCCATCACAATAAAATATAAGCACTAGAAATTTACAACATCCTTTCAAATAATGTGATTTATTTAGGCCTTGCCATTTATTGTTTTGTAATGTTTCATTTCTTTGTTGTTGGCATGGCTAGTTTAGACAGTGCTGTAGCATTAAATCCTATAATTCTGACATTACCTGACCAAAATCCTTAATTGCTGCCATTTTGATAATAAGAAGTCTCTTTCTTTCTTTATCAGGAATAATATGGCTTTAGTTTGGGTCTTGGTAGGGTCTGGGGACTGGCTTTGGGGGGGAGTTTTGTGTTTTGGATTTTGGGGTTTTGACAGCTAATCAATCTGTCTATTAAGTCTTCTAACAGACAATAGTTAGATAACAGTAGCTCAGAGAGCAAGACTGAGGCGATGACAATGTCAGTGACCAGCAAAGCATTTTTCCTGCTGTAAGCAGGCATTCAAGACACATTGTGCCACATTTGAATTTGATTCCAAAATGTGATGGGGTTTACAAAAAATAAAGAAGGTGGTCATTTTGATGGTATTTACTGCTTTTTGATGCACCAACAAGGCCATTATTGTACAATGCAGTAGTTTCCATATAAGTACAATGTCCTTCTGCCTTTTTATATTTTTATTCATTATTTTAGTACCTAAAGCACCTATCTTTATCAAAATATAAACTTTCATAATTTAATTTTCATCATATCTTTGCTGTTGTATTGTTTTTATCTTAGAAATTGCAAATAAAAAGAAGTCTAAAAAAATTTTGTCTGGTACCCTTCATAAAAGGGGAAACTTATATTTAATTCAAATATAAAATATTCAAAATATAGGTTGAAAGACTTACTATGAAAAGAGACATATTCTTCTTTTTGTTGTGAACCAGCAGTGTCATTAACATTTTGAATTTAACTCTTACCACTCCTGTAAAGTAACTGCTGTCATCTATATCACCAAAATTATTGAAGAAAATGTGATGTGATACACCAAGTCCACAAGAATAAGGAACTTCACAGAACTTTACATATCAGCTAGACTTTGCAATATCTATGCATTTTTTTTATTTTTGCTTTGTATATAATCTTAATAAGTGATTACTTGATATCTATAAATACTCCAACTTGTTTCTGAATAAGTAGGTATTGCAAATTAAAAAAAAAAAAAAAATCTGATTTTAGTACCATGAAATTGAGGAGTTAGAACAGACATTTCCACAACTCAGGGATAGAATTCATCTTTATCCCCAGAAAAATTGTTACCTTGGGGTTTTTTTCCCCCTTTAAAATTGAATAAAGAAGAACATTTGATAGTTAGCTTTTTTGGTTTGTTATAAAAAAAACAAACATCACCCCCACCCCCAAAAAAAAGCCACTAAAAAAGTTCTCCAAATAACAGGCATACAAGGATGAAGTAGATTAGACCTTTTGCAAACTATATGTGATAATCTTTTTTGTTCTCTTACCATTTTTGAGGTTTCTGCTAGCATCCTGTGTGCTGGACACTGCTCTACCAATGCAGAAATGAACCAGCTGGAGAAGGTTTAGAAGAAGGTGAGACTAACCAAAGTTCTTGGGCTTTAGACTGCCTGAGAAAAGACTGGAATGTAAATTCTAAAAATCTACATGAAATAATAATGGAGAGGAAGAATGTAAGTCTCAAAATAGATCAAAAGTATGTTAGCACTTCTAAACTTGGTCTCTATGCTCTGTACAGGTGTTTTGTGTCAATATGCTTTAGAAAAAGATACAAAAGAAGAAAAGAAATATGCTCTCATGTTACAGAAACTACGTTTAAATCTATGAAAAAGCAGATAAAAGTTGGTCTGTTAAGATAGTAGGGGAAGAAAGGAACAGGTTATTTTGTAGTGATGTGGATTTATTGTGAGCAATATCTGTAGTGTACATATCTTTCAGATGTGCCAGAGATGTGCTGCACACATTTTGAAACTTCATCTGCACTGTGCAAAGCCCTGTTTATTTCTAATTTTCTGCCACTTAGTTTTCTGTCTAACAGCACCATATATACTTTTAGGACTTGCGTCCACAAACACTCTCATAACTGGACCTCTGTAGAATACCATTATTTTTTCCCTCTTATTTATGATCAGCTCCCTTTAACTATCTTGCATCCCAACCTTGATCCTATGTGTGACATACAGTCGTATTCAAAAATAGCTTCATCCAGAACAGGACCACTAAAAATTGTATTGCTGACCAATATAAAATTTGAGAATTAGAAGATTAGTCTAGCAGTATAAATAAGTTTTTTTCTTGTACATCTGACAGCTGAGGCTCTCTGAGGAGGCAGGCATATAGTTTATACGTCCACCTTCATTTTCAGCAGAGCATGCAAAACCTATTACCTTCAAAGTTTACTTTGTAATTTCCTCCATCCAATTTAAATTAGTGCTGTGTTCTGATCATCAGTCCTTCATCAAGGTCATAAAGGGGAGACAGTAGACATTTAAAAAGATTAGGAGTCAGACTACTTATGGTTCTAACATCTTTTAAATCTTCTTGAATAAATATGTGGGAAGTATAGACACCTAGGAGAAGCCAGATCACCCAGTGACATAGGCTCCTCAGTGCATGTTGGTTTTATAGGAAACCCTTATTCTACAAATTTGTTCCACATCTCTGATATTCAACATCCATTTCAGTACATAAATTTTAGGATATTGATATTAAGATGCATAATATGATATAATAAAAAATTCTTGTCTGTCAGAATATTTGAATTGAATACTGTCAAAATCCAATCTTCCAGAGACCTGTGAGACTTGTGATGAAAAAATTGAAAGAACTCTCACCTGTGTCCTCTTTTTCTGCACAGAAGCCACTTTCAATTTTAGTTCATGGCAGAAATTCAGAAATTTAACTGATTGGCATCATTAATATTAATTCTAGACTATTACCATGGGTTTGTTTTATTTGCTAAAGTACGTGCTGTCAGGAAAAATACTTGAACAGTGATCGGTTGGTAAAGATAAATGGGATGGTAACAGGAAAAATTTATTGGGCCAATGAGAGTAAAATAATTGCCAGCAAATTTTTGTATTGCAATTTAAACTACATTATAACTAGAAAGTAATAAGAATTATAGTATAACTTATAGAACTTTGATTTCCCGCAGATATATATCTTCAAAGCAGTCTCAACAGAACATTGGCATTCCACATAAGAATTTGACTCTGTTCTTCTCATATCTCCATCAGTTTACTAATATTTTCAAAAGAGCCATGAATGACACTTGAATATGCATGTTGTCCATGTGGCAGCCTTACCAGGATTTCGGGTCCACTAGCAGCCAAGCCTTTGGCCAACTTCTGACATGCTATTTATTCACTGTCCTTCATTGCCATACTCACAGACAGGGAGCAAAGCAAAAGGAGAAGTCATTTATTTCCCTCTTGAGGATGAATCTATTCCTCTGTCTCTTTGTGCATATCAACAGAACTGCCTCAGATGAGGGAATTTGTGAAGGAGAAATCATGCATGATCAACATGATAGCATTTTATGTTGAGAAGACTGCTCTGGTGAATGCTGTGGAAACTTTTTGAAAACCAATAAATACTCTGATTCAAGATGAAATATTGAAATGGAAAAAACTTCACTGATTAGGAATTTATGAAATTGAAACCAAGTCAGTAAGAATTTTCTGTGTGACTATTCAATGATCTGTAAGTATATGCCATGTCTGATGGAGCTGTGTTATGTCTGGGGTAATCAGCCCCAAAGAGGAGTGGGATTGCAGACCTTGAATCTTATCTTTCCCAGAATATGTCAAATTCTTTTACAGAGTTTTTGCTGTTGAATTTACCTTGAAAAAACAGAGGATTAAAATATTTTAATTAAATTTAATTAAGCTAAATAATTCCAATCTCATTGCTATGAAGTATAGTTATATTGTCCTGAGAGTAGTTTTATAAATTACTGCAAAATTGTCAAGTCCCTCCGAAATTTTCAGACACAGCAAATTCATTGGGGAGAAAAGTACTTGAGAAGACACTTCAGACACAATAAAAGATTACATAAACCTACAATGTGTTCAACTCCTGATGCATTCTTCTGAATAGAGGTTTCAAAGAATAAAGATAAGATATTTGAAAGTATTTATATAACCATTTAAAAAAAGAATAAAAGGTTACTATGATCCAGTTAGTCTCAAATATAAACTAAAAAAAAATAGTATTCTGTGCTTACCTGCAAAACCAAAAAGGTCTGATGATTTCTCTGGGTTCTGGCTACCATTTTATTGTTGATTTCTCTATCGTGAGGTAGAACTATTTCTAAAATCCTTGTTGTGAGGCATGAATATTCCAGTTCTGAATGTCATGTGAGTTAGCATTGTTACCAAGCCTTGGCTTGGTAACAATGCTAACTCACATGACATTCAGAACTGGAGTCAGAAAAAAATTTATCCTATTCATGACATTCAGAACTGAGTTCAGAACAAAATTTATCCTATTTTGTCACTTTTTTTGTTATAGAGATGTTACAATAGGCCACCTATCATCAAATGTAAATTACTGTTTGGGTACATAGACATCTTTTCCCATAGGTATGGAAATTCCTGTGAAAAGTTAGAGGTAGCTAGAAAATATACTCATTTATGGACCGAACTGTAGCTGTCAGGTAGAAACATACACCATTGGTGCTGTGTCAGCAGACAAAATGATTCCTAGAAGAGAAATGAAACTACTGTGCCCATTAGAGTTTATAGAGCTTTTAAAGAAAGCTAAGGAGACTTAAGTACTTTTATCCTTTCATGTCAGATAAAAGACCAAGAATTTTGCATTGATTCTGTGGAAAACAGAAAAAGAAACAAAATCTCCATTGACTGTAAATATTATCAGTAAGTTATGTTGTTCATGTGGAATATAGCAAAGCTCAAATGAAGTTTTCCTCTACCTAGTTTAGACAAGAGTCTGTAATTTATGCCTCCATTTCCCAATGGAGATTTGTGTTCCCAGGTTGGCAGCTAAAGGACTACAGATAGTTCTTTTGAAGCTCCAACTTCAACTGTATTTAAATAAATTACTCATCTTAGTCACACTGCTGAAAAGAAACTTTGTACCAGCTCAAAATTCTCAGTCTGAAAAAATGAATTTCATGGAAATCAATGTGTAAAGCTTTGGTGCAAATATGTTTCTTGAAGGAGCATGGTACAAAAAAATATCGTAATAGACTCTAATGCGTAACCGATACCCTAAAAGTAGAAAATTGGAGCAAAATTTCAAAGAAGCTAAAAAATGTATGGAAGGAAAGAAGAGGATAGGAATGCTTTATTCCTGAAGGTTATCAAAAGGCATTGCTAGAATTTCTTTGTCAGCTAATGCTGAACTTCCCCTAAGTTTTGGTCAATTTTTACTGGCAAAAAAAATCCCAAAAAACCCCTGAACAAAACACAAAACATGACATCTTAAAAAAAGTTAAAAAAAACTCCAAAGCAAAAACTAGATGGAAAATGTAATGTAATTTTTATTTATATATATATCTCTCAAGCTAAATAGTGTGGTGTACAAACACATTGGAAGGGGAAAGGAAAAGTGTGTAATTAGAAATGAACCAGCTCTAAAGAAATAAATAAGGCTCATTTCTATCCATTTTACCTTCTCTAATTATTACTTCCTTACTTTCTCTGAATCTATGATAGACTTTTTTTTTCATACTGATTTTTTATGCACATGACTTATTACTGAAAATTTTAGAGTTAGTTTCCTTTACTAGTAGATATCATACATGGAGTAGGTGAAAGACTGAAAGTCTTAATTATAAAACTGTAAATGACTCTGTCTGGAAGGTAGGTAGCACATCCTTATTCATGGGGCTGATTAGAAGTGTCACTAGAGTTTTATGCTATTTAAAATCACGCATCTTTGATAGTAAGAAACTGAATTGTGTGATAATGCCAGTCCATGAGATTTAAAATTCATATATTAATATCAAAGGGAAAAAGGAAAATGGAACTAGGATTGCTGAGGGATTAGCAAAAGTCTGTCTATATAACAGCTTCCACTTGTACTCCTGAGTCACAGGAGACAAAAGTTTTCCATTAGCTGTGGGAAAGTTCAGATGCAGCCTCTACAAAAAGCATCTCTGTGTTTACATCTCTCCTTCCTTCTACCAGGTGTACAAATGGCCTTAGAAAGTCTTGTTCTTTCATATTATTGCCGATCTGATAATCCAGATTCTAATAGAAGGCATATGTCCTGAAATTAATTCAAAAGGCAGCCAGCCTGAAAGCTTTAGGAAGCTCTGTTGTTGATGGAATATAGGGTATTTCCATGGAACTTGACTAAACAAGAACTTAATTCCAAATACTACTCTATTATCACTTCTTTTGTATGACACTACTGATTTAGAAAGCCTTATCTGTAAAAGAAGATTTTTTTCTTTTTTTTCTTGCTAATTTTAGTGATGTTATGGTTGCCTTGTGCTGCATTGATTACTACACCCAACAAAATAAACAATGTTTGCAAGAAATGGTGAGCAATCAATGGGTAAAAGACAAGATTTCACTGAATGAACACACATATCCTTAATAAAAGGACAGAAAAAAACCCCTGAGCTTCTATTTGTTTAATCTATAATTCACTTTGATGAAGCATTGTACCAGAATACACTGACTTGATCTCTTGGATACTGTAAGGAAATTTCTCTATTTAAGTGATTTAAAGCAATCAATCAATAATCTCTGTTGTTCAGTCTGTCAGAACAGAAAGGAATTCTAAGAGTGTTCAATGTATATAGTATCCATCTGGCATCAAAATAAAGGAAATAGATGTTTGTACTTCAAGTTCAAAGAGTCACTTTTTGTTTATCTGTGTGGGTACTTTGAAATGTAATTTTTTTGGGGGGCACTGGAACAGGCTCCCCAGGGAAGTGGTCACAGCACTAATGGAGTTCAAGAAACGTTTGTAGAACACTCTCAGGCACATGACACAATTCTTGAAGTTGTCCTGTGCAGGGCCAGAACTCTGATTGGATGATCCTTGTGGGTCCCTTCCAACTCTGGGTATTGTATGATTCCGTCAAGTGAACTTCCCTATGTGCATAAACATTCAGAAGGGTGATACAGAATGTATGCTGCACTATGAATGGGAACAATTTCTTTTTTTTTTTTTTTCCTGAATGCTGGTCCACATGGGTAGACTTTTCAGACAGAGACCAAAGTACTAAAACCTAGAAACTCTGTCAGTAAATACCTAGATCAGCTGACATGACATCCATAGCTAATAAAGATACTCCTGAAACCTGGCCCAAAGTGGCTACAAATCTTCAAAATTAGGATGTTATATTAACTTATGCAACTATCATTACCTTGTGATATCAGGGGGTTAGAAAACTTTTATTCTCACCCCATGTCATGGTTTAACTCCAGCCAGTAACTAGGCCCCACACAGCTCCTCATGCAATATCCTCAGGTGGGTTAGGGGAGACAATTGTAAGGGTAAAAGTGAGAAATCTCGTGGGTTGAGATAAAAGCAGTTCAATATGTAAATTAAAAGCTTCATATACAAGCAAAACAAAACAAGGAATTCATTCACCCCTTCTCACGGCCAGAAAGGTGTTCAGTCATCTCCAACACAGCAGGTTCCATCACCTTTAATGGTGACTTGGGAAGACAATCCCTCCAAATGCCCCTTCTTCCTCCTTTTTTCCTCAGCTCTATATGCTGAGCATGATGCCATACAGTGGGGAATATCCCTTGGGTCGGTGAGGATTGGCTGTCCTGGCTCTGTCACTTCACAGCCCTTTGTGTACTTGCAGCCTCCTCTCTGGCAAGGTGGGGTGAGGACTTGTGCAAAAACTGCTCAACAGTGATGGAAACATCTCTGTGTTATTTGCCCTGTTTTCTGCACAACCCAAACCTTTGTACCTACTTTGATAAAAATTAACTCTATCCCAGTCAAACCCAGAACTCACCACAATAAGGATTGAATTCTACAGCAAGATTGCAAGCCCTTAGCAAACTGTAGCTGCAAATGCAAAATTCCCTTTTTTTTTTTTTTTTCTTTCTTGTTGCCAAGTGTTTCAGCCATTGCATTAAGCTTTTGCAGAAACTTAAATAATTTGTATTATTCCTGGACTTGGTGATGCATAAGGTTGTCCTTTTTCTTGTAACTGATGATGTATTGCACCTGTTCTTCACCTTCACAAATAGAGTATTCATGGACTGGGAGACAAGCAAGCATCATTTTCACAGCTTTTCTAGATTCTTCTTAAAAGACATGACAAAACATTTGACTGCTTCATTGTCTATTTGAGCATTAGAGAAAAACCAGTCATGGCAAACACATTTATTAATATATTCTCTGGAACAATAAATGACTCCCTCAATTAAAAACGGTAGAAAACACTTCCAGCCTTGAAGTAATCATAAATAGTGCTGGTGTGCTACTTGGCTCGTCTGTGCACTGTACAAACGCCTCAGGGAGTATGCCAGAGATGTAAGCTTGTACAGGGTAGTGCAGGGTGAGGGTGAAGCTGTTGGAAAGGACAGCCTCATTCAGATGCAGCTCACACTGTGTTGTGTAAGAATGCATCAGAGTCTTTATGACTTCCTGGGGTAGTAAATTTTCATCTTGCTGACAACAGGAGTAATTCCTGTGTGCAGAATAAAATCTTCTATTTTTATGAACTATGCTTCCTTATTTCTGTCAAATATCATAGTTGCTGTTATCACTAATCATTATAGCTATGCTTGTGCAGAAAGCATAGACAATTTTGTGAATTAATATGTTACTATGGAGGACGGAGAAGTAATGCCATTTCCTTGGATCTGGAGGTTGTATATTCACATTATCCTTTGTATTAATTGTGATGTTTCAAAACCCTTTTGGCACTATGCAGGTCTCTGCATTGAAATTTCTGCAAAGGGGTTCTGGGGTCTCTTGTGAAATGATGCTGTACATGCT
Source organism: Haemorhous mexicanus (assembly GCF_027477595.1). Lineage (NCBI taxonomy): Eukaryota > Metazoa > Chordata > Aves > Passeriformes > Fringillidae > Haemorhous > Haemorhous mexicanus. Next base: position 48,169,774 of record NC_082344.1, on the reverse strand, counting down.
CTCCACTAAAAGTACACAAATTAAAGGAATGCCTTGATTAATAAACAAACTCTATAGATATCAGACTATGGTGAACTTGTAAGAGATGTCTTTCCTTGTGCTATAATTGTGGTTTAAAAATAGTAACATGCACACATTGGGTAAGAAGAATGTTAAAAAAGTGAAAAAGTGAGAAAAAGTTAATATACTCTAGGTGATGTGCCACAAAGCAAAATAAAACAAGACAAAAAAGAGATTCAGGATGGCTTTGTAAGGAGTGGCTCAAGCAGAGCTAAAAAAAGCCTTTTTTCTCCTTTAGAGACACTGAAAAATGCATATGCTTGCTCAGTTTTTGGGATTTTTTTATATCAGAGAATATATCAGCTGAAACTTCCCTTGAATTAAATAGCCCACTTTAAATCTTGATTTTTAAAACTGCTTTCCTTGGACAAGAAAAGAAACACCAGTGGCAGCAGGTCTTACAAGGCAGGTTGCCTGGTGGGAGTCTGTGTTTTACCACCCAGCCAGGGCAAAGAGGCAGCTGAAATATTCCATAAGCAGCTGGGAGAAGTCTCACAGTCGCTGGCCCTTGGAGGGGGTGGGGACTTCAGCTAACCAGATGTCTGCTGGAAATCCAACAGAGCAAAGGACACAGCCTAGGAAGGTTCCTGGAGTGTGCGGCTGACAACTGCTTGACACAGCTGGTGAAGGAGCCAACTAGGGAAGGTACCCACTGGACTTGGTGTTTGTGTACAGTGAAGGACTGGTGAGGGATGTGTTGGCTGGAGACCTCTTGGTAGTCACAGAACAAAGGAGGTGCTCAGCAGAATCTTGGATTTCCAGAGGGCAGACTTCACCCTTCTTAGGGGCCTGTTGAGAAAGTCTCTTGGAGGGCAGTCATGAAAGGAAAAATGACTTCATGAGTGGCAAATGTCCAGGGATCCTGGATGGTCTTCAAGAAGGAGATCTTGAAGGTACAGAACCATGTTGTTCCCATGTGTTGAACTCATAAAATTCCATCAAGTCCTGTTAGGTAGATTTCTGTTATTGGTAGGAAAAAAGCTTTGTTCTTACATGAGGAATATGATGGCTGCCCATAAAGAAAGGTTTCATCCATCACTAAAAATTGAGTAAGAATATCAAAATGAATTGTTAATATCTCTCAAAGTGTGAAAGATACTATTTTTATGACACTATGCCTTTTCCACACAGAGTATCAAAGCCTTGCAGTGAGATATTTCAAATCTGTGTCACAAAATCACTTGAAATTCTTTTTTTTTTTCCTTGAAGATGTTAAAGTCCTCAGAGTTTAACATAGTGGAATTTAAACATTTTATTGATCTCACACATAGTTTCCCAGGAAGTTAGAATGTCAAATAAATATTATGGTGATTTTTTTTTTTAAATAAAATATATATTTTTAGAAGAATAAAGCTGAAAATATTGGTATTTCAGTATTAATTTAGAAAATTATTTGTAGTATATAAGTGTATCCTTCTGAGATTTCCAGGCTCAGAAATGCTTCATCTAACTTATTACTCTCTCACACATCTCATTCTTTCACATTTACCAGTTTGTAGATGAGTTTATTACTCTCCCACATTTCCCATGATATTTCTTACTTTGAAGAAACAGAACTGAAGTCAGTTCTTTCACATAGGATTTATAGTTTATGCGTCTGGTTTTAGCAAGACCTTTAGCATACCCTGGTCTGACAAAAATCTTTTGTACCCCAGGAGAAGGTATGTTTCTTGTTCTGATTCTTAGAGTGTTCAGTCCACAAATAAAAAGGTTTTTTTTTTTTTCCTGTCAATCACCTCTTGAAATTTGTTAAATACCCCTCTCTACAGGCAACTAATCTATGCAATTTGTAAAAGAAAAAAAAAATAAGCACAGTGCTTATTTGAACATTGCACTTTTCCTTTAGTCATAGAAGTGATTATGCCGGCAGTGTTTAGGTATTTCACATGTCTAGGTATGAGTTTGCAGGATTTTCTCATTGAAAGGGTGAAGCACTGGAATGGGCTGCCCAGGAAGTTGATGGAGTCACCGTAGCTGGATGTGTTCAGGAAATGACTGGACATGGCACTTGGTGCTTTGGTTTAGTTGACATGGTGGTGCTCAGTCAAAGGTTGGGCTCAGTATTGGAGGTCTTTTCCAATCTTAAAGATTCATTGACTCTATGAGAACTATTATAATATAATACTGTGTTTCTGTATTATTCATATTTTTGTTTCTGCACATAAAAAGGTAAATATCTTCTGAGAAACACTGGCCATTTTCTAAAACACCTCCCTTTCTGTGTTTGGGTAGAGAAACATTGCCAACTGAGCCTGTAAAATAACTTCATAAAAGTATTTAAAGCAGTTAAAAACAATAAAATAATTTCATTGGTTCAAAATACAACCAATTGTTTGTGAGGAGGTAAAATCTTAATCAACAGTTATTCGCCCCTGAGACAGTATCCAAGTAAACTTTTTAATGTTTGCACAGATATATGCCTTAATTGGTGAAGGTAGGTAATAGAGTCAGAATTTTGTAAGGTAAGTAATAGAGGCAGGTAATAGATTTAGTTTTCCTCTGGCTTTTCCTTTGGCTTCCTTTGTGACATTGGACAAATAAATCACTTGATTTTGGCAAGAAGATGTTGTATAATATCCTTTACAGATGAAATACTGTTTTCAATCTGAGATTACGAATGGGAGCACTAAAAGTCTTAAGAAAAATTGAAAGATGCTCATACCAGAGATCATAGTTAAGTTCACAGAAAACAATTTCAAAAATATTTTGATGAGCATACAGCATTTATAATAAATAGATTTTTATTATTTGTTAATCCATATGTTCCATTTATGCTTTGGATTTATTTATTTTCAAAAAATTATATTATTTAGTTGCTAAAACAGAGGCATTGTTTTTAAGATAAAGAAGATAATAAACTTATCTAATCCTGAAGTCTTCACGTGGAGATTTAACAATTTACATAGTGTTGTATTTCCAAACTATAAAGTCATCATCCAAAGATCACTTTTATTATATATTCAATCAGATCATGGTTTTAAAACTAGAGATGAGGACTTTTACCAGGTACTGATGAAGACAATAAAAGACCTAGTGACACACATAATAATTGTAGCATCTAAACTGTGTCCTTTCATCTTCCTCAATTTCTTGCATAAAGAGAAATTTAGTCTCTCCACTTGGATTACTGGACCAAAAAGTTTTATCTTCTCTAAAATGAAGGAGTTTTTGAAAATGAAACCTGATCTTATATAGAAAAGGTAACTCCAGACAGAATGAACAGAAACACAGACTGTTTCTATGCCCACTAGGTCAGGTGTCTAGACTTATTACCAAGAAAATTAGAAAATGGAGCAGGAAGGAAAAATCTATTGCACAGCAAGGGAAAACCCAATGCAAAGCAGCTTTCACCCTCCTACAGGGCAGGGATGAGGCTATGGATAAATTCAGACCCAAGAACCACCACAAAGTGTTGTAACCCATGCACAGCTATGCAAGCAAAATGCCATGGAAATATACGTGCACTTTTTTTGCAACATACAGACAGACCATGCTGGAAATCACGTTGATAAAAACATCTATTTGAATAGACACTTGGCAGCTGCTTTGTTAAGGGTATTTCACATGTTCACAACACTGTGCTTATTTCTGAAAGCAAAAAAACTTTTTTCCAAGACTCAGCAAGCTCACTTGCATCAATAAGCTTTATACTGAAATTGGCTCCCTTTTGTTCAAGCCATTGAAAAAGATATTTGTTTCACTGTTGGATAAATTATTGGCAAACTTTCCTCAGGGGCACCTCAAAAGAATCCAGATTGTTTGCAGATCTATGTTCATTTTTGTTATAAAGTGAAAATGTTGTACCCAGGTTATGCTTATGCTTTTTTTACTGCTTCTACAAAACATAAACTTCAGAGCTGCTGTGTCCATCAGGGTTAAACTCAGCAATATGCTCTTAAATAACTGCTGAGAAACCTCTATGCTACCTTATTGAAGTCAGATGAATTTTCCAGAAACAGAACCACTGAAAGTCTTTGTTACAGAAGTGAGAGTAAGAAGAGAAAAATGAGATAAGGTGTATTGTGGCATATAACTTTTTTTCCTTTAGTGGCTTAACTTACTGCAGAAAGAAAAAGGCTTTGTGTATTATACAAGCAATACATATTTACTGTCTCAGAAAATGTAGCTGGAAAAACTAAAAAAACTGTGATCTTCTGTGCCTGCTATTGCTGATAGCATCAGTTATTATTTTGTCTTGTCCTTTCCTCCATGTGTCTGTCAGATAGATTGCCATCACATGTCTGGAAGGGGCACGTGTGAAATATATGACATGATTCATTCCATCAAAGGTCAAAATGAGATGAAGCTTTGTCTGACCCTACAAGAACAAGTCACCCACCATAATTACAACATTTGCTACTGAGAAAACAAGACTGCCAATGCACTGAAGGAGAAAACAGAAACCTCTGTGGAAGTAATCCAAATATCCGTGGCTGTCTCACCCATGCAGTGTGATGGTGTAAGGGCAAAGACAATAGTCAAGAGGGGAAGATGAAATATACTTCTATGAAGCTATCACACAACCTGGGGAGCAGATGCAAGGGAAGTCAGATTTCTCTGCTTTCCCTCAGCAGCTGCATACAGCAGTTGTTTTAAGCAGGAAATTCCTTCCCATGAAGTCTCAGAGACTTTGAAGCTCAAAGTTTCATTTCTCGTCATCACACTGATGGTGCCTTATCACCCTGTGTATTCTTGTGATTCTGTGATTATGAATGAGGAAGCCAAGAAAAAATACTTGACTCACATATCTTGAGCTTTCTTGTGTCTGGAAGAAAGAACAAAACCAAACCCTACTCTTAAGTATTACATTTACATCCACATGTTTTGTGGGGTGGTGGGTTGGAGATAGACACACAACTCAACACCCATGGGTCATCAGCAAACAGCAATGAGTTTAATATGGCTTATTAAATTTATCTGGGGACTTGTTTTCTTCTAGGTTGGTTGAGTTTAGGGGGCAGCTTCAGATCAGCTGCAATGTGACAGCATTAAGCATCAGGGGTCATTGCCTCTTGTTTCACCCTTGGGAAAGTGGAGAAAAGCAGATGCTTTTAAGGTTCATCTATAAAAATAAAACTTCATATCTAGATGTCAGTTTACACAAACATACCATCCCAAAACTGAGCTCGAGTGTTGATGGGGAAAAGGTTGGACAATCTCCTTCATGGACAGCTCACTTAAAGGAACCAATCATGGAGCATTAGCCTGTGTAAATATTTGATTCACATGGGGTGAATCAGAAAGAGCACTTACCCCACATGTTTCTCTAAGAGATGGGTATGCAGTATGTTGTCAAATTACAGCTTGCAGTGCAATGTCTGCATTATAATATCTCTCAATAAAAAGAAAAAGCTGGAAATGAAGTTGAGAGATTGGAATCTCCTCAGATCCTGTGTATTGCTTGAATTTCTCAGTAATCAAGTCAGAAAAACTTATATGTTATGGAGCATTTTGAATTTTCCAGTTACATCATTTGGTCTAACAAGTATTGTCCTTTGTGTCACTCATATTCTTAGACAACTATTCCTATATTAATAAGACTATACCCTGCTGTACTGATATAATCAGGACTTGGTATTTTCTGCTTATTTTACTTTTTGGTGTATTAAATTAGGAATTTGGATTGTTTTGGTCTAATTTCTTCTCTTTCAGGCAAGGCATGATGATGTGTATATCATGATGTATTTTGCTTCAGGCTAAGAATTAGGCCAGTCTTCATGTTGTGAGATTTTAGCTTCACTTACACAGATTCCAGTGTTGTACAGAATGGGGCATTTGGCAGGTAGGAGAGGTAATGAGTTATCCCTTTGTCACAGTGAGATCATTTAGAGCAAATAGATATTGTTAACAGCTTCTTAACACTGCTACTTCCTTCACTTATGTAAAATGTTCTCACTCATAAATATCCATATTTATCTATTTCCTTTTAACAAAAAAAAAAAAATTCTAAGATTTATGCTTTGGTTAAATGTACTCTGTGTGATACAAAGTTGCCATTTGAAGGTATATTTCTTACTTGAATTATGTGAATGTTCTTCCTCCAAAGAAATAAATGTCTCAATGTGTTTCTTTACTTGAAAACAGGTGCAGTGTTGTTTGAAAACTACTATCCTTTATTAGTTTTTCCAGCCATGAGGAGTGACAATGTCATTTGTTTATGCCAGGTGAAAGATTTTAAGTAAAAAACACAGCCTCTCTCACTTGCATAGTATCTAATTTATGTACTCTGAAAAAACCAAATAAAATTACAGCAACATTTGCTTTTTAATATCATACAGGAAAAACCCTTCAAAGTCAGCCATGCGTGAAGCAAATATAAGGGAAGGGACCTTAAACCCTAGCTGCTGATAGATCATGAACCAAAACTGCCTTTTATGTATCTTGAAGAGAAAACTTTGTAATCATCTATGCCATCAGTAGTGGCAGTATATTCACTGAAATCATTATACCAAAGTGCAAGTCTTGGTTTTATCTGAAAGGGATTGTTCATTTATTCATGAAGCAGAACTGAAAGGCTTCTGTGTAGTATTGAGCCTTTCTTTAATTAGTAAGTCAGGGAAGTTAGGCATTAGTTAAACTTTCTCTGAATAGATGTTGATTGTTTAAAAGAAAAGAAGAAATCAGAATATTTTTGACAGAAGAACAAACAGGTTAATCTCAGGTATTTATTCTTAAAAGGTTGTCAAGAATTGTGCTACAGCCAAATGCATTTGTTAAGCAGATAAAACAAAGAATGTTGGATTCACTCTAACAGTGAGACTAGGGAAACAAATGACTACTCACATTTAATTTTTTTCTAAAGCCCTGTAGATATGATTTGCTACTCTCCATCAGAGTTAAAACAGGGACAGGTAGGAGAAGACTTGACAGAATGTGTCTTCCACAGAACCACCTTAGAAAGGCCAGCCTCTAGAACTGAGATGAATAGTTTTTATTATCCATTCAGCCAATTAAAAAAAACCCAAATCATATGAGAGGTCCTGCAGGTATCTGGTGCATATGCCTCTAAACCACTGTTGACCAGAGATAGTTTGCAGGTGTTCTGAAGCATCATTTAAAGACTCTTGCCTCATCCCTTCCACTAACAGTTTATCTCTCATGACAAAAATGTTTGCACAGATTTTGCCCATGAAAAGGTTGCTTGCCATTAGTAATAACTTTTATCTATATGTTTGTTTTGAATCAATGGCTAATTTACAATCACTGAAGAATGGTGTACATTAGCATTCTCTATGAAGAAGGCAATAAACTTTATTCAAAGTACAAATTTGAATAAATCTAGAGGTATCTAAAGACTGAAATGCTGACACTGTAATTTTATATGCACCTTGATTTCTAATTGATAGCTGGCATATTTTTGTGCTTTAAACCTAGAAGAAAGATGTATTTCTGAAGTTGCCACAGTTGCCATAAAATATAAGCTCAGAATACATAAAGGGTTTTTTGAAGTACTTTCATTTGTAATAAGCCTAATTTTGGTTTGGAAAATTTTGGACATTCATAGCAATCACCACAAACCTCTACATAGACTTGTAATAATATCTAAGCAAGTTTATATTCTGGCAGGCTCTATTAGAAAATTTCACACTCCAGAGAACATTATCACATGTTGTCTCAAAAACAGAAGTGAAAAACACAGAAACACTGTGCACATTTCCAGAGGCGGTTGTATTATCAAATATAGTTCATGTTAGAATAGAGATGAGACTAATGGGAGTACACCAATCACATTAATTTAACTTTAAGACAACTAAATGCTGTATCTCTTTCACAAGACGGCTTTAAATGTCAGAAAAATATTTGCAACCCTTGACAGCTTTTAAAATCCTTTAGAGAATATCCCATATAGCTTGTAACCATGATAAACAAATTGTTGGTAATTTCCAACTAAGAAATTGTGGCCTTTACATAACAGTTAAGACTGTTTGAAAATCTTCAAAAATCTTGAAGCAATTTCATAGTATTCCAATGTTAATTGCAGCATTAATTTCAGCAAAAATCAATATCAAAGATTTTTCATTCAAAGTGTTTAAGAATAACATTTACACTTGTGAATGATGTTGAGTATAGTCAAAAGAACAAATACAACACTCATAAAGCATTAAGTTTCAAGCAAGTTCTGAGGGAAAAAATAGATCTCCATTAACAAGTCAAAACAAATTTTGATAATCACACTGTTCTTTTGGTACAAAGCCAGGATCTGTTCCTACAAAAAAGACCTACACAATGCATTATAATATGTATTGCTCTATCCTTAGTGTCCAAAACCTGTTTAGGACCTTGATCTTCCATTTGCTTCATAAAATTGATAATTTTTTGATGTAGGATAGTCTGTTAAACCACGCTCTACAAATGTTTGATGCTACAGATAGTGTGGTCATTGTGGAATGAATTCCAACTGTGGAACTAAACAAAAATCCTTTACCGATAAAATTTGGAGTGGAAGAAGATACAAAGCATAGGTGCAACAGAGCGCGGGAGGAACGGCTGAAGAATGACAAAGTAGGGTCAGTACAGGGCTTCCCTAGGCAAGTATAATTTTCTAATGACACCAATAACAGTGAATCATATAGGAAATCATATAGGGTTGTCAGTTTCATAGGGGATAATGCTCTAGTTGATATTTGCTTTTCCTTGCAGTCTCCATCTTAGGAACTTCCCATTCCTGAGGTTTCATCCAAGCCTTTTTTGTTTATAGTTGACAAGAATTTGTTTTACATGAATTTGAAAAATCGATTTCTGAACTCATTAGTAGTGTCATAGTTTTCCTTTTCTTTTCCCTCAGCTCCTCTGAAAATCAGATTCCCTGTTAAACTATGTCCTGTGATTGAATGGGAAAATACTTCCTTTTGCTATTATTAAGACTATATATTAGGACTATATATTAAGACTATATATTAAGACTACTGCTCATTATTATTTTTGAAGACCATTACGTTACAAGAAAAGTAAAATCATCACTCTTTAGTCATGTTTGTCTAACCTTTTAGGCAGCATAGGTTACATTTCAATAGATATGTTTTTCCTGAATTAGATATTATATAAAATCTTCTAAAGTATTATCATATATATATAATAAAATCTGGTTTAAGTTTCATAAACTCCTTGTCTTTCTGATAATTCCTTCCTGAATTTATTCCAGTTATATGTATCCATTTGAGGTTGGATGACAAGAATTCAACTTTAGTTTAATTTGGATCAGTTAAGTATTTAGTGTTTGACTTAGAAGTATTTTCTTTTAGGACAATAGAAATACCTTTTATAGTCATAATTTTTTTTCAAGTATGTTTGCTGTTTTAAGTATAAATACAGCAACAGATAAATTCATAAATGAATTCAGGAAGCATATTAATCTTCAGTGTTGTGGTCCTCTCTATATCCATGTAACTACATTAATTAGCCCACTACTGCAAAAATTGCAAGTCACATTATGTCTTTGTAATGCTTTATGTATGTCAGCAAAAGGATTTCAATAATTCTTTCATTTCAGATAAAAAACATGCTTTAACATTTTAGTAACCAAGGGATATGACATACTTTTCTTATTACTTTGAAGTGCACAATTGGCTTCTAAATGAAGGAATTTCACATTTGTATCTGCACTTTTGTATACAGTCTGTGAATACAGCCACTCAGTTCTTGGGGTAATGTAATCCCTGGTGTAGTTAGAAGAGAACTTCTGAGAAGAAGTGCTACCAGTGGGATTTTACAGGGAAAGCCACTTAGGTTATAAAGAGATGTCAAAGAGACGGAGATAAATAAATACAGGGTAAAAATGCATTTGTCACCTCTGGTTAAGCTATGAATTTTTGTTATAATGTCTTCTATGGAATGAGACGTTATTACTAAGTTGTGCATTGCTCCCACATAGCCATCCATTACAGTGAAACAGAAATAGCACATTCCATTAATCACAGACAAGAGGTTAAATAAAGATGTAAGCATATTGGGAAAGCAAACCTTCAAGTGCACAGCACCTTGAGATATTAACCAAATGTCTTAGAAGGGGTTACAGGTCTTAAAGAAGAACAGTGGTAATAATGAGCAAAGCTTCATTAGTCATGCTTAATTCAGTAATACACATTCAGTAATACACATTAATATTGCAAAGCAATTGATTGTTGTAGAGTAAGCAACATGAGGTACATAACATTTGGAATCAGAGGGAATTTTCTGAAAAAAAAAGAGGAGTTCAAATTGAATCAATACATTAGTTTTGATAAATATTCCTTTCAAATCTATCTTTTTTTTTTCCTTACACTTTACTAAGCTGCTCCTTCTACATTACAGAGATGGATACACACAGAATCTCTGGTCAATTTATTCTCATGTCAGTGGTCATTCCATTCTGTACTTTTATAAAAAAAAAGACCTTCAATATGAGGCAGGATAACTTTGTGGATATTATACTATGGCTGGCTGACTATTATATATTAGGGAAGGCTATTAGGACCATAGCCATTCCCATTTTGTTGCATTGTAAATTTTCCGTTTTGTTGCATTGTAAATTTTCAATTTTTTTCTTATTTTTTCATGCATCAATTCTGGTTTTTTTTCCTTTGAGATGTTGTTTCTGCATCCTGCCTGTTAAACATCCATTTCAATTTTCTTTTCAGCATGGTTCAAAAAGCATCATTGCTCCTAATTACTCCACAACATTTAGGGTGTTCTGAAAGAGTAAAATAAAACAAATAACTAAGTCCATGCCAAAGTCAGGTTGCAACTTAAAGGATCAGAAATGTAGTCATTGATGCCTAACTACATTTCCTGCTTGCATATCAGCTTTGAACAGATTTGGTCATAGGGGGAATTTTTTCTTTAGCATTATCAAGACTTCCCTGCATAGGACTAGCTAACTTCCTAGCTCAATCTGGACACTTTGTCATCAAGTTGACTTTTGTCATACATATCTGCTGTTGGTTTTTTGATATTTCATTGGCCCAAGTGTTCATTCTACCCAAGTATTCTAAAAGCTTAATGTTTCATGGTTTTTTCATCTCATCTGTAATTATAGCTAATATAGTCCATATCTAACTTCTATTGAACTATCCCAGTATTTTAAATCAAAAGAATTTCTGTAATGATTTTCCTCACAATATTTACTTCTTACAGCCTTATAGTTATTTTCTTTTGATGCTTTTCTGCAATACAACTCCTCTGTGCTGGTGTGGCCTCACCTGAAGTCCTGTGTGCAGTTTTGCACACCACATTATAAGATATAAAGCTTTTAGAGAGCATCCAAAGGAAGATAGCAAGGATGGTGAAGAGTCTAGAAGGGAATATGTGTGAGGAATGTACCCTTGAATTGTCTGAGTTTGGACACTGCTCACAATTACCCATCCTGAGCATCACCAGCCAGGGTCCTGGAGTATCCTCTGACATCAGGCTTCATGCATCTACCTCATCTTCAGGATCTACACCCACTTCTGAGATCTTTCCTCCAACCTATCTTTCAAAGACAGCTTCTTTTTGGGAACTCTTCTTTTGGTGCCAGCTCCTCTTCCCAGAAGAAGCCCCCACCAGTTTTCCCAGCCTCTGTGGTCTCTAAGCAGCATATGTGAGAAACAGCATGTACATTCAGGCTCCTAATCCATCCTGCCTCATGACTCTGTATCAAATGGAAGAAACTGGATGTGCCAATTCTGTTCAGCCCAGGCACTTTCAATATTTAAAACTAGCCCATATAAGTTGCATTTAGGAAGAGGCAGGCTTCAAATTGGGTGGACAAAAGCTCTGTTTTGGAAAATCACATACACTCAATTCTTTACTGTCTGTTAGCATCCACAGAAACTATATTCTCACTAACACCCACTTATATACAGTTTGATACTCTTTGCAATAAGTTTGTCAAACTGTGAAGTCCTTCTCTAGTCCTGTAGAAAAAGGGTGGAAATGTCTTTTGCAACATTTAGAGTGACTTCTAAGCTTTCTTAGGGACTCTGCTAGCATTGTCCTACTGGAGTAATCCTATACACTAAGATCATGGGAAGGGCAATGTGAGGTATATTCTTGAAGGGGCTTTTAATGAGGTTTCACTTTCTACTTAATCCTGAATATACTGATGAGAAAAAATAAAAGGCAGAACTGATAAAAGACAGGAGAAAGAAAAAATTAAATGATTCAAACTAAAAGTTTTTAACAAGGCACATTTTCTTAAACTTTCACATTAAATATTATATCAAAGAAGTTCAGTTTAGAGTTTCCTGCTGTGTGTGTATGTGTAAGCCCCAGAGTTTTCTAGAATCTCTGGCAATTGGTGTGTTGTGATGTGACTTCCATCTATATGGTTAGCTATTTCTCAAAAGGATTGTTTTAAGTGTAAAAATCTTAAACCTGTTTCTGAACAAGGTTTTGGATGTTTTCTCTTTATTGGTCTATTCCGTTCCTAGCATTGATTTTTGCCTCCTGCTGGGTAGCACAAGCAAAGATATCTCTGCAATGTTCTCCCAAATATTACAATTTTATTTCCTGCTTCTCCCATTCTCATCAAGCTTTTTAATCTCTTAATATCCTAACTTCTCCTTAGCCCTTTTAATACACCTTTGTTAGTCTTTATTTTCATCCCCTTTATATTCCATCTTCTCAACCAAGCCACAATTTTGTCATTACAGAAAACATGTTTCTCACATGTCTGCCTGTTCCCATTAGTCTCCACCCTTCATTTCTGTTTGGTACCATCACCAGTGTTTGTTATTTTTTCTTTTTAGATATGTTTATATTTTGCTATTACCAAAGGATTTCACATTTCAGAACAGCTCCTAATAACAGAAATTGATGTCAAAATTTTTTTATTTGGCAGACGAGTCGGTCTTATCACTGTCTTCTCTATTTCAATAATGACAGAAAAAAACTCCAACACATAGTCAGTAGGTAATTAGAATAAGAAATCAGACAGAAAAAGTGAGAAAAGTCCTGAAAATTATCAAAACAACTTCTTGTTTCATGTGCTTTTTCTCCTTAGGAGACCGAGTGTATCAGAAAAAGATTAAACAGAAAATTCAAAGGAATTGAAAAATGCTGTATTTCAGCTGCATGCCTTCCCACAGTGCTTGAGAAAAGACAGTCAAGGTTCACTTACATAAATGAAAGCAGAATGTTGATCTTTGACACTTGGTTTTCTTTTTGTGTTGTGTTCTTGGGTGCTCAAGACAGTATTTGGATGATGCGTGATTCAGTTTCCCATGTATTTGAATTTCATATATAGTTAGTCAGATCTGTCCTGTGGTCTACCTCTACTCATTTTGAAGGAGATTCCAGGCCTTTTTTGCCATTTTGGAGTCCACTCAATGAGAATTAGAAGCACTCCAGTCAAAGCTCACATAGAGTGTGTTTTTGTTACAGCTCCAGTTGTATGGAAAATCTCCAGGGGCCCCTTGGCTAAGTGGCTGATAGACCTCTTAGCACTATTGATAGGGATTTAATATCAGCTATACCTGAAGCACAAATTATGAGTGTAGAGGGAAAGAGATCATATGGAAAGGAGTTGGATGTCACAGCTCACATTTACTGGTTCAAAACATTCAGACTTTTGTTGCAAACAATTTTAAAGCAGGTCTTATCTCTATTAGTCTATAATTAGGGCAGAGGACAGGATGTTCTGAGAGCTTTTCACACCTGTCAAAGAGCTAAGGGGAATATAAAGCCTTACAGAAGATCTAATTCAAGTGTCTCACTTAGCTTTACAATCCCTATCACAGTAAGAGGGAAAGATTCAGCGCTGCCTCTGGGGGTCTACTAAATCTGCTGCTTGTGTCTCTCTTAGAGCAAGAACTTCTCTTTCTCTCCAACCTGTAATGATAAAGCAGTGGTGGGAACCATCACTTATTAAAGTTGTGTTCAGCCCTCTTTTCTGCCTCCACTGATTTTGGTTGAGGAAGGAGAGGCAACAGCTGGCATGAAGTAAATCTGAAATCTGCAGCATTGGCAAGGAAGCAACTGCCTTACAAAATGCCTCTGCACACTGCATTGCAGAGTGCTGACACAGGCCAGGGAGACAGCTTCCCCACCAGTTTTGTGTTACAAGAGGAAAAAAGGAGTAACCCACCAATCAACAGCAGCAGGGGGAATTTTCTTTGCTCTTTTGGCAGCAATGAAGACATAAAAAAACATGAGTTTGATGTAGTGTTTCCCATCAGTGTCATAATGACTCCATATCAAATATGGGTGATCCAAGGCACCCAACTACCCAACACTGTCTATGCTCTAGCATACCTGAAAAGTGTTTTATATAGTCTGACTCAGACTGTTATCAATTTCCCTAATACTGTATTTTTTATTCCAAAACACAAAGCAGACATTTCTATTAATTTAATTTTTTTCTGCCATATTGAAAATATCAGCACTTTGTGAAAGAAGGAAAAGGATAACAGAGAGTTCAGCATAAGGACAGCAATGCAGTGTGGTGTATCAGGACTGGGGGTTGATCATCACCGAGAGGATCACCAGCACAGGTAACTTATAGCCACATTCCCTCAGGAAACATGCACGCCATGACAGTTGATTTTGGTGGATCATTCCTCTGAAATTTTCAGGAGATGAGTATGTAACTTCCTATTGAGTTAGTGGTGTGAATCTGTCACCTTTTTTCCCTCGTTAAAAAATTATGCTCTCTCTTAAAATGTGGCTACAAAATAGCTGTACTTTCTCCACTTAATTTTTATTTTAGTTAGGCCTGAATTTTGCTTCAGCTGTTGGTTTGCATGTGGATATATGCCCATTTTCTGCAGGAGGTTAATCCAATTTCTTTAAACAAACTGTATTTCTATATATGTAGTATATTATTAATACTACCTACCAGTACTTTTGTGTAATCCCTTGTTGTCTAATCTTTTGGTAATGGTGAATTTCTAGTGCTTCAAAATTAAATGAGAATAAGAAATTTATCTGATTAAACTAAAACATCCTGGAAAAAAGAACACTATTTAGGTAAAAGTCAGCAAAGATCTTTTTTGGCAGGGAAAAGAGGAATTTCTAAAAAGGTTTGGTTAACAGAGGTCACACTGTTATTAATAGATGATTAGAAACTGGATTTAGAACAGTTTTTGAACTGATATAGCCTTGGAAAAAAGATTTTAAAATTGCATGGCAGGATGAACCTTGATACTCCATTTAATTTCATTGTGCCTAAAAAGACAAGACAGATAAAACATTGCTGAAAGGAATTTTTTTCCATCAAAATACAAGCCATTTTTTCTCTTTTGTCTCCATTTGTTAAACTGCATGTTTGCAGAGAGAAAACTGAGAGCCAAGAGGTGATATTTGGTATTGCAGTCATATTCAATAGCTTTTAAAGACTCCTAGAATGCCCTTACTAATTATCCTACTTCAAAATTGCCTCATCATCATTTTTTTGCTATTTTATCTACAGCAATAACTTCCTTTCTGTTTCTCTGAACTTGTCCCTTCAAATGCTTTTGCATTATCACCCTCTTGTCTGTTGATCCCCCACGCCTGGAACTTGTGGCACTTTGTAGATTCAGCTACAGTAAAGTGGATCAGGTCTCTGCAGACCTGGTATTCACTATCTGTTTTTATATTATCTAGTTCATCAATCTCCCTCAAACCACTCTTTAATGTATTGCCACCACTACCCCCTTCAAAAACACTTTAATTTTAACTTCTCTAAAGCTTTCAGCAGTTTCTCACCACTTTGGGTATGTGCTGTCAGTCAGTTTTTAATGTTCCTAAGCTGGTTTGCTTGTGTCTGACCTACATTGCAAGGTCCTTGGGGTAAGCTCAGTGTCCTCTTACTTGTTTGTACAATGCTAAGAATACATTCACCACTCAGTCAATAATACAGTACATAATAAAATACTTCTATTTTAACACCACATCTCTATGCTTGAACTTTGGGGACAAGAGGATGTAAAAAGACAATTGGCAGTTTGGGATATTGCTGAATTTATAGCCTAAGGGTAGAAAAAATTCAGTTTTCCCAGGTAAGTGGTTTTTTTCTCCTTGTATACCACTTATGCACAATATTTTTCTGTGTAATATATTTGGATTTACCCTCCAGTCTCAAGGAGATGTTAAGGCAATGGTGTTTCATATTCTTTCAAACTATTTTCTACTCACATTAAAAAATAATTTGGCCCATTAGCTTCAGAGCTGTACTGAAACCTTACAATTAACCCTGAAACTAGATAAATTAACTTTATGTTTCATTGTAACCCTAACACTTGAACTCCATTTACTCATCTTCATTATTTTCCCATCTCTGTTTCTTGAGAAGCTAGAAAATCTCCCATCAAGATTATTAAGGACAATTTCATGATAATGAAAATTTTTTTCCTTTCCACAATTTCAAACCAAAATAACCCAGCATGTTGTTGGGCTATTCACTCTTCTCTTCTAATTGTAAGCCAGATATATAAGGTTTTGGCCAGTGTTAATATGGTAGCAATAACCTCTTGGGATAAGTTTTAACTTTAGGAGCAGATGCTTTACCATATATATTTCTTGTGTGAAGTTTTAGGAACCATATTACTTCTTTTTTACACAGGCATTACCTAAACATGCTTCTATGCAATCAATTTACTCCAAAGTTAAATAAATCAGAGAGGGAAAGAGCAGATGAGTGTTCAGTGTAACTAAAGAGGCTAAAATTGGGAAGGCAAGACAGCTCTGGAGTTCTCAGCACAGCAAAGCCATGGACGTGTTGGAACAAGCCCCACAAAGATGATCACAGGGCTAGAACACCTCTCCTATGAGGACAGGCTGAATGAGTTGGAGTTGTTTAGTCTGGAGAAGAAAAGGCTCCAAGACCTTATTGCAGCCTTCTAATACCTAAGGGGGACAAATGTTCTCTAGGGCCTGTTGCAATAAGACATGGGGTAATGGTTTTAAACTAATTGAGGGTAGATTCAGACAAGATATAAGGACGTTTAGTTTTTTTTTTTTTTAAGTGGGGGTGGTGAAGCAATAGAATAATTCTCCAGAGAGGTAGCAGATGCCCCCTGCCCAGAAACATTCAAAGTCAGTTTGAATGGAGCCTGATGCAGTTAAAGGTAACACTCCTCATTCCAGGAGGCTTGGGTGAAATGACCTTGAATGTTTCCTTCCAGCTCAAACTATTCTAGGATTCTGTGACCCTACATATTTCATACTTGCACTTCCTCCACTCAAGACTTAGTTACTCAGACACTTAGTTATATCAGACATAGACTGCATAAGGAAGTAGAGGTCAATGAAAAGGGTTTCATATTACACAATTTTACATCTGGCAGCTGAAATCCAGTCTGTTCACTAAACAATTTAAAGAATGGAGAAAGTCAGAAGTTATGGCCTCTATTCTTTGCACTGTAAACAAGACTTTTTGTATGACATTGGGAGGCACTTAGCTTCTCCATTTCCAAATTTGCAAATTAGATTAGTGCTTGGCTATCTCACTAGTCAGAAGGGAAATCCAATGATGTGTGTGGAATGTTTAGCAATTTTTAAAAGAAACGCCTCTTACA
Source organism: Haemorhous mexicanus (assembly GCF_027477595.1). Classification (NCBI taxonomy): domain Eukaryota; kingdom Metazoa; phylum Chordata; class Aves; order Passeriformes; family Fringillidae; genus Haemorhous; species Haemorhous mexicanus. Next base: position 48,152,258 of record NC_082344.1, on the reverse strand, counting down.
AAAGTTGACTCATAATCTGCCATGGAGTCAGACACTTGCAGTCATACACTCTCTTCCAGAGACTTGATTTTGCTAGTTGACTTGATTACTTTATTTTTATAAAATAGCCAGGGTACATTTGCTTCACTGTTTATGAATGTCTGTCTGCAATTGAAGATGTTGAGTGTTCATTCACATGTATGACTTCAGATGACAGTGCCATATAAATAGTGAATAGTCCTTATCTTATCTGGCTTTCAATATTTTCTCAGATTCTAAGGTAAAGAAATAACTTTTTCTGACCTCTTTGTGCTCCATCAAAACATTTCTTGCCTCATCCTGCTTGTAAAACCAGAACTAGTAAAATTGTTTTAAGACCAACCTAGAGGCCACATATTTCTCATGTCCTGTTGAAAGCCAGCTCATTCCCTTTGTTGTGAAAAGCATCCTTATTCAAAGACCTTAACACAGGCAGCAGAGACAGGTACATAATACTTGGTTCAGATAAAGCAAAAATGATACCTGCGTGTCAGGAAACAAGGTGATGTGTGAGGGTTAGTTCTGCTCCTCTGTATATCTAGTCCAGAGGTCTGATTAGCTGCACGAGTTCCAATAATTGTCAGATAGCCTCTGACATAATCTTTCCTTTATATTTTTGGCTTTCTTGGTGTCTTTTCAAAGTGCTGACCAATATTTTTTCCTGAAGATGTGATTATTACACCCTATTCTGTCCAAATTTCCTCTACAATCCTACTTGCAAGTGTAAAATTATAAATTATAACAATGAATGTTTTTCACATTTGTAGAGAATCACTGAAGTTTGGAAGATTTGCCTTTCTATCACCTTATAATGAGACTTGCTTGGTCTTTAAATTGCATCTTTTATGATATAACATGACATCAGAGTAGGGTTTAATTGCAAGATATGCATTTGTTATTCATTAAAGTTTGGCTGAATATTTCCAAAAACAATGAGCAATACCGAAGACATATTTTCAATTCTATAACTGCTTCAACTGATTTCTGTATACAAAAGTGACAGAAATCAAAAATATTTTCATATTGAAAACTTGAAACTCAAGAAAGCCTTCTTGACGATTATTTGTGTCACAAAAATAGCTAATTAACCTGATCTGAAAGAGTTAACATTTTACTAGGCAACATTTTACTCCATTCACCCTTTTTGTAATCTATTATGTGCTGTCAGCATGGCTCCTCTCATATCCATTCTATTCATAAGTTTTAGAGCTTGAACAGTGTAAATCAGTTTAGTTCATGAAAATGAGAGGTTGATAATAAATAGGCTTACAAGAAGCATCACTGTATAAGCTTTTTGTCATATCAGTTGTTGTCAAAGTTGTTCAGTGAAACACATTCATGGCAACTCAGTACATTGTTTCGTCAAAGCCCAAATATATGCAGCCTTTCAGCTCCTCAAGTTCAGTCTCAGGATTTTGTTCTTTACTTTTGTCTCTTTTCTCTGTCAATAAAACATTACTAATGCCAGATTTTTGCATAGTACATTAGGTAGGAAGAAAGTAAATCTTCCTAACTGTTTCCTCTGCGCAGTTCCCATATTTGATGTCATATGACATGGTATCTAAAACATTTTGATGTCTATGCCAGTTGATTTATATTGTGGATATTCCTGTTCATCTCCATTTTATGAAGAAGCTTGCCTGCAAATACATCTCACTCTTTGTACTTGTTCTGGTTTTCATCTTTAGCATCCAGATATGGTGCATTATCCAGGTAGTCTGCATTTTAAAAGAGAGAGTAACTTCTTTTCTTTGCAAAACACTTTTGCAAAGACTTTTCTTCTGAACATCAAAATCTGTGCTAGCTGTAACATCGCTGTTGCTAGAAGCCTTTGCATTACCAATGCACCAGGGCAGAGTGAGGGAGCATGGTTTAATTTGCTGCTCTTGTGGTTCCAAAACCACAAGTCCGCTTCATGTCTTAACCAGATGTGACACTTTTAAATTGTCACTTGCCATTCATAGGCACCATGCATGTGTAGAGAGGTTCTGGTGGATCCTGTACCTTCATTTCAAGTGGGTACCTCTAGCTGGAGCCCTGTCAGGTGACTTCCATCCCATTTGTACCAGAAGGGAAATCACTTTGATGTCAGCAGTGGTGTGCCCAAGTAAGTATTGAACAATATTCAAAATAATGCACATGCAAGTAAAAGGCAAATCTACAATGAGAAGAAAGCTTCCATGGACCTATATAGCTAATTTTAATATAACACTTCTTCATCTTGCTTACTATTCTCCTATCTCATGAAGATATTTTAAAATATAAGAAAAAAAATCCCAGAAAATTTTGGTTTTTTTATCACAGCAAACCCTCCAGAATGCTGCCAGATATCAGAATTAAGTCCAGTTAGGCACATGGATAAACAATATTCCAGAGGAAATTAACTGTTCAAATTTATCAATGTCTATATGAAAGTTAAATCACCATTAAAAGAAGTAAATTGAGCAATCCACTAAATATGCCAACCTGAATATTTATAAGCTTGCCAATACAAAGTGAGCATTAATTGTTCTAGGAACCATAAAATCTACTAAGGATTCAGTCATGCAGTGAAAAAAACACACAACCCCTTCCCCTTCTGTTTTGACTTCCTTCTTGTTAAATTTGTAATCTTTTCAACATTGCCTGTGTTTAGAACTAGGTATATTTAAATCACGTCTCAGTGTTAAGAAAATATATTTATTCTCCAAATGAAATTCCTTTTCCACTGCTCCCTTTCCAGTAGTAGATTCAATTCATCCCATACTAAAAGTTATAGAAAGAGTAAAGAATTTGGGGTTTATTGCATCTTATTCAATCACATTGACAGTCAACAAGTACATATTTTAGTGCTTTAATCACTACTGATTCCTTCCTTCATTAAATATAGCATCCAGGCACGTTACCTATATTTTTATATTGACATAACTCCATAGATTAATATCACACTAGAGGAGAAAGGAAAATATAGTAAAAACTTTCATAAAATATGAGAAAGATAAAGATTCCTTAAGATTTTGTCATATTACAAGTTAAAAAATGTGTGCGTGAATGACAAACCAATGACATATCAAGGCAGGAACTATAATGAGATATTTTGAAACTTTCTAATTGCAAATTCTAGGGAAGAGACAAAAGTCAAACATTAAAATCCAGCATATTAATTAACCCATTTTCCCAAAAATACATTCAGAAAAATACATAACCAATTACCATATTTTATGGTAATAATAAAAAAGTGAATACAGACTTGTAAACAGTATTGTTATTTGCATTTTCCATCATAACTTTTCACTCTGTAAATTAAATTATATATTTATATATTAATATAACTTGTTTTCACCATATTAATTTGTTTATTACAATTTTTCTGCTTAAATATATAAATAAATTAAGGGGAAATAAACATATCCAGCTGTTTAATCAGATTGAGCACTGAACTTCCAGAAAAGTCAGTAGGAAATTTGGACTTATATCAACAGCATAATGAGAGGCTAAAAGAAATTACTACTAAAATCATTATATAATAATATTGCATAAATATATATATAAATATCAAGTTGAATCCAATGTTCATCTTGTTGTCCTGTACACAGACTTTTTACCCAGTACACAGCACCAATTCACACAGTGAGGCAAAATATTTCTGTGCTTGATTTTAGTTTGCACAAAGCACGGAGGAGGTAGTAACCCTCAAAAGGCTGGCTCACCAGTTATCAAAACTTTGCACTCTTTATACATTTTAACAAACAAAGGCATCAGCATTCATTGGTTACAAATTGCATAAATTTTCTATTAATTAGTACCCAAACCCCTTTTTTTGCTAGTTATACCTCTAAGGTGTCATGCTAATTAGTCCACAGGCTCAGTTCTTCTCCCCATCTGAGCCTGGGGTTGGTTTTGAGTAGGTGGTCAATGAGTCAGTGGTCACAATCACCCACTGCCAGAATTACCTTCTCCCTAAGTTACTGCTCACTTCTGCTGACTTCACTTGTGGTGGCTCTCATCCAGACAGACCATTCATCTTGGGATAGTCTTCTCTTTTCCTTAAAACAAAAGATCACCCAAGCATACAACATTCAAATGCAATTGATTAATCATAACTTTCCAGCTATCGCGACTGATAAACACTAAAAAATAAAAATTGCAGTTTGATTCAAACCTTGAGGGGCTCAAACCTCGGGGGAGGGGCTCAATATCAGTCTGAAAGATTAAACACATGGCTTGCCATCTGCCACTCAACCAGATGGACTCAGAAAACATGGTGATTGAGTTCTGTCTGGATAGGTGGAAGGCTTGTGTATTTATGTACCAACTATGCGGGAAGGAAAATAAATGTGTTTGTCTGCTGAGCAATTTAACTGAGGTGTGAGACAAAAGGGGAGTCTCTTTCTTCTGCTGGATTTAACGCTTCCCCTCTTGACTCCAATTAGAAAAGTGGATGACTTCCACAATACTCTTTTGAAGACACAGAAAAACATAAGTTGCTACACATTTAAAAATGCTTTTTTTTTTTTTGAGTGCTTGTGCAGATACTGCTCTATATCATGTGATCATTGGAAGAGGATCTATTGCAGAAACATGTTAATTTAATTTGTAGAATAAATAAATTAGCAGAATAACCGTTGAAAATCCACCTTCTTGTAAATACTTGAAAGCTGTAATGCCCATGTGTGAGCTCAGAGAAAAAGGGTAAGAACCCAAGAACTGACTTAGCATGTGATGGTTTTGGTAATAGATTTTGCATTGTCCACCAAAACTGCTGCATAAAAATACAATTGGCATATTGGGTAAGAGTGAGTGACATACAAGATACAGCAGCAAAAGGCCTGACTGTTTCTGTATTTACTGAAGCATTTTGCAGCATGGTAGACAAAGCTGAACTAACTGCAATTTACTGAGTTCAAAGTAACCACAACAGCAAATCTGGTAATATAACTTAAGCATACGCTATAAAATCCTGCCAGTGACACTGAGTGTCAGTAGGGGACAAATATTAAGCTGCTGCCACCTTCACTAGTGAGGGGAAAAGTATGGGATGATGACACCCAAAAGGCTTATCTACAAGTTAAGGGGAATGAGAGGTGGTATTAGGAAATTGAAAGGAAGGTGTAACTAATCTAGAGCCATAGCACTTTGCAGTACAAACAGGTCTCTGTCCATGAGGCAGTTGTGGGTGCTGATCACAGTAAAGTTTACATAGCCAGCTCTAAAACTATTTGACATGGATCCTGCTAAAAAAAGAGAGGTATTTGAGAAGAAAATATGAAAATAATATTGTCCTGGACAATACTGTGCTGAAAAGAATAGTGTATTGTTCCTGACTGCCACCACAGTTCATCATTCTTCCCAGGCATCTAGAAAAGAAGGTATCCTTGAGAGACAAAATAAGCTGCCTACAGAAGCATGATCAGAGGACTGTAGAATTGTCTTTTTCCTAGACCTGGCCCTGCTGGCTTTCTGGTAGGAGTGGCCAGAAACATAGGCAAGAGTTCAGTGCAGAAGGCTCCCTGACACATGGCCTAAAGAAGAAAAGAAAATACAGCTAGAAAATCTGCACCAAGGAAATACTGGCTCTTGTAATAAGAGAAATTTTTTTAGGATATAGTGGATTAAAACTTTCTGTAGCTGGTGTAAAGGAATTTTTCTCTCTACAGTTATCAGTATTCAGGGATTGTTGTAGAGCTTTATTATTAGTATTAGGTACTTTCTTTCCAAATGTATCAGTCAGGACAAACACAGCAATGTTTGAAAGTGTCTTTCTGCTTGAGAGGCAATACTTTGAAAAACATAAATGGAAGGATGATGGGTGTCTTATGCCTTTATAAGTTTATATTTAGCACTAACATTGTATTGAAAGAGCACAGCTACTTAAGAGTATTCCAGAATACTTTTGTTGAAACAGCAAAAGGAGAGGGATATCAGCATTTGAGCTTAAAGCCTCTCCAAAAAAATTCAATTCTATCTGAGCAATTTTCCTTCTGAATTTTTTAACTATTAATATGACATCATTAAACAAAACTAAGTTTCACTGATATTTATAACATAGAGAGGCAGAATAGCATTAAGCAAAATAGTGCCTAAAGACAAATCCATCACTATTCTGAGACCAATCTCAGCAATTGTTATAAATATTTTGCCGCCTTTATTAAGCAATTAAAGAACAGAAAGCATAAGAAAGCTGTCAGGAAAGAAAACAAAAACAAAAAATAAAACCAAACCAAACCAAAACCAAAAAAAAGCCCCACCAAAAATACAAACCAAAAAAATCCCCACAACAACAAAATAAAAAAAATGTATTAATTCTCACCAAATTGACAGACATGTTTCAAATCCTCAAATACAGGTGGAAAATCAGTATGTGTTTTCAACTTTGATAGTATGAAAATCTCAGAAATATAATTATTATTACAATGTGAAACACTATTTTTCAGATTTCCTTCTTATTCCACTCTTTTGCAGCAACTACAGCATCCAATGGGAAGAGAAACACTATAATTTTCTTTTTCTGACGTCATCAATTGTAATGTTTTTTCTGATTACTATCTATTAGGTCCATCTGTCAGGGCTCCAAGCTGGCTCCCACAGTTTTTCACAAAGCTCTGAGTTAAAGCATTGAGCTGTTAAAAATCTTTTGCATCTACTGCCATTGGCTCCAGCACTGTGTTTCAGTATTCCAAGGAAATGTGCTGGTAGACAGCTATATCTCTAATGCCACATCAAGGTGTTTTGTAGTTCTTGACCTTTTTTTTTGCTTCAGATTTGATTAATAGACTCACTGTAAGTGAAGACTGGAAAACACTGACAGTGGTTATGGAAGGACCACATGTATTGTCCATATTAAGCCTGCAGCAACTTTTTCACAGAAGAACCTCTGCCAACCTAAAATGCAGGTAAGACCCGGGGGAAAAAACCTCCGGAATTTCAAATATTGTTGCTATTCTTATCTGCACACTTCTGTAAGCCTCTGATGTTCTGTCTTCAATTTTAGCCCTGGAAGTACTGAGAAAAATAACAAAAAATTACATAAACCATGGTATTTAGCAGCAGTGGAATGCCAGTAGTGTCAAGGAAAACAGGTAAGTCATGTCAGTTCCCCATGGAAACTTTCACTGCAGCTGTGATATTAAGGAGGATTTATTCTCTGAGACCAACATCAGCATCACACTACATTAGGGAAACACACAGTCACAATGTGGATTTTAAGCATCAGGAATTCCTTCCCTCTGGGTGTTTGCAGCGGAAGCAGGGTGAGCATCCTGGGAGTTCAAAGGATCCAATCTCCCAGGCTGCGTGGGTTTAGTAGCTGTTCCCTACCCATTGCCAGAAAATGCTCCAAGTTCCCAATCAGCCACAGACCTCCCACTGCAATGCCATGCCAAATGCACTTCCTTACACCTCTCAGCATTTCCTGTATGCTACCAGCAAATACTGCTGTTAAATGTGATCACAAAATTTTCATTCATCCACTATGGCAAGGTCGTGTAGCGGCAAAAAAAGCTGTTGGCATAGAGCTAGAGATTCTCTCCTTGGATTATCCTTTCCTTTCTGATCTTTATCAAATCTCTAGAGGCCAGACTTCAGGAAGCAATGAATGATGCATGTTGCTAACTGCATGGCTGCCAAAACCTGGCTCCATGTAAAAGCCATCATGGAAGCAGTCACTTCTGAAGAATAAAGGAAAGAGATTTTTTTAGGAGCTTACCTGTCTCTCTGACAAATGTTTAGGCATGTAGTAGGCCTGTACAATAGGCAGCCATGCCTGCTGCTATTTCTTGCAAGGTTTCAGCTTATAGCTAAGAGGCATGGCAGGTTTTCAGGCTCCCTTATTCAAATCCAAAAAGGAGGGAAGCAGTTTATGAAAAATAAGGTTTCATGTTGTCCTCAGCCTAGATCAAGAGGACTGAGAGGACAGACTGCCAAGTTTCAAAGAAGCATTCCTTATAGATGACTGCATTGTCCAAACTCTCTACTTCATGAAGAGCTAGGTCTTGGAGACCTCAGTGTAAACAACCGCATTACGAGAATGCAATCTTTTTCCTGAATTTCAAATGTAAAAGCACAACTTCCTCCTCAGGAGATAACATTTCCAACTAACTTATACCAATTGGTCATGTATTTTATCTACACCACAAAAATGTGTTTCAAACATATGCTCTATTACTATAAATGTAAAAATTGGTGTTATAAAGTTGTTACCAACAGTTGTACCATTCAACAGTACCATTTTGTTGAAAATTAAAAAGGTATAAAGGAAAATGAATAAAATAAATACTTATATACTCCCATCTTAAAAAAAAAAAGTGAAAAAAAAAAACGAAAATTTGATATTGGTTTGAGGAAAAACTAAAGAGCTGCAAGAAAAAGCAGGAATAAAATTCAGCTGCATACTTGGTAGCCTGAAGACCCAAAGGATACATGTCAGAGCAATTTGGTGTTGCATCATTACTTGACAGCAATAACTATCTTACTGCATGACTCATCTTCCTGAGTCACAAACATATAAGCCATTTCCATTATACACACTCTGTCAAGTAATGAGGTAGTTCTTGGTAAATATTGGTGCTACAAGTGCACTGAAATGGTTCCCTGACAAAATCTGTCTTTCTAGTGCTTACAACTCTGTAGTGACATATTTCCTCTGGAACTGCAATAAAAATACCTGAGAATAGAAAAATTTTTTATGTGTTTCATAACAAAGTTATTTATTTTTTGCTTTACTTTGATGCTAACTGGATATCTTATATTCAGAGAAGTTGAACATCAGCAGTGCTCCCAGTTGACTCAGCCCAGAGTTCATCTCTGAAGATGCATTATCAAGAATGTCTTTGAGCAATGGTATGTGATATGCCAGCAACTGGCACTTAAGGGACACGTTTTAGTGATGGATATGGCAATGGCATGTTTACAATTAGACTGTATGATCTTAAAGGTGTTTCCCAACCTAAATGATTCTATGATTCTATGAATTGTTGTTATCTACATATAAAATAGGATTAAACAAAGACGACAACTATAAAAGTAAAAAAAAAAAAATCCAAGCTCTGATTCTCTATCCTTGTATTTTTTCTTTCCCCCTTCCCCCCCCCTTTTTCCTTATCACTTTCTTTCTAAATTTCCTTGTCTTTTTCCTATTCTTCTTTGATGTCATTTTCTTTCACCTTAAAATTTTAATTTTTAGATCAAGATATTTCTTTGCTTGGTAATGAAAATGGCAAATCTTTTGTCAAAATAATTACATACAATTAATATAATTAAATGTGGTACCAAATCACATATATTGTTGAACTACATAACAATTAATAGCTGGATGAAAGCTTTGAAAACCATATCACATGATGAGTTTCTGGGATTATTTCTTTTAAGAGATTTTTATGACTCATCAGTTGATCTTAGTACAAGGTTATAGACCTTATGGTACAATTAAGTCATTTGAAGCCATGAAGTAGAATGTGAAACATCTCTCTGAAGTTTTACTATAGAAAACATACCTAACAGGCTGTATTGGCAATCCTGTTGAATTTTTTCTTTAATTCAGCCTTAGCAGCAAAGATATATCTCCACTTTCCTCATCTCATGTATGTACCTTTGTTCCAAAATGACTTGCAATTGTTTTTAATGTATGATTTCTCAGTTCTTTGAAAGCCTCTCTTTGGAAAGTCCATTGCATTAGTGTAAACATGAATGAAAACTGGGTATTTAATAATCTGGCTTTTTAGCTGATGGTGAATTCCAAAAAATAGACATTCTCAGCATCTTTAAATGCATAGTGTCAAATTCAGAGATGTAAATACTGTTGTGTGGCATGGATTTCCTTGCACTCTGAGTTGCTTGTATTGTACTGTGCTGAAATGGTCTTGTATTGCATGGACTCTCTTAATCCTGCTTCCCTCAATGCACGTTTGACTCGGTGGAAATATAATCTACATACGGAAACATCATAAGGAGGGAAAAATTAAATTGAAAGGAGGGTGTACATGTTATAGTTATGAAGGAGCTGATCAAAGAGGAGGAGTTCATAGCCATCAAATTACAGATCAAATGAACATTGGCAATAGAAGAAAAAGAACCAGTACAGACTGTTTTGAATTAGAAAACTGAAAGACAGTGCTAAACATAGAAATGGGGAGAAATGAGACTGAAAAGCTTTAGGGAAAACCCGAAAAATTGGTGGGAACAATGTCAAAATACTGCAAGTCAGCTGTCACAACAGCACTTTACAGAGAAGTGGAACATAAAGAAAATCAAAAGTACCCTACAGAGGACAAAACACAGATGCCAAAAACTTCCCTCTCTGCTACTGTGGAATAAAACGTGCATTAATACCCACTTTCATGCATGCCAAACTTGCATACAGGAATAAAGGAGAGCTTGGCATCTGTAGAAGTCCTCTAACTCTTCACTCATACCCAAAAATGGTAGGCTGCCAATGCACCCTACAGTGGCAGCTACTGCTGTTTGCAGACACATCCTTCCTGCCATACCTACATGCATGTCAGAAAGAGACTTGTCACGGGCTGTCCAGGGCAAAAGGCAATTAACCTGATTTTCATATCATTTTAGAGATCCATAATGATGTAAAGCTAGGGGATTAAAAATTGTTCCTCCTTGGTATATCTGTTTGCATAATTTTATAACTGGCTAATGCAAGGAAAAACATTCCCCCTCCTACTCAGAAACATGGTTGTATAAATTGTGGATGTGGTAGAGGTGAGATTCTTGAGTTATTATTCTGGATTGACTTTATCAGGGAATTCTCTCACTGTTAACAGCTTGTCCTTCCTTAGAAAAACGGAGGACAAGTACCATGTTTGAACATTGTCTGTGTTTCTTTTAATTACTTGCTTTGGGCATTATTTCTTGAATTTCTTTTAATATCTGTTGGCTGGGATTTCACAGAGAACAGTGATGTCCAGCAAACCCTTAAGGTGTAAATGAATCCTATTTGAACCAAAAAAATGGGTCACTGGAAGTTTCAATATGAGCCAAATTCCCTGCTGGGGTAAATGGACATCTGTTTCATTTGAAGACTGCATTATAAAGCACCTATATGGAAATGAATTTTTAGCTGTCATAATTTTGTACTCCATGAAAAATATTTTTAATCCACTAAAAGACTCAATCTCTTCAAATGAAAATGTGTTGAGTCACATTTACAAATTGATTTCATGGCTTTAGGTGTGAGTTTAATAAGCAAATGCCATGTCTGGCTTTAAAAATGCTGTTTACATACAAATAGATTTTAGGGAACTAACTAATGTTGCTGACCAAAAGTAACTCCATTGGAACATCTAAGTAGCCAGACAGAGGCTTTGTGAAACAGTCTGAAAGAGCTGAGCTGCCTAAGCTGCATTGGAGTTACAGTTTAGCTGATTAAATGCTGATTTGGCTCTAGGCTGTGACTCCCAATGTCACAGTGGCAAACCAATTTCCTGCCTGCTCTACACCACCACAGTTCATTTAAAATCAGTGTAAGAAGTTAATGCACTCTAAGTTAATACTGACCTAGGCCAGTACTTTTCTAAGAAATTATTAGAGTGCAGAACATCCTAATTAATTATAGACTGATTGAAGCTGGTTTTATATTGTTACTGAATGCAGCCTTGAGTCTGTTCCACATTTTAAAATATATTACCTCTTTTTTCATTTCTCACAAACAGATGATGCAACTCTTTTTCACCATTAGGGAGGGATCCATCAGCCCCTGTGTTAAGCTAACCAGTAGAATAAATAAAGTACAAATTTTTTCAGTACTCAAGTTTTCATACTGTATAAAATATAATTGTATTTAGACTTACAGACTGTACTTGATCTGTGGGTAGTTTATAATCAACTTTCCTGGGAGCTTCACGTGTAAATTAATCAATCTCAACCACAGTCATTTAACAGTGTTTCATGGCTGTGAAAATCACGATTTTGAGGTCTCAGTGCATGAGTTAAAATATCACAAGAATTTAGTCATGTGCTTTTTTAAAAAAAGTCCAACTGATTTTTATTTCAGCTGTATTTCATACTTTTCATACTTAAAATACCAAGAAAAATATATAGGAGCATGTACTGAATTGAAACAGATGTATTTCAATATGTTAAACTGCAAGAGAAAGAGAAATATAGTGAAACCTCACTTTGAAATTAATTTCACAGATCTGTAAAATAATGAACATTAAAACTATTTGATTTAGAATGTTATTTGTTTGTTTATTTGCTTGGGGAATTTTTATTACATGGTGGATACACTCTAGAAACCAGAAGTCACTAACAGAAATCTAGTTGCACCATTTATTTCAAAACAGCTGGGCAGAGTGTTCTGAGAAAGACCTAGATCAAATCCTGATACCAAAGAAAATCAATTTTTACAAAGCACAGTTTTTATTTCATCAAGGAAATTTTTGCTGGACCTTGCAAAAAATTCTACAGTTGGTTCAAACAACCAAGTAAATAAATGTGCAGTTCATTACCTGACAAACAAATTACCTCCGAATCCTTGAACTGTTGTTGTCTGTTGATCTCCTATTTGTCTCTTCTCTCTCCACTTAGAACTTTAGGAGATAAACAGGCCCTGCATAAAGACAGACATGATAATACTTTCATTTATGTAATTGAAGTATAAACCTATATACTTTTTTCATTTATATTGCTTAGAGGACAGTTAATCTGTCAAGTTGATAATTGAAACATTCCACACATATAGAGATACAATTACACATAAATGTTAGAATTGAAAGAAACCCTCAGCCTCTTATGCCTAGTATGTCATTAAAAATTCTAAAAGTTCTTGAGATTCCATCTCTGCTCTATCTCTAGGTACAAAGTACAGGTGTTAAAGAGAGCACATCATCCTTCAGGAACATTGCTCAACAGCAAGCTGGATTATTCATGTTTGCAATAACTAGAACATGAGTTTGGATTTCTACTAAATGTAGAAAATATTTATCTACTTTCAATGTTTATTATGAACATAACCAAATAGGTGAAAAATATTCATCTTTGTTTTTCAAAGTTTACTTAAATTCTTATCTAGTTTCTGCTGTTTGTTCTTTTCAGGTTTCCACGTTTGTAGCATTATTAACACTAAACTCTAACACAGTAGGAGTACCACATCAGGTGTCTACAGTCGACTTTGTTTAGAATTGATTTTAATATATAGAAATCACTATAAACACAATTGAATGGAAAAACATCCAGCCAGTTTGGTACTTTTATTCCTGCTTTCAGCAGTATGAGCATACATTTCCACTGACACCACTGGAAGTCTGTGATTGGATATGACACTGGAAATCATGAATGACCAGAATCATCACCTGTTCCCAAAGTGAATTTGGCTTCAGAGGCATCCAGCTCTTTGGTGAAACTGCAATGAAAACAGCAGTTTCCTAAAACTGGACTGAATGATTCACAAACAAAAGATTTACCATTAAGCAACAATGCCCATAACAGCTTTAGTATTAGCAATTCTGGCAGGTCAGCGCTCTTCAGCCAGTGCTGTCTAGGATATGGACAATCATATCTGCATGATATATTACTGCACCTTCAAGAAGATGTGAAGCATCCATCACTGGTCATGACTAGAACAGGATATGGAAATCACTGAACCATTCTTCTGCTCTGGAACATTTTTTATGTGCAGAAGCTCTTGAGCACTTGACCTTCAGCAAATACATGCATACCTAAAAATAAACTCATGAGTAAATGTTTGCAAAAGTGGCACAGAAAAAATACTGACAGTTTTGGTGACAAATTTCCACTCTCTACTAACATATAATCATAGCTTTAAACAGAAAAGACTGAAGCTTCAGTACAAGCTGCTGTTCTTAAGGCCTGTCTACCCGAGGATTTAAAGCAGTTTTTCTTATTTATGTAAACCAAAAGACATGAAAGCAATGCTGCTGCAATATGTTACAACATATTGCAGAACAATGTGTTAATGTGAAATAATATAAAGAGGTTTCAGATTTTAATGTGAAACCACTAATAATATTGAAAAGCATAATTTTCCATCTTAATTCCATCCCTAAAATAACTTGATATTCTTCTGTGGTCACAATAGCTTCTGATGTGTTGTAGATATGATCCCACATTTTTGTGATGGCCTGCCAAAAACCATAATAGTATCATAGGATACATCCTCCTTTATTGTCAGAAACAGATGATTCTAATATACCTTATTCATTAGATAGGCTCTGTTAGTGGGTTCTTATTGTTTGGGTTAGCAGTTGGGACTAGCAGAAGAAAACACTTCCATATTGCAGCAGCCATTCCAAAAGCAAAATTTTTTCCACCAATCAAAGGTTTACAAAAACATTAAAAAATAATTTTAAGCTTTCGTAATTAATTTTAAGTCAAGTAATTCTTTAGACCAGTTAAGATTTGACACAGAAATATAGAGTTGTTTGGTTTTCAGGGACATTTTTAGACACTTTTCTTCTTGTCATTTTCTCCAAATTTCAGTAGCCTGCCTCAGAAAATTTCATAAAGAAAGAAGAAAATAACCAGTGCAGAACAGAAGAAAAGTAGACCCTTTTGGATTTACTTAGATCACATACATGAATTGTCCCAAAAAAAGCTATTCCTCTTGGCTTTTAGAAGTTTCTCTAGTAGACCTAGTTTATCTTGCTTCTTTTGTAATTAATGAATCTTAGCAACTACTGAAATCTTGTGGAGCAAAAGCAATTTTCTACCTTGCTGAGTCATGCTCCTGTGGACATATTCCTGAGCTTGGAATCATAATGAAAGACAGACAAAATGGCTTATTTTGCTCCTTATTTTTCACTTGCCTTTGGCCATGGATTGATGTAACTTCAACTTAAAATCAGTGGCAAAAACTTTTTTTCAATTTTCATATTTAGATTTTATAAATGTCCTGAAATTAATAACAAATTGATCTAAGTTTCCATGTGATATATGGTGGTTTTTCTAAGGTCTGTTCCCAAAGGCATTGAAAATGAAAGCAATAGATTAAGTACTCTTCAAATTGATTTCCTCTTTCACAAAAAAGTTTCCAATGAACAAGTTCGGAATGAAAATGCAGTGATATTGTTTAATCTCTGGCATTAGCTGACATATATGCTTCTTAAAAATTAAATCAATGGTACAAGTATCAAGTATCCCCATAGAATTTTGGGATAGGATTTGTCCTCCAGTTTCACTGTACTGTTTCTTACTAGAGTTTATCAGTCTATTGTTTACTGTTCAGACACAAGTAAAACAAAATCTTTTAAAAAATAAAAATCTTAAAACAAATTAAAATAAAAAATATTAAAAATATTTTAAAAAATAAAATAAAATAAAATAAAATAAAATAAAATAAAATAAAATAAAATAAATAATAAAGAAAAATGCAATCTTGAATCTAGAAGAATCATAATCCCACCTGATGATGATTTTTTTCAGCATTTTCTCTTTTCTTACCCTTATTCTTTCTCATTACACATCCTGAATATTTTCAAAATTGATTCATGGATTCCCACATGGGAAGGTATTTGAGTTGCATAAAGCCTCATTAAAGTCAATAGTTGCCCCAGGGCATACTAAATTCTCACTACATCAAGCTCCTTCGTTGGATGAGTTTCTTGGAGGAAATACTGGTATTTTCAAATTTGTATGCCTAAAGCAAGCAATTTATATGAAAGTGGCAGTAGTTCCATAAGGACTGACAACCAAAAATGCCCTGGAAACTAATGTGAACAGCAAATGATTTCAAAATAATTGGGCATTTTGTATCTGCATGATCACCAGTGAAAATAAAATTAGAGTACTGCAGCTCATTGAGACATCTGCAATGTAAAAGGGAGATTGACAGATTGAAGAGAACTGAACAACCCCAAATATTAGCTGAGGTACTGTAGTATTGTCCACAAGGGTCCCAGGATGAGGGAAGAGACGAGAAAGTTGACTCCATGTATCAGCAAGCTAGGTTTATTATTTTATGATAGAAAATATATTAAAACTATACTAAAAGAACAGAAAGAAAAGATTTCATCAGAAGGCTAAGCTAAGAATAGGAAAGGAATGAATAACAAAGGCTTGTCTCGGACCGAGACGGTCTGGACAGGTGAACTGTGGTTGGCCGTTAATTCCAAACAACCAGATGAGACCAATCACAGATTCCCCCTGTTGCATTCCACAGCAGCAGATAAGAATTGTTTACAGTTTGTTCCTGAGGCCTCTCAGCTTCTCAGGAGGGAAAAATCCTAAGGAAAGGATTTTTCCTAAAACATGTCGGTGACAAGGTACAAATGCAAGAAGAAGATAACTAAGGAGGCAAACCAATTTACTTCATCAAAAGAGAAGCCTGAGATATTATTTAATCAAAGTATTGGAATTCATCCAAGAAAATATAATACCAACCTTTTTAACAATAGAGATATATGACTTTAATAGGGAAAAAAGCCTGCTTTAAAAGTCTGGGCACTAAATCCATGGAGTTTATAATGAAAAATAAAAGCACACATCTGTCATTATGAGATTGGCTAGTGGATCAACTCTCAAAATAAATTACTGAGATAAAGAATAGTTCTCCATTTCCTGACAACTTCATTTCAAAACTGATTTCCTTTCTTTAAAATACATTTTAGTCAAACAGAAATGTGACAGTTTACCACAAATGTAATTGGAGGAAACCATGAGGCATGTGGTTCTGTCATCAAATCAGATGGACATTTCTACATTTTAGAGTGTAAAAATCAGTGAAAACAGAGGTGTTAGATCCTCACTTTTGAAAATTTTCTTTTTAGGTAGAATAATGAATGTTGAAGTATAAATCCAGTACACAATTCAGAAGAAAAAATTGTGGAATATTAAGGATACTGAAACATAAATAATTTTTTTAAATTAGGGTATATAATTTGTGTCTAGGTACCTAAACAGAGCAATTTTCATTACTGACTTATTTTTCTTCCAACTGAAATACGTTTTGAAGGAGAAAAACTCGTCATGAAATTCTGGTACAGTAACTGAATGCCCTGAAAGGTTTTGGGGTGACAACACCAAAGTGGAAGTTTATCATTTCATCCTCTATTGCATCCTTAATCACATTAAACCTCCCTACTTATAAATAACAATACCTGAGCTGAAAAAAAATGCTCGTGAGTCCATCTTAGATGGAATATACTAACTGTTCCCTTCTAATCCTGCTCCTATATGCTACTGAGAAACCTCTTCATAAGCTCCTGAATGCAAAAAAACTGCCAGCTTGTAATAAGACTTTCTCCCTGATCTATTGTACTGTACTGCACATTCACACACCATAAGAGAATAAGGACCAATGTGTTTCCTGTTGTCCAGCAGAACTAGAATGTTCTTCTAGTTGAGCTCTTCCAGCTGTGAGGAAATATTGCCTCTAGACATGAGTGCTGCAGAGAGACACCTGGCAGCCCCAGGTAGAGAGCAGCCAGACCCTCACCCTGTTTCATTTCCTAAAAGCTTTGGAGAGTCAAGGTCCTGCTGAAATGAGGTATGAATATGTGGGGCAATATCTTGATGAGTCTGCTGACTTAAGAGAAAACAGTTTAGAAGATGAACAATATTCAACAGTATTTTTCATCCAGAGGTGTATCCTTGGCAAAATTAAGGTTTCATTTCTCTTAGCTTCCTCCATGGATTTCTAATGCTCTTCATTCTTTCTGTTTTGTCCCACAGAATTTGAAAGAGGCTCATGTATTTTCCTAAACGCTTAATTTACTCTTCCTGCATTACTTGGAAACCTGCAGCCAAAAGACCTGGGGAACAAATGGCTTGAAATTAATGAGACTTTTGCAGCCCTTCCAGAGGCTGGGAGAAGAAGATGGACCAGAGATAAAGAGAAGGAAATATTTCACAAAATTAAGTGTAGTATAGGCAGGCGGTTACCAGAGTAACATAAAGCAACTTGCTTTATGGAGCATAAAATAGCACCATTGCTATTAGACCTGGTTCAAAAGTGCAGAGCTAAATATTTTACACAGTGAGGGAGACTAGTGATGTAGTTTACTCTGGGGATTGTATTCCACAAAGAATATTGAGATAATATGTTTTCCTGGAGTCCAGGATTTTTTTCTCTCAGTGATGATGAGGCTTTACTACATTCAGGAATTCTGATCTGACATCCACATTCTTCACTCCAGTTATTGGAATATTTACCAATTTTCCCCCTGTGTATGGAAGTCATTCCCATGAATCCTGCATTCACACTATTCTGAGTTCTCTCCAGAAGGAGAAGAATAAAACTCATCTTTGCTTTTGTCTCAAGTCACATGATGCTGGAAGGAAAAGGTATCAATATATAATGCAACTGAAAATTTTGGTTTTATCAGCCACTTCCACCTTCTTAAAGAGGCAAAAAGAAATAATGTTAGTTATAGTCATAACAAAAGTTCAATTAAAAAAAAAACAAAGCCAAGTATCATGCAGCAGGCTTTTTCTATAGAAAAATAAATCTGAATGCTTCTTTGAACTAAAAATTATGTTAAAATCTACAGTCTCATAAAACATGTTTAATTGATTCAAATTAAAGAATGTGTTCAGTCATACCACAGAATGACAAAAAGTCTCTTTCTTCCCCAAGTATCATCCCACATACCCACAGTTTTGACTATTGACCCTTTGCAAAGTCTTATTCAAACCAGACACTGAGTTTCTTTGAAACACTGAAAAAACTTTGTTTAACCTCACGTGGGAAAAAGGTGCTTTTCTTTCACACAGCAATAGTTCTTAGTTGAGAAGAAGCATGATAGGAGTGGTTCAGTGAGCCACAGAGCTCTCCACTGCCCTCAGCACCCCTGTGCTGTCAGTACCCCCATGGATGTCAGCCCCTGCAGCAGGAGAGCATTGCTATTCTGCTCTGAAGAGAGGAGCACAGGGGTCTGCAGAGCTCCCCGGGAGCAGGGGCACAGGGGCGCTGATAACAGCCACAGCTGAGGCTCAGAGAGCGCAATGGCAGTGAGCTCCTGCATCAACCTAAAGTGCATCATCCTGGAGGCTTTGTATTAATCTCTCATCCTTTGACTATTCTTCAGTTCTGTAAAAATGATCTGTGGGATACATATGATCTAGCGAGACTATTGTTTGATTATCCACCACAGAAGCCTTAGTTTAGAACATGAACAGCAAGCTTTGTTTGTATGAACAGCAAGCACAGTTGCCTAATGACTGCAACAATGGCAGCAAAAACAAGCAGTGAGGCAATGAAGGTAATCAGAAATACCCACAGTTCTTCCTGAGTGACTCTATTAAAATGGGAAACAAGCAGAGGTGAAGGGAAATTCTACTGTTTCTTCTTGTTCTGCAAATAGAGAGTATTTGGCCTGAGTCAATACAACAGAAGTTCAGAATATAAAGGACTACTTACTACATTTACTGATATGGACATCCCAAAGTGCTAAATGAATATGGGAAAGCGTTCCTGTAAACAGCCAAAATAATTAATTCAACAAGGATTTAATCAATTTAAAAATGGCACCAGCTCTCATAGAAAGATTAGCAGTAAATAAGGTCACTAAAAAAGATGGATTTTCAATCTCCTTCTGTTAGGACTATTCTACAATTGTGTGCTTCACTGTTTCCATTAGAAATTTCTTCCTCTTATATTTAAGCACTTTCCCCATTGAATGTTGTTTCAGCCCAGTTCTTTCTCTCTCATTGGACTACCAAAAGATAAAAATCTTCCATTCTACTGAAGAATTAATTTGTTCCTTTGGGAGAAAAAATTGCTCAGGAGACCCAAAATAATAAAAATGCTAAGTCTAAGCAGCTTCTGCTGAGAAGACATCAGGAAATCACTCAGGACTCAGGCTGGTCAATAATGAAATATTCAGTGTATCATTAAGCCTTAAAATACTGCTAGTACACAGAGTAACTTGGGCCAGATTTGGAAAAATAGTGTTTTTGATGGGCTAAAACCAGAATCCTCAATTAAACAATTTAGAAGTAGTCAGCGAGGAGATCATTAGAGTGATTTCTTAATTAAAATATAATGCTCCAGAAGACTAGGAATATATTATCACTCCAAGGATACTAAGGATTCAAGAGAAAGAAATTATTAAAAATCACATACAAATTCAGAAATACTGTAATTGTTCAGAGAAAGTTTTGTCTAAAACAACATTCACAAATATATAGGCTAAAATAATGCCTCCATTTATACCTTATTTAAAAGCTGCACTTGCTAGGAAAAAAAAAAGCTTCTGATGAATATGTGACATAAAGCATTGTGATTATTTATAACATTAGTACAACCACATTTTCAGCTCACAACAACTAGAATAAAAAAACAGTTAACTTTTGACTTGGTTTTTAGTTCAGCATTATTTTTCTATGTACAAATAAGCATATCTTCAAAGCTGAAAGTTCTTTTGAGCAATCGTAAGTAATTGAAACACTTAATAGAGATTGAACAAACTTAAGAACATGAATCACTTCTTTGGAAATTTGATTCATATTTATGAATATGTGTGTTTTAATCACTAAAAGGTGCTATTTGTATAAATACCAGGTTCTGGATAGTTTGACTGTGAAAAATAGCTTCAAGATGTAACTTACTGAATAGTCAGCTTTTTACTCTGAAAAACAAAAACAAAAAAAAAATCCCACAAACCTAGACTGTGATGTTCATCACTCAAAGGATTTCCCGAATTTGCTGGTGGTGCATTCCTACTGCCCCTTTGGTCTGACAAAAGGGCTGCTGGGAAAGGACCTCTCAAAACTTTTCCACCAGCCAGCCTGAACTCCTGCAAGGCTTCCAGCTGGTTTGATGACCTTGGTTGTAACGTGCCAGTGGCTGAGGTCAGATCTGCGCTTACAGGCATCACTGCCCAGCCAAAACAGACAGATGGTCATGTGGGGTCAGGTAGCACAGATGAATTTCTCTGTCAATGACAAACACAGTCAATGCAAAACAGAATTGGTAAACAGAACTTTTCAGGCTCCTAGCTTTATCCTTCAGTTTTGTGAAATAAGTAAATTATCCTATTTATTGGAAATCAATTTTATGGTGGAAGCAATCTTTTCCCAGACAAAAACCCCAACATGACTTGACAGAGTCAGATTTTTTATCCAGACACGTGATTGTGTGTGAGCTCCTTCTTACAATTTGCCGTCTTTTGAATTCCCAAAGAAAGAACGTGTACCTTAACACCTTCAATCCCACCTTCACAAATGCCAGTGAAATCTGGGATTAATTAATGATGAAGAACCTGTGTGGATTAGGTCTCCTAGTTTGCCATGTCAAAGAGAGAAGCCACTTCAGAGCAGCAGAAATGTAACACAGAGGAGCATGTAGATGAGCAGCCTTCTTGTGGCTGATGTACCAAAACATGCCATGTCAAAGTCCTGTAACAACCTTGAAATTTAAGAAATTAGTTATATTTTCAGAAAGCAAATGCTTCATATTTTCTAGATGGCCTAATAGTTCACTAGACATCTTTGTAATTTTGTGCATTCCAGACTTCTGTGTAACAATTTGTCGTACGCAGAGTGTTCATCTCTACACAACTGTGGTCATTTCCTACAGTTTTCATAACATCAGAGAGAATGACAAGTTATTAACTGCCTGCTTCTATTCCTCTTTCCTCTGGTAATTTTTGTTGGTAAGTAAGCCTTCTCCCACGCTATTATAAATGCACACGTATTTTTTTCCCTTTGAAACATAAACAAGAAAATGAGAAAAAAAAATCATGACATCAGTACTGTTTTCTGTCCTGTGTGCCTGGAGATAGAATTTTGACAATGTCTCAGTTATTGACAGCTCAGCATTACAGTGATACCAGCTTTGAAAGAGAATTAAAGAGTAAATGCTTGGGCTTTTTTTTTTTTTTTTGGTTAAATCAAATTCTGTTTTTCACACTGTTCTCCAATTTTTCAATCAGACACTGCACAAGAATGTTCCTTACTACCATACCTCTTCTCTTAAGAAGACACCTTGGTTGTTTTAATTCCTGAATAATTTTCACTTTTCCAAGTGTTTTTTTTAATGAAAAATCGTCCAATGCATAGGTGAATACTACTCTAATTTTTTTTTACAAATAGAAAATTCTTACACTAAAAATTACTCAGCTAGCCAAAGGTCTTGCACCAAAACTGGGACCCACAATGTCCTAATTCCCAGGACAATGTTTGAACTTCTCTCCTTCATCACACTGCCTTCTTTCCAGAGCAGTTTAAATAAGAGTTCAAGTCAAACATCTGTTGATATGAAAGCAGAGTTACATATTTAATATTTTGATGCAGGCAAAATACTATCTTCTCTCAAAGATATGAAGTGTAGATTAAAAAAAGGAAGGAGATTTACTAGACTTTCTAAAACTTCTTTTCCATATGGCCCAAAATGCAAAATGTTTAATGAGAAAAGCAGTGTATTCTATGTTGAGGTTTTTTTATATTTAAAATATTTTTTTACAACAGAGACCTTCTAAAAACAGAGAACTAGTTGTCTTAAGCTATTTAATAAAAGTTCAATCATTAAACAGTTTTTGGTCATTTTTACTGTATATTAGATAAGTCTTAATCATGGTCTTTACAGGATGTGAAGAATTCTGGCATCTAGTACAAATTTAGTACCATTTGGATGCTACTGATAGATGAACCAGTCCATCTTAAAATATGCTACATTTTGTCAATGTTCATTTGAAAAGCCATACAGTAGTCCTAAAATGAAATGTCACATGGGTTTACTTTCCTAGATCCTGGAGCAATTTAACTGCATTAAAATACTCCCTTTCAAAATTTAATCCTCGAGGTCTAATTAGATAGTGTAACTCATTACGAGATAGATCCAATATGAATGGTTTCAACTGAGATTCTATCATCTCCACTGTGACGAGTGACTTAGTGGGGAATTTCTGATTACAGGTAAAGCATTTCAGCGACTGCTGAGTGTACCTAATTTGTTTGAAAAAAAAAGACCCTCAACAAAATGAGCCCCATCCTAGCAGAACTGAAGTACGTAAAAAATTTAATCCATTTATCTATAGAAATTCAATATAAAATGTGATTAACAGTAATAAAAAAGATTCCAAAAATATTGAAAAGTATAAAATTTAAGGGTTTGGGAATAAACATCTTTTTGAAAGATCTGCAGATTCCTTTGGAGTACATATTCACTGACAGCTGATTTCAGTGTCCAATGACAGTGGAAGTACTACAGATTCACGGGCTAATATCCAATTTTTAGATTGGTCAGCAAGAGAGCTTTGCACTAAACAGCACTTCTCTCATTTCTTCATACTTTGTGAGGATGAGGTGAGAGAAGAAAATTCCTGCTAGGGGTATTTGCAAGGTGGCAGAAAGCAGAGGAGGACTTTGGCACTCGGGCAGTGCCGCTCTCTCACCCAGTTCTCGGGCGTGGGTGTCACAGAGCAGCCCCAGGGCCATCACAGCAGAAAGGCTTGGCCAGACACCCAGCACTGTACAATCTATTCCTTGTGAAATACAGCCTCAAGTGCAAAGCAACACACTGTTCACTGTGAATACGCTCGCACGTAACTAATGGAGACTTGCAAGATTTATTAGAGGGCAGAAAAATGCTCCTTTCTGTGCTGATCTCACTGGATATAAAACTTTCTGTGAGTCCTATATCATGTATAACATTTTTCTATTAAGTAAAGAAGCAGCTTGGCTGTAATAGATACACGTTTCACAATGCTGTGAGAATGGTAGGTTCAGTAATTTTAAAATATTTATATAAACTCAATTAACATATTGATTGTATTTAAAATTATATACCCTCTTTTTGCAATTGGTGTTTACTTAGTGTCTCATCTTCGAGATTAGGAGAAAAATGAATTTAACTCTCAGAGTAACTGGTTTATTGTCCCATTTTTTTGATTTTGTCAGCTGACAGAAAACATGCACTCTATGGACAAGAGCAAGATGACAAACAGCAAAAGAATTAAGAAGACAAATCCTTTTGGGAAGGATTGAAACAAAAATAGTACAGGAGGATCTGGCAAAAGGCCCCAATCAAGGAAGAAAGAATTCAGCAAGGGATTCTGGCTAAAAACAGTTGCCATGGACAAGAGCTTTTGTATGAGCTCCAGGGGGTTTTGTATCTGCTCCATGTCTGGACATACAGTATTTCAGAGTGAAAAAAGATTACACCAAAAAAGAGGCATGAAGCCAATTTTCCCTCCTTTTTCTCAGCGTAAATCCAGACCAGCTCATGAAAGATTTACAGTGATAGGCTGGCAAACAACATTTGATCCATAAATTAGAAGATATAAACCTGAGATGAAGAAAGGAGGAAGAAGAGACAGAACTAGAGTGTGTTCTAAATGACAAAAATTAGGCATGAAGGGAAAAAAACTTATCAACTTTCAATGAAATATAAATGTTAACTACCCCTTAATATAAAAAAAACCCTGCAGTAAAATTTTGTGAAGTTTCTCAACACAGACTTATATGAATAGTTCTAAAGAGCTTAAAAATCAATAATTTAGGAACTGTCCTGAAAAAAAATGATTCTGTAGTCTTCTTGCAACTTTGCACCTCTTTTTCTAGTGAATATTTCTTGATCTGTTTCTTCTTCATTTCACTGGTACCCCCAATTTTTTCTCTCACAAAGAGAAAAAGAGGGGTCAATAACATTGTAGGGGACAACTGAATAATTATGTTGACTGCACAGCAATTCTATGGTTGTATTCCATCAAAAAGTGTTCAATAGCCCATTTAAGACATATAGGCAGGAACTGGAATCTTGTTTCTTAGCAAAAAAGAACCAAGTTGTTGAGTAGCCCAAAACATAAATTAAGATATATGATAGATGCAGCAAATTCACTTTTGCACTTTCTAAAATACTATGCTGTTTTGTCTGCCCTTATTACCCATCTATAAATTATAGTAGCCTACATTATTGTCAAAAAAATATCCACATGTGATCTATACTAGATTAGTGGAAGGGTCAAACCCTTTAAACAAAGAGACAGAGATCTACAGAAAAATATCTACTCTTCCTTTTGGTCTAGGGACATCTTGGTAGGAGAAAATCTTCATGACTTACCAGAGTTTCTTGGCAGTTGAATATTCATATTAATATTCAGATGAAGGAATTATTTAGCATTATCAGAAAGTCTCTTTTTTTATTATAAAGGAAGGTCACATTTGTTGTAAAATTTTGATAAGATTTTTTAAATGTTGTAACATAAAAAAGAACCTGGAAAGGCGAATATGTCCATTGAGCACTGCACTTTAAGGTGATTTATAGTTTTTAATAAAATCTTTGTGTTTTCCTGACCATTTTTGTATTTGTGTTGTCTTGATTATATACTTCATTTCTAACTCACAGAAAAATTAGACCCACAGAGGTCTGGTCTATAACTGACTGAGGTTTTCTACAACTGAGGTTTTGTTAATACAGATATGAATTATAATAATACTATTTTGTGTGATTATGTCAGTGGTGCTGGTTATAGTCATAAGTAGATATTTGAGAATGAATATACAAATAGATTCAAATAAAGTATTTTTTTTCATTCAATTAGTCTGAAAAAATCACCTGTCCTATTATTTTAATATAGTGGTATTAAATTTTTAGTATAGAATCTGAAAAAGTCATTTTGCAAAAAAAAAATAGCATGGTTTCCGTTAGGGCCATAGTACCATTCATCATCTATCCAGACAAAAGAAACAAACAAACTAAAAAAAGCACATATCAGTGACTACTGTGAATTTTCTATTAAATTTCTGTGCATAGTACCACTTTAATTATGAATATTTAGATTCAAAACAGTTCACCATCAGAGGTTTTGACAAGATGTTTTTGCATCTGGATATGTTTTGAGACATGGCTCTGGCTCCACTGCTTGCTGTATGTCCTAGGGCATCAGGAGAAAACTCACACAAGCCTCCAGTAATTTCAGGGAAATTATCAAATTACTTTGCTACAAAATTAATATTTCTGATTACTGTGCCTGTTCCTACATAGGTTTCCTGTTGCTCATGAGATTTTCCTCATCCACACTGTAGGTGCAGCACTACAACAAAGTAGGACATCATTGAAACCCTTTTTAAAGAGAATGACCTACTGATGACACATGAATAGTGTTTGAAAGCACTGACAGTCTGGATATTTTCTTGGTGTGCATACCATCTTCTACATATTTAAACTGTCCTGGAAATTTAAATGCAAAACACCCCGTGTTTATGCTACTCCCTATTGTATAACTCTGCTTAACCAACTTGAACTATGACATTTCACTTTAATGAAAGCCATAAACATTCAAAAGTTAAAAGGCCCTAACCTCATGAAATAGTTTTCAAAATGTTCTTTCCATTCTTCACTGCACCCTAGAAAGCTCACTTTTCCAAGCTTTAATCTCTAACTTCAAGGACTAAGCCTTCCAAAGGGGGGAGTTTAGAGTGGGTAAAAATGACCAAAGTGAGGCTCACAGTTTGGCCATCTGATTTTAAAAGCTGGATATCAAAGTAAAGCATAAAACATCACAGCTAAAATCACATAGGTTGGTATAATAGACTTCCTTTATAACAGGTATTCTTTCAAATTATTAAATTACTTCAGTTTTGTGAATTGAATCAAACTGCAAATTCCTCAGGGCATGGCACAATCCTTTTTCAATAGAACATTAATATAGAAGGGGCCCATTCCTAATTGGAATTCTTCAGCACTTCTGTAATATAATAAAAAGCATAATTAGAAATGTACTAAGATAAAAAGAAATTAAAGGTCTTGTAAATACCACTGAATGTTCCTATTGTCCTTGTGGCATTAAAAGTTCACTGCTTATTTTGTTACAGAGCAATTAAAGGCAGGTAACTTTCAAGGCTCAAAGAAAAAGGAGTGAAGGCTTTCTGCGAGCATGTTCTCTTTCATGAAGCCAAGGACAAAAACAGATAGCAGACCTGAACTGAAATTGAGAGGAACACATTAAAATCAGTCTGAAGGCTTGTCTTGAAGAATTGCGAAACTTCACAGAACATAAAGGTAAGAGGAATTTTACTCATATAGTGTGCTAATTTTATTGAGGGAAATAATTCATATGGAAACTAACTCATTTTTCAAAGACCAGTGCTTAACCAGTCAATGCTTGAGGAGGTAGGCACCTGTCAGACAGGAATGCTGGGATTAATATTTACAGACTGGAAGACAGGGCGACATATTGGTTACGTCCCTATGAGAAGTGAATGAAAAAATTCTTTTTCATTCTACACTCTCAACAAAGAAGACAAATCTATCCATCAGAGAGTAGATTCATTGAACATGGTTCTCTTAGCTCTTTCCCTCTAACAGAGCTCTGAAATTTGTACTACAGTCAACAGAAGGCATAGAAGGCATTTATTTATTTACTAAACATAAGGCTATAAAAGTGGCAGTTTAGAAGCAGGAAAAAATATGCAAAGAAATTTTCTATCTCACTAATGTTAATGCATAACCAGCACTTACTTTATATACATAATGCAGTGAAAAATAAATTAGATGACAGATGTCTTCTCCCTCGCCCTTGCCTGTTGTAGCATGAGTACACAAACAATCTAAATCACTGGGAGATATGTGCTATGGAAACACTTTGCAGAGGTAGTTAATTATTCCTGTCAGAGAACAAAATGCAATTGCATTATTTATTTTGAAATTGCAAACATGGTAAACCATAAAATAATCATTATTGACATAGAGGTAACTCTGTGTTCATCTACAGAGGTAATCAATAAATCCATGGATTCAGTAACTGATAATTCTTTACAAGTGAAAAGGAAGTGTCTAAGTGAAAAATATTTACAGAAGGTATATGAATGCTGCTGACATAAACCCCCAAAATTAATAATTATCTTCTATTTAACTAGACCCTTGTGCAGGTTTACATAATACAAAAAAATATTATGTTTTGCTATAACTATCTTAGAGGTAGAGTTATCACTTACTATAATAAATGCATCTGTTTCCTAGTCATAAAAGGAAAAACACCACCTTTGGAATTGAGGTTAAAAAAAAAAGTATTTTACACACACACGTGTTTGATTTTCTAGTTCAGTACTAATTCTTCTCCTTTGTCAAAGTAGTATACTCTCTTGGAGGCACTGGTATTTCAAGACAGCGATGCACCTACCAGAGCACATCCTCCTTTCCACCACGATATTTAGATGATGTGACTTGATGGCAAAGAGGGTACAGACCCTAGTGGGGAGGGAGGAAGAGAGAGAGAGACTTGATAGAGAGAGATTTTTAACATCTAAGGAAACTCATACTCTGATAAAAACCAAGATAAGAGAGAATGCAACAAAAATTGTATCTCCAGTTGTGCTGTGTATTGGTCACTCTTTTAAGAAAAGCTGTCTCTCCAAAACATTGCAGTCTCTGTCATCCCTTACTGCCAGAACACTGATTGATGTACAGTACCGGATAAGAAAGGAACCAGCCTTTTCATTTTCTGCACAAGTATTTTCATAAAGATAAAAGTGGATGTTGAAATTTGAAATAGAAATGCTGAAGAAATATGTGATTAATGCATATTTATCATAAATTTTTAGTTG
Organism: Haemorhous mexicanus; assembly: GCF_027477595.1. Classification (NCBI taxonomy): domain Eukaryota; kingdom Metazoa; phylum Chordata; class Aves; order Passeriformes; family Fringillidae; genus Haemorhous; species Haemorhous mexicanus. Next base: position 48,123,809 of record NC_082344.1, on the reverse strand, counting down.
CCAACCATCAGTGCATAAATGTACCCTCAAGCATATGTTTTTACCTAACAATAAAAAGAATGTATTTCTACATCGGAGTAAATAGTATTCTAACAATTTTTTTTTCCTGATTACAGCAGTAGGAAGTTAGAAATGGAAAAAATACTATATTACAGGTTAAGACAGACTTTACATATTGATAATAGTGTTTAACACAAACTATGTTTGTATCAGCTACTATAGTTTAGAATACCAGAATATTAGAGGAAGAAATTCTTTAGTAAGTAATTTACCTCAGCTTTATCAGACAACCATTTCTTAGCAGAGATTGCTGCATGTAAAGCAGAGGCAAGAATGATGGTAAACAGAAGCACAGAAGCATGAATTATTCCTATAACATGTTCTGAGTTTTGCTGACTGGAAAGAATTGGTCTCCATACATGCAGACTCCTCAGACTACAGCTTACGCAGTCTGGGACTCAAAGTCCTTCTCATTCCTTGCTACCCAAAGAAATGCACTCTGTGGTTTGCAAAGCAGTAGGAGGAGCAGGTCACTATTGACCAAAATCATCACATCTATTAACTCCATGGTACTGACTACAGCTGTAATTCAAACTCCCTGTCCTGTAGTGAAAGCCTTCCGATGAATTATCTCAAGATACTAAAGCAGCTGTCTCTGTAAATACAGCAGTTATGTTCCCCTGGGCCCACGATGAAACTGCTGAGTATTGGAGGAATTTGAAAATGAGTATTCAACTTGAAATGACTATCAGATTTATTTAATTTTAATATCATTTGGTATTATGAGGAGTTATATGAAGGAGATATGCATGTGGACATGACGGTGATTTCTTTCCTTAGGCACACCTAAAAATAACTGCACTTTGGAGAGTTATAATTTTTCAGATAGTGTTCATTCAATAGCAATTAATCAATGTTTTCTGGTAATCAGAATATGGATTATTATTTTACACTTGTTTAAAAAAAAAAAGAGTCTTTTTCCACCTTTGATAATGGACCACTTGAGATTAATTTATTCATTTTTGCAACAACAGAAACCCTGCTACATTTGTGATTGTAAGAATACTTAGAAGTGAGATAATGATGAAGACATGGGTTTCAATACAGATTTTAAAGAATCCTGCAGCTCTCAGTAGGGTAAATGCATCATCCAAAATGCACCCCACCAAGAAAGAAATAAAAAAATAACAGGATAATAATAAAAAAAAGAAATTGCCATTTTTTATTTGTAGTCCAAGTGTTAACCTCAGTTTCTGCACAGAACAACATGAGACAGTAAATTGCTAGTGTTGTTTTATTCAAAAAGACAACAAAAGAAAATTAAAGTGAAAAGAGTTCATAAGATTTTCAGAAAGTAAGTACAATATTCTCATAGCAGTTTAATAAGAACTGGTATTTAACTGTCATCTTACAACAAATCTCTGAAGAATAAACATCTAAGAACTAAATGTTGATAAAGCAAAGGAGAATTACAAACATATACAATATTGCTATGATATAATGGTTTCACAACATTAAGCTTTTGTCTAAAATTTAGTTTCATTATACCACAAAATCAGTTTCCATGGGATTGGTCACAGCCTCCTCTCACTCATATAAAAATTAGTTTGCACTAAAAAAAATTTTGTTTTATTTTCTTATCTATTTGATACCTTTTAATTAAAATTCTGATATAGTTTCAGGGACTCTCTTGCTCAGCTATCTTCATTTCCTACACATCTGTATTCAAAGAAAACCAATCCCTTAAAAAACAAACAAACCAACACAACAAAACCAAAAATAAACACAACAACTAGACCAGACCCAAAACATTTTAATTCAATACTTCACATCCAAAAGGTAACATAAAGCTTGTTCTTGAGTTTCTATAAAGCTAACCAGAAGGGTGAAAATTTAGGAGACATCATGGAAAGCTTTTTCTGAGGTTTACTTGCAACCACACTTCAGTCTAAATATTAGAACTGAACAAAATAATAACTGACTAAGGGTAAAGTCCCAGCATTTTCACTCTCTGAAGTGTTTTTTAAAATCTAATTTCAAGGAACATGGCTTATTTTAGGCTCTGTAAATAAGTTTTCTAGCCGTGATTATGGAGGACCCTGGAGAGCTGGGAGCTGTCTGAAATTCAGCAAAGGCAAGTGCAAGTTCTGCACCTGGAGAGGAGTAGCCCCCTGCACCAGCACAGGCTGGGGGTTGACCTGTTGGAAAGCAGCTCTGCAGAGAGGGACCTGGAGGTCCTGGTGAACAACAAACTGTCCATGAACCAGCAGTGTGTCCTGGTGGCCAAGAAGGCCAATGGGACCCTGTGGGGCTTTAGGAAAAACATTGCTAGCAGGTCAAGGGAGGTGACCCTACCCCACTACTCAGCCCTGGTGAGGTCACATCAGGAGTGCTGTGTCCAGTTCTGGGCTCCTCAGGACAAGAGAGACATGGGGCTCCTGAAGCAGGTCCAGTGGAAGGCAACAAAGATGAGTAAGGGATTGGAGTATTTAACTTATGAGGAAAGGTTGATGGAGCTGGTTCTCTTCAGCCTGGAGACAAGTGGGAGGGGACCTCATAAAGAGAATGGAGCACGGCTCTTCTTGGTGGTGACAAGAGGCAACAGGCAGAAACTGATGCACAAGTTCTACCTGAACATGATGAAGATCTTCTCCATGGTGTGGGTGATTCTGCACAGGAACTGATTTTCCAGAGAGGCTGTGAAGTCACCCTCACTAGAGATATTCAAGAACCATCTGAACACGATCCTCTGCCCTGTGCTCTAGGATGACTCTGGATGAGCAAGGGGGTTGGACCAGAGGACCCATTGTAGTCACTTTGAACCTCACCCATTCTGTGATTCTGTGAAATACATCTGAATCTATCTAAGATCCTTCACAGAACCTATCTATATATATGTTGGAGAATAATGTATTCTACTAGAAATTCTGCATATTTCATATAAATTACACATGCATGACTGAAAAAAATTCAGACAATTTGGATACATGCTTTAATGCAGAATATAAGAGTGGACTAAGTAATGACTTAATAATCCTTAATAAAAAAGGTAAGTAAAAACTATGCGTAAGAGTAGTGGGAAGTGAATTATTTCATACAGAAAATACTAAATACACTGAATAAACTGTCAAAATTGAAACCCTGGATTTTTCCAGAAGACAGATGAATTTCACACACTGAGCAGCAAAGCTTTGAAGTGAACGTATCAAAAAATTGGAAAGGGTGGCACAGCAGTTCAAAAAAAATATTTTCACTACAGAGAAAAGTCTTCAAACCCAGGCTAAAAAAAAAGTAAATACATAAAACCCCCCTAATTCTGCTTCTGCTGTTTTCTGCTGTAAGGGAAAGGCCCGGGGAATTTCCTATTTAAAAATGAGCAAATTAACAAAATCTATGTTTTGATCACAGTGTTTGAAGTCTGAGTCCTAAGAAAAAAATATCAACTCATGTTCCATATGTTCAAAAAAGGAAGAAGATGGGATAATTTTTAATTTACAAAAGAGTCTCAATGATATTCAAAAGTCTGTGAATATGAACATTTTGAAGGGATTCATTAAGGAATTCAGGAATTTTTCAAAATACTGACTTTAAGACAAGAGGAAGATCTTGTGTTACAAAGTGCATAAAAATACCTCCATAAAGGTTACCACAAATAAGCAAATCAATGAAAACTAAGATTGAACAAGAAACAAAACTACATGTAAGAATAGAAAATTAAGCAGGTTACCACCAACATTGAAACAAATAAGAGAATTTTTCAGATAAAATACAGAAGGATAAAGAAAAAAGTTAACTACATCTTAAGGCTAGTTAGAGATTTAAAATTCCAAAAATTAAATTGAAACTATGGGTTTAATTTCCATAGTGTGGAGCCACAGTCAGAAGTGATCAATCTCATTTAATGCAATCAAGGAAATATTTGAAGCATATAGGAGTAAATGTCTCAAAACCTCCCTAATTAAATATCAGTAGAATGGTACTTGCGAGTGATTATATGCAATATTAAGCACATCCTATCTCTCAGAATACATATCTCACTAACTAAAGTAACTGGTAAGACAACATGTTAGAAGCTTTGGTTTTACATAAATGACAGTTCTGTCATTTGAGACACCTCCTATATAAACACTGTAAATGACATTCAAATTACATTCGGGAGTTATATTTTGAAAAAGTAACTATTATTTCAAAGAAAATAATCAGCAGTGCTGCTAAGAATAGCCTGATGATACTCAGCACCAGCTCCAGAATTGTTGTGACAGCTTGCAGGGACATCAAAAGCCTGCAACCAGCTCCCCAGTTCCACATCTGAAAGGGAGCAGCTGCAGAGAAGGACGCGGTGGTGCCAGGTCACTGCAGCAGCAACATCAGAATATAAAAGAGGGCAGACACCTGACCTTGGACCTGGATGGGGTCCTTCAAGTTTAGGAAGACTGGCAGTGTCCCAGAAAAGAAGAACTCTTTTTTTTTGGTCAGCTTTGCATACTTTTTTTTTCATTGCAGAAAATTGCAGATTTCCCATGGTACTTCACTGAAAAAGGTGTGAGGATGCAGGATAAAATCCAGTACCGAGATGTGCACAACAATGTATACAGAGACTGTACATAATTGCAAGTGTTACAGAGATTAAATGGAAATATGAAGCATATATCAGGATAAATAAGAAGTCTTACTTTAGGGACCATTTTGAAAAAGTATATAGCACCAAAAAATAAATGAGAGCATAGCATTATTAACAGGGAGAATAAAAGTGAAGGGCTTCATCCTGCAACTGCAAAACAGGGAAATTTGCCTTATTTCTTGCATGTTAATCTTGTTTTTGCAGAAAATATAGATAAGTTAAGACAGTCACAGGGCCCAATGTTTTTCTGAATAAAAAAGAAATTAAAGCAATTCAGAAATAAAAGAGAACTAATCTGTCAACTGAGAAATTAAATCCTTTCATCTTGTGTTTCATTAGCAGGTCCCAAACTCCTACATACCATTGGTGACAAAACTAAAGTGAATCCATACTTTATTATATCTGTCTCTCCATTTCCTGTCCTTTCCTGCTGTTGAAGATAAGTTAGTTGCTACTCAGTCACGGTTTGTAATTGTATAGTTACACAAATACAATGCTTTCCATGGCTGCATGGTTTTAATACAGCAGTAGAACATAATATCAGTGAGAAATAGAATACTACAATCCTTGTGGTCCCATGTATGGTGTGAAAAATATATTATCCCCACTCCCCCTTATAATGTAGAATAAAATCAAAATGGGCCATTACCAGAGGCAAAGAATGAGTTTGTAGAACTTGAAGTGGATGGATGAATTTTCCTTCATTTTGCAGTAAGTTATACCTACCAGACGCACAAACATTTGCATTTTTATTAATATCGCACATAACTCTTTATGAAAAATTAGGTTTGTATTTCACCCATGTCATGATTTGAGCCTGTTATCAACCTCCAGAGCAATATTTCTATTATGGTAAACCTATATGCTACTCCTCTCCTGGGCCACAGACAGAAAAGCAGAAAAGGAGGAAGTTAACATGGAAAAAAGAGGCCAATAGTGTGCACAAGAAACATTTACCAGCTGGCCAGTGAATACCAGTGTATTCAAATCAGCCACAGCACCTATATTAGAGGTAATGTTCCAAAAACACACTCCAGACAGGGCAAACTATTGAATCATCTTTTCTAGAGAATTACTTCATACAGTATCTTGCTACTTGAAAATCACATATATCTCCATATTTTTTTGGTTTGTTAAATCAATCAATCTGATGCAGTAAAACATCTTAATAAAGACTGAGCTCACATGTTTTAAAATGGTACCGTAGAAACCCTTTGCTGTTACACAAGGATAAAAGCAATTATATTTTTAAAGAAAATTGTATAAGGACACTTAAAATTTCATGCCAACATTCCAGGCTCCCACACACTCTAAGACATAGTCACTCTCATGCTTTATCTTGTAACATTTCCAAAGCAAAAGCTTTGAAAATTCTTCACGTCATCTAAAAGAGGTAAAGTGGAATTCCAAGATGATGTTTGAACATTATTGTAATTTTTATTTTAGAAAACATGAATGTCAACAAAGTCATAAGGCTCACATCTTGAACTTGAGATATGTGCCTGTGATAACTGAATTCAAATTCATCCTCAGATTTTAAAAGGATGTCAAAAACCACCCAGATTTTCCATAAGAAGACTACCTCTGTTCTTTTATCGATTGCTTGCCCCTATTACATTTTAACAACCTACTTACCCATAGAAGCATTTCTTCTTTAGGTCCTGTTTGGTATTTATGAAAATAATTTGATCATTGTCATTAACTTCTATGGAAATTAATCTAGTTGAGTTAGATTCATTTGTAAAGAATTGCATACTCATATTTACAAAATCATCTGCCTAAAAGTTCTAAAATCTACTAACAAGCGATTTGTTTTCAAAATATATTTAAGCCTTTGGAGAAACAATTTCAAACACTGGTTTATGCAGCACTTGCAATATCAGATAAGTTCTGAATCAGAAAGAGGGGTATGAAGAGGGAGCAAGAAATCAGAGGACTGGTACCTCTCTACCACACATTGTATTCTTAGTATTGATATGGCACAAATAACATGGTGCATCCTGAAGTTAAAGTCCCCAGTCGGCAGCTGGTAAGCTATGGGTGCATAAGTACTAGAGATGCATGTAATAACATTTTTTCTCACATATTTCTTAAACACTATTACATAGAGATCCCAGAATGACAATAATACTGAGTGCATGCTTCATAGCTTGCAAAGAACGTATCTTCTTCTGGTTTTAAGAATTCATAGAGAAAAAAATAACTATCTTAATACCAATTTTTTTTGTGTTTATGAATCAGATAAAGCACAAACACAGAAAGGCCAGATTGGTCTCATTCTCCAATATGAAGTGACATCAGGGATTAATTAAGTCCACTAACTACCTGCAACACAGATTTATTAGTCCCAATGTGATTTTTTTTAATATGCTTTCCTGCAGTGTTAGCCAGGGAGTTCTTTAGTGTGGCTGCTGAGCTCTTGCCACAAAGATTTTGGATCCAGTTCCCAAACAGAAACAGACAAATAAATGATCCTTTGCTAAATTTTTGACCCACTGAAGTCTTTCTTTAGTCTTTTAACTAACAATATACCATAAAATAACCAGGCATTTTTGTATTAAATCTAGCCAGTGTTTTTTGATAGTGTACTGGGTTTGTATGGAAAGGTTTTGGTGCAGGGGGACTACAGAAGAAGCTGCTTCTCACAGAAGCTTCCCCTGAAGCTGATGCCACTTGTCTCCCAGACAAACCCACTGCTGGCCGAGGCCGTCCATCAGTGAAGGTGGTGGCACCTCTGGGATAATGAATTTAAGGGAGAAGAAATTATTCTACAACAGCATTAGCAGCCAGAGAGAGGAGTGAGAATATGTGGTAGCCACAGCTCTGCAGTACCCAAGTCAGTGGAGAAAGAAGGGAAGGTGCTCCAAGCGCTGGAGCTGAGATCACCCACAGCCACAGTGAAGACCATTTTGAGGCAGCTGTGCCCCCACAGCCCAGGGAGGACCATGGGTATGCAGAAACCCACCTGCAGTCCATGGAGGGCCCCAGGCTGGAGCAGCTGGATGCCCAAAGGAAGTTGTGACCATGTGGAAAGCCAGTGCTGCAGCAGGCTCCTGGCAGGATCTATGGAGAGAGGAGTGCATGCGGACTTGTGACCTGGCAGGGGACCCAGTTTGGAGCAGCTGGTTTCTGAAGGACTGCACTCCATGGAAGGGACCCACTATGGAGCAATTCATGAAGAACTGCAGCCCATAGGATGGACTCACACTGGAGAAGTTCATGGAGAGCTGTCTCTGTGGGAAGACCCCAAGCTGAAGCAAAAGTGTGAGGAGTACTCACACTGAGAATGAAGAAGCAGCAGAACAGATGTTATAAACTGACCACAACGCCCAGGTCACACCCTTATGTGCTGCTGAAATGGGGAAGAAGCAGAGAACTCAGGAGAGAAAGGAGGGAGGAGTGGGAGCAAGATGTTTAAAGCTTTAGGTTTTATTTCTAATTACCCTACTCTAATTTGATTGGTAATAAATTCAGGTAATTTCCTCAAGTCAATTCTGTGTTGCCTGTGACAGTAACTGGTGAGTGATCCTTGCCTGAATTGACAAGTTCTTCATTCTATTTTTCCTCTCTGTCCAGCTTAGGAGGCAAGTGACACAGCAACTATAGTGGGAATCTGGCATCCAACCACAGTCAAACCATCACAGATACAGTGAAATATAAATGTGCTAAATGAATTTTCATAATACAAATAGAGAGGAAATTATATTAAAAATGAAGATAATGGTCTGAGTAGATAAAAGGCAAACAAAAAAATATAAAACAAATAGAAAAGGCAGCTTAATTTCTCACCAATGCAGCAGCTTTTCCCAGAAGTCTCCTGGGTTTTTTGTTGTTTTTCTTTTTAATGAGTTTCATTCTGTGGGGTATTTCTGTTTAATGGCATATACTGCACTTGAATGCTAGAAAGAAATCTTAGCAAAATAAATACAAACAAGAAAACAGAGTCACAATCTGTATAATAAATTAATTCTCTAGTTGCTCAACTTGAAGGTATGTCTTCCCACTTATTGACAAAACACGTTTCCCAGTTATCCCAGTTTCCTAGCTTCACAGATTTGTAAAAGATCATAGAATCATAGAATGGTTGGCTTGGAAGGAACCTTAAAAACCATCTAGTTCCAACCCTCCCTGCCATGGACAGCGTCAACTTCCTCTAGACCAATTTGCACTGAGACCCATCCAGCCTGGCCTCGAACTCCAGAGCGCAGGAGACTCTAGGCATTCTGTTCCATTGTCTCACCTCTTTGAAAGGGTTTCTTCATAACAGCTTCTGGGGTCGGCTGTCTGTCTCTGCCCCCATACACGCTTAGGATGGTTCTTGCACGCTGGGCTTCAAAGGATGAGACTGGACGCTAGGTTTTCTCTCTTTTCTTTGCCCGAAGGATCTGACCAGCACGGCAGCCAAAGGCACTCTGCCCACCCCCAAGGCGACCGCATCTTTTATAACAAAAACTACGTATATCATATTTACATTTTGTCCCCAATACCTATCATCTTCGTCACTAAGTACACCCTCATCCCAGACCAATCCACAAGTGCCAACACCACCCCAGAAGATGGAAGACAGGAAGAAGAAGGAAAAGCCTGGTGGCATGCCCTGATTCCTCCATCTTGTCTCTACAACCCCCCGGTACCGAAACCCCAAAATTTGTAATTCACCCTATAATAATATCTTCCCTTCACCATTTACACCCGAGTGATTCTTGCAGGTTCCATTTCCTCATACATCGGTGGCACATCTCTGGATGGATCAAAATCAAGCCACCAACTGCTTTTGGCAACATTCCAGGACTCCTGAGCCCCCCAAGGGTTCTCTCGGTAGCTCTGGACATCAGGAGTGACGTGCTGAGCTCCCACAACAGCTAATCTGAATCTACCCTCCTTCAGATTAAAGACATACTTTCATACATTAGAGGCCTACTTTCCCAACTTTCTAAAAATCTTCTTACCTTTATATTTCCCACATTCTTGTACTATCACTGCATGCCCTATTAGATCCTTCTAAAATGCAGTGTTTTCTTGATTGATCATAAAAATATACTATATATCAACTTACTTGCAGATGAAATTTCTTTTGTTGGCTTTTAACCTTTTATAATGAATTAAAAACTGCATTGCTGTAATCTGTCTGGATGATAATGCTGGGATGCTGTTTTCAAACATGAGTTAAAAGTGCTCCAAGAAAGCACTCTTATTTAACATACCTATAAAAATAATTCATTTATTAAAGCATTCAGAAAAAACTCAGCATGAAAAAATATATGTTACTTGCAGGGAAAAAAAGAATAGGGAGAGGAAATGTTGCACTCCTGTGGTATTACAGTGTGGGTTATTGCCAAAAGGTCTCTGTGAGATTTTGTTGGAGCAAAAAGTGATATAATGTAAAAAGATATGGTGGTTCATAGCCTTCTTAAACCTTCTAAAATTTACTGAATACAGGGGACACTAAAATGAACAAATTAAAGAATATATGCAAGTTCATTGGTGACTTTCCTTTAGTAAAAGAAAGCATAAATTTAGATATTTTATATGTTTAATTTAAAAAACTTCATTGTCCAAAGAAGTCACCTTTGATCTTAAAGAACCCTGATGCTACACAACCAATAAAATGAAACAGGAACACTGGAAAGCATTTTGAATACAGTGGCTTTTGCATATACTGTCCTGAGGGGAAAAAAATAATAAATTAGCATTCAAAAAGAATGCCAAAGTTCAAAGAGGATCAGAGAGGAGAATTAATGTTTCTTATTTCAGTCTTTTTTACTCTTTGTGTCTCACTTCTGCTGTTGTTTTTTTCCAATTTTTATATAGTGTAAATTACTGATACATGTGTCATTTTATGACCCTTAAGTAATGCAAAGGATTGAACCAGGTAGTTAGAATTGAATTAAAATATGTGTTATCTATGGCCTGAAAATCAGCAACAGGAGTAAATATAATTGTGTTTTCTAACACAGTTTTTTTATTGCTTCATAATAGCACTTTGCTCTTCCACTTCATTAACTAGTACCAGCAGTGGCAGCTCCATGTAATTGATACGGTTGTCTGCTTGATCTGGAGTAAAATCAATTATTAACATAACTATTTTGAGTGTTTCTCTATTTTATGTACATTCTGCAAGCTCTACAATAAGCCTTACAGGAACTGAAATAAAAGTGTCTGGAATGCTGCACGACATCGTAGATATGTGGCAGTTACAGACATGACTCATGTCAAGAGGAGAGTAAAAAAGTTAAGAAATACTTTGAATGGCTTGAAATGAACAATTTCTTGACAAGTGAATAAATTGATGACAGTCTGGTTCCTTTTTTCTATTGTTTCTAGGGGTCTAGGCATGCTTTAAGTTCTTGAATATTCCACACAAGTGAAAAAAGATCCTGTTTTAGGAAAGGTGGAGCACAACCTTTTTTTCATTACACTATGCAAATATTGTAAACATTTTGCAGAGAAAATGTTACAAGGAATTTAGAAGCCTTTAAATTCATTACACTGAAAAAGTGCTTAACAGTGATACAAGAGTTAAAAATAATAACATAAGAAAATTGAAAAGAAAAAGACTGATGAAATTCCGGTAGAACTCACTGATCCAGAACAGAAAATATTCTAAAATCAAAAACAAATAAGGTTTTTTTTTTAAGTGCAGAGCTATTTTATCTCAGTTTTCTGCATTTGCTGTGAAGAAAAAATGAAAGGTTTTTAAATTTATGTAATCCAAAAATACATAGATACCACAGCCTCAGATGCAGGTACAAGTTCTGTGCATTTTAGGAAAGGGAATGGAAGACCGGCCTTAATCTGATTTTCCAGTTTTTTAATGCTTGCTATGACAGAAGCCATTATAAACTAAATCAAAATTTAACCCACCCCTAGAAGGCACTTTAAATTAAACTTGTTTTAGAAATCCCACAGAGCCCTGGGCAGCTGGGTCTGAGGAGGACATGATGTCCAAACACATAGCTCTGAGGAAAAAAACACGATTCCTAGAGAACCAAGCTGTTAGAGCCTAAATTCTTCATAACACCCTAAAGCTCAGCAACACATAGCCTGGAAGCTGTCATTCTGCTCTTTGGGTATCAAGCACCCATTTGGAGACTGGAATAGTTGTGGAGCTCATGGAAATGCTCACAGTATGATCAGTTGGAACTGAGAGGGTGGACAGCACAGGTCTTTGTCACAGGATCTGAACATGTCCCTTGCTATGGACAATTAGTACAGACACAGCTCTGGATGCTCTATCACTGACTAAAGTTGTGGTACATGGAAAAGACTCGTGCACAGCTCAGCCTTCTGCCCCAGGCACTGCCTCTAAGGGCACAGGGAAACAGAAATATCGGGAAGAAAAGAACACTCTGCTTTTTAGTTACACTGCAATTCTCTTGTGTATGTTTGCATAATATATTTCCCACAGCATAATAACCCCCTGGCCTGTTTTTTGCTGTCTGTCTACAGTAGAGAATGAATAGCAGGATTAGAAATGTCCTTGTTACAATTTTATTCCTTCTCCATGCCATTTTTCTCAGCACTGTACTTCTTTTCCTGTTCTGTACAAGATAATAAAAGAATGGAATACCTTTCCTGTTATCCAGCTATTCAGCTGAAGATAAGAGGATAATGAAAGAATGATTCAATGTCCATTTGGAAAGTCAATCAAAGTGAATTTTGATCTATTCTCAAAGGCTTACAAATGAGCAGAAAAAAATCCTTACATAAATCCCGATTCACAGTCCCTTTCAGGAATATGGATAGACATTAAGTATACATGACATGATTTTTAAGGGAACTTCTAGCTCTTTACAGTCATCAAATGAAACTTTCAAAGGTACCTAAGTATCTAATTCTCACTGGTGCTTATCTGCATCTTCATGAGCCTAAGTACCATAAAAAAATCCATCCTTTGATCATCATCGAGTGCATAAGGAAACTCTCAAAAGCATGTAAATAGCTGGCAGATATTCATTCAGAGGTGAAGAGGTAGGAGGTAGCAGAAGGAACAAATAAATCACAGAATCAGCTGGATTGGAAAAGACCTTAGAGATCACTGAATTCAGCCTATGAACTAACACCACCTTGTCAACTAGACCGTGGCACTAAGGTCAACTAGACCAGGACTGGGCCCACCACTCATCCCTGGGGAGCACCATGAGTGACCAGCTGCCAGCTGGATGCAGCACCATTCACCACCACTCTCTGGGCCTGGCCACCCAGCCAGTTCTTAACCCAGCAAGGCATGCTCCTGTCCCTGCCACGGGCTGCCAGCTTCTCTGGGAGTATGCTGTGGGAGACAGTGTCAAATGCTTTCCTGACACCCAGGTAGGCAACATCCATGAGGTGGGTCACCTCTTCATAAAAGGAGGTCAGGCAGGACCTGCCCCTCCTAAATCCATGCTGGGTGAGTCAGATTCCCTGGCTGTTGTGTAGGTGCTGTGTGATCATGCTCAGGATGATCTGTTCCATAGTATTGCTGGGCACTGAGGTCAGGCTGACAGGCCTGTGGTTCCTTAGATTCTCCTTCAGGCCCTTCTTATGGATGGGTGTCACACTGGCCAGCTTCATCTGGGACCTCCCCAGTGTGCTAGGACTGACTATAAATGATGGAGAGCATCTTGGTGAGCTCTTCTGCCAGCTCCCTCATCCCCCTAGGATGAAATACTAGGGGTTTTGTCCATCTAGTCCCATGGACTAGCAGGTCACCAACTGCATCCTCCTAGCTTACAGGGAGCTGTTCTGGTCCCTGTCCCCATCTACCAGCTCAGGAATACAGTTGGCCTGTGGACAATTTGGCTTATTGTTGTAAACTGAGGTTTTGCATAAGTAGCACACAAAAACATGTCACTTCATAAATAATCTACACTGTGTGTCAGAAAGCCATGGCTCATGTAAGAAGTTATATAAGATACATTTCCCTCTTCCCCCAAAGTCTTTGGTCTTATTTAGGCATAGACCCCAAATCATAGTATATTGTAGCATTTATATTCCACTTTCACTTAACCTAAAGATGAAGAAGAAAACAGAAAAAACTTGTTTCCTGATTCCATTCGGTCTCTTGCAGTAAATTTAGGCTACTGCAGTGAGCATCTCTTGAATCCTTTAAGGGAGAAAGTTTTTTCCTTTACATGTGTCTGCTCCTTTGTGTTATAGACCATGTTTATCTCATTCTGCTTTCCCACATCAGAAATGTTACTTCTTCTCAGAAGAGAAGAAATTGCTCTTCCCAAAATCTCAATAGCTTACTTTCTGCCCAGAATTCAGCTAATTTTGTTTAAACTCCATTTTTTCCTGAAAGATGGAAGTGTATCAGTCTTCCAAATATAATTTAAAAATTACATGTAGCTCCCTGCATATTCCTTAAATTTAGAGAAATTAAATTCTCTTTGCCAACACGCTGGTTTAGGTTGGGGTAGAGTTAGTATTTTTCACAGTGGCTGGTGGTGTGTTGAACGAGGTTTTAATAGTTTAGAGGCATTTTTGTTACTGCTGAGTAGAGCTTATACAGAGCCAAGACCTTTTTTGGCAAGGAAATTGGGGGTTCTTGGGCAGCTGGGAGGAGACACAGCTGGGACAGGTGACTTCAACTGACCAAAGGGACATTCCAGATCATATCATGTCAGTATATAAATTGGGGGAAAGAAGGAGGAAGGTAGCAACATTGACTTCCCAAGTCACTGTTGCACACGATGGGGCTCCCTTGGAGATGGCTGAACACCTGTCTGCCCATGGGAAGCAGTAATTTCTTGTTTCCTTTGCTTGTGTGTGTGGCTTTTGCTTTCCTTTTAAACTGTTTTTAACTCAATCCATGGTTTTTCTACTTTTCACCCTTCTGGTTCTCTCCCTGATCCAGCTGGTGGGGGAGTGAGTGAGTGGCTGGCTGTGTGTGGTTGCTGGCTAGGGTTAAACCAGTCTACCAAAATTCAATATCATTCAAGAATAAACAAAACTAAATTAAAGTAAGCGTGCTAGAAAAAAAAAAGGGAAGGAAATAAAAACTATATTTGATAGATTGCATCAACAAAGTTCCAATTTATTCTCTGCTCTTATCATGCAACTATAATGATTTGTTTCATCACACCTGGATGCTGATTCTTCTTGGATGTTATTTTCTGGCTGTGTAAGTGAAAGAAATTACTTTTTACAGTTAGTGTGAGAAATTATGGTTATGGTGATAGACAACAGAACATAAAGCAAGGAAGTGTCTGAAGTCATCACTGAGGAGACACAGAAGCTTTTTAATTACGCAAACCCACAATATAGTTATCATCATGGATTGCAAACTTTGGCTTCCTGGCACATAAATCAAAACAAAAGCTGACTTCAGCTGCTCACTTCTAAGCACTGAGTGCCACATGGGACCTGCTGAAACATCAGCATGAAGCTGGCAGATACAGTACAGAACCTGTGGGAAACTCACTCCCTCCTGGATATCTATTTGGAGACTCAGCAGCAGACCCCACAGCACCTAAGAGGCACTAGATAGATATGCTCAGGCAATGGAAGAAAGTCTCAGGAGTCTTCAGAGCTGGCAAACTCTGCAGATTTTCCTTCTGACAGAAAACTATAGCAATGCACTCAAATTGGGATGAAACCTGAGAGTCATACCAAAGACTTAATGATGTCAGACAAGGCAGAAGAAACAGAGATGTGTAAGATTTTTCTGAAACTTAAAAAAGCCTTCCAAAAACTGACTCAAATGAATGAATTTTTAATGAAAATTTGATGTGTTTGTGAAGTGTTTGTTTATAGTAACCTCTAGAATTAGTTTGGGGTTTGTAAATATGACAGAAAAAAGATTGAGAGTAGTCTAAACATCAGATAAATCAGGTTAGACAGAGAATAAATAAAACGCTTTTCTTGGACAGAGAGTGGAATAGAAATTCTACTTTTCCTATAATTAATTCTGTGTTGAGAAGTACAGCATTTTATATACAAAAAAAAATTAGTAATAAAATATGGAATATTCAGCTTCTTCTCTAAACTCTCTTTTTTATGAGATCATCCAGGCCTCAGGTTAGACATTAATAGCAAAGACACTAAACCGTTTGTGCTTATAATGGGATGATAGATTCACTATTGTAGGATTAGTAGAATTAGTAATGGATTAGTAATAGTGGAATTAGTAATTAATTTGCAAGTGAAGAATGTTTTTAAAACATCTCTAGCTGTATTTAGATAACTGATTCTTTGATGATACTGTCTTTATTTACTATACAAAGCTTCTGTTCAGGCTACAAGAAAGAGACAAATACAAGGCCAGGGATTTATTTCATTTTACATAAAGCTTCTTTAGTATCTACTTTACTTTGCATGTTTTACAATCCAAAATTAACAGTTTCTCTAATCTTCTAGCCTTTGACAAGTACAAAATACACTTTTTTCCAAAACTGTTTATATTACTTCAGATTACTATTATCTAAAATACTATTCCAAATGCCAGTAAAAACAAATTAATGCTAACCTTCTGCCTAAATCATCATGTCTGTTGACTCATTGTCAAGATAACAAACTTTCAAAACTTTTGAACTGGAAAACAATGTACTACAAAGTGACAAAAAAACTGGGGGCAAAGAAAAAGTCTAGATATTAACTACTATCAGAGGATAAATGATTGTATCTACAGGAATTTTTAAAAGTGAAGGTGAAAATCATGGAAAAAATAACTTCAGAGTACATAACACTTTTCACGAATAGTTTATCTAAAATAATCTGATGGATAAGTTTTATTAGCACTACCACAAGTTGTGTGAAACTATAAATATTCTTTCTTTACAGAGGAATCAAAAAAGATGCTAAGAAACTAAAATATTTCAGCAAGAGTGACATTCTGATGCAAATTTATTAATTAGGAGTCTTTAGAAAATAGAAAATATTTTTATCTAAGCAACTAAAAAATCTTTCCAGTGTTTGTGGCATCTATCCAGCCTTTTCTACTTAAGCTCCTTTTAATGTCTCACTAATTGATAGGCACAAAATTAATGCCTCACACTCTGTCTTGCCAATTCAAGGCATACATAAAATTTGATTCAAACAGAATAAGCCACCACAGTTTACATTAGAAAGATGTCAAAGTCCTAGGCCTTTTCTAATAAATAATTCCGGCATTTACAATGAGAGGGGAGCAGCAGAGCAATAAGAATTTGTCTGGCATCAGTCTGTTCAGAATTCCTTGGAAGGCGCGTTGAGAGGGAAGTCTGCGGCACAGTCCCCCAGGAGGCACTGGCATGTTTCATTATGACAGTCCTTGGCAGCTCATCAGTTCTACGCAGGAAGCGATCGGCCCCTTCCAGCAACCAAACTAATTTGTTCCCTATTCCAGCTTTTTAGGTTCCACACCCTCTGGCCTTGTTCTTTTCTCTCCAATGCATCCAAAGCAAGCAATCCCGTCTGGGCTGTCCAAGCCAACCCTCATCAAAGGGCAAATGTGCACCATACCCAACATCACCTACTGTGCTACTGTGAACACAAGAACTTGAAGGGAAAAGGGATGGCAACCGCTTTCCTTGATGGTCAGAGATTGCTCTCTAAACTGCATAAACATCTGTTAAATGGTTTAGGAGGAATGCAGGCTTGACAGATATTTTTAATGTTGTTCTTTTTTAATGAAATGCCTCTCTCATTAAATTGATCACTTTTCAGTCTTTCAACACAACAAGCTTTGAGCTTCCTTCAGGACAGTGCTTCCTGAATGGGGAGCCTTGATATCTTTCTTCATTTAAATTTTGATCAGTCTGAATGTAATTTCTATGATGCTTCCTTAGCTACATTCTGGATTAAATTACATTGATTGGTGTCAACCTAATATAAAGCATGCAGGTGCAATTAAGCCACAACACTAAGTTTCTGTACAGAAATAAGAACCTTTGCATAAGTAATATTTCACTTATATTGCCACAAAGAAAATTGTCTGCCTTTGTCCAAATAAAAATCATGAGATGCCTCTTGAGAATTGTTTAAATTCAAAACATTCCTGTCAAAAAAAGATGGGATTCCTGTTCAGTCCCATTTTCCTTGGTTAGTAGGATATAGGAGCTCAGAACCTGGGATAACTCATTCATTGTGAAATACCTGTTTTTGAAAAATCAATTAACAAATGCTTGTCCCTAATACTGGAATTTTATTTAAGGTCTTTGTATTTTCTTTTTCTTCTGGTTAATTTTAACAGATTATTTCAAAACCAGCTATTTTTACCCAAAAGTTATAGAAATAACCACGAGAAATGCTACAGTTATGATTCATGCAAGAATACTGGCCACTGTTAATAGTTGCTGCTGGGAATTGTAATGGATTTAATGAAGGTGATGGAGACAGCACAGTGGATCTCATTTTTGTGATCTGGGAACAGGAGTTTCTGTGTCGCTACTGAGCCTTTATGTCATTATAGCACATTTTTATGTTTTTTCCTCTATAACTTTTGTAACTGTATTTAGTATATGCCCAGATAAATGCCTGGTCTGTGCCAAGAAGACACAAAAACTCATTATAACTCACACTCTTATAGTGTTTAATTTAAATTTATCAGTGCAGTTGCAGCTATCTGCACAATTACCTTGTCAGATCATAGGAGAGGAGGAGGAGGCTTAGCTTGAACCTTTTTGAGAAAAGAACGTGATTCTGCACACAGGTGAAGGATTTTCTGCCAAAAAGGTCACTAAAATGGCATTCCCCAGGACTGTCTTTCTCTTGGCAGCCTAGTGAGTAAGGAAGCACACACAACAGTGAGGCAGCAACAGAAAAATGGAACACAAATGTATGATCTACCATACCCAGTTGAGAATTCAACAATACTTTACCCAGTCCCTAGAAAACTCCTCTTAAGAATGACATGGATTTAAAAAAACTCAGTAAAACTGAAGAACATACCCAACCTTATTATCAGTGCTTTTATTTTTATTGGTTTTTTTGCCTTCCTCGCTAAGTATCTGTTTTATTGATACAGCTCTTTGAAATAGAGAGCTGCTCAATTCCACATGAACACCACTATCATTAAACATGAACATGACAGCAGAGCTCCTTGGACCATAGGTTGCACCTTTCTCTGTATGTAATGCAGACATCCAGAGAATAATAGCATCACAAGTCTTAAGTCTTTTGGCTTTGCTCTGTTTTCTCTCTAGGTATAAATGTTGCACAATAATCATCAAACCTTTTTTTTCTTTATGCAGATGTAATTTTACCTTCTTTACAGGGCCCTACTTAGCTCTCTGAACTTTGAAATCTTAGCTCCAAAAAAAAAACATATTTGTAATCATTAATCACTTACAGAAAATATTTTCCACCAGCATTTCATTTCTTTCTGTGCTAACATCCTGTTACTCTGCTCTCAATGCAACAACAGCTTTCCTTTGTACAGGAAACACTCAAAAGGAAAAGATAGGTCAGAAATAGAAACAGCATCAACAGTTCAGCCCACTCAAAGCTGCACAATTCAGCAGAAATGTTTTTATTGCCATAGGCCTGTGCTGTGTACTGCAAACCACCCCCCACCCTCAATATGGTAGTGCCATCCTCTTCTAAAGGTCATATATTTTGATAAAAATTTGCTAATTTAATCAATATTTCTAATCTTTTATGCATCATTTTAAATTTAAATAATCTATTTATCTATTTAAACAAATGCAGCAGGATTCAAAATATTGGTCTGTGTTGATAAACAGTACAACAGTCTCTGGCTTTCCTCTTCTGTGACAAATGTGGCAAACTTTAACATGATGAGAGGGAGAAGGACAGAATGTGATAACACGATCAAAGCAGTGATGGAAAAGTAATGGTGTTGAGTGGTTACTGTCAGTGACCTGATTTCAAGGGAAAGTTCTCATTAAATGCCTGAATCCAGTTAGAGCATATTAGCAGAAAGAAGAGATTCCACAGAACAGAAAATCTCAGAGGACTATGATTTTAGACAGTGCATCAAAACTCTGAAAAATCAAAATGCAATAAAAAAATTTACCTATTTACAGACATGTAGAATCTCCCTGTGCAGACAGTTGCCAGTACAAGATTAACACATAGGATTATAACACATTCTTTCGGGTCCCTGTTCTTTAGAAAGAAATTCTCTGGTTGTCCTTATGACTCATGTAGATTTGGTTACATAAACTGATCTCCAATCATCTGTTTTCTAGAGTGAGTTTCTGCAAAAAATGCAACTCTTGGAAAAGTATAAAGCTGTGGAATATGCAGTAATCTCTTTGTAGCTTGCTCAAAATTTTCCTCTAAATACACTAGCTACCACATCCCAATCTTGTCAAACATCCAGCACTGTTAAACCTAAAAAGACAGAAATAGCAGGACTCAAGAGGTCTGATTTTTTTTCTTTTTCACATGGCGTTCTGTTAGCTCAGCTGAAGGGACAATGACCACCTACTGCCAGGGCACCAAAGGCAGCTAAACAAAATTTCACCCTGTATTTGCATTTGCATCACATTTTTCATTTACTTGCAGGTAGACTGAAAGCAATTCAAATAGTTTAAATTTTTTTGTTAGAAGTTAGCTTTTCTTTTGAAATAATTCTTTAACTATTTCTATATTGAAAATGAATTCTGAATGAAAATAACAACAGACATCGAATATCTTGTAAAATGTTTAAGAGTGCAGGAGGAGGAAAAGGTTCATAGCTCTTCTCAGATTCTGGAATTATTTTCCATCTCTCTTAAAATCTTTCCTGTGGCATTTTTAACTAATCATTTCAGTCTGTTCATTGCATCCTTCAGTGATTTTTTTTTAAAGTATCAGCAGTCTCCAGCTGTTGATCTAAAATTCTATGACTCATATGCAAAGCACTGGATCATATAAAATCTTAGTGGATCCTGTTTAAGATGATATAAATAGTTTGGAAAAAAAGATGATTAAGGAATCTGTGTTAAAAGATATTTTCATGCGCTGTCAATAGCTTTGCATCATAATCATAGAATACCATAGAATCACAGAACATATGGAGATGGAGGGCACCCATCAGGATCCTGCACAGGACAACCCCAAGAATCAAACCATGTCCCTTAGAGCATTGTCCCAGTGACTCCTGAACTCTGCCAGACTTGCTGCTCTGACCACTACCTTGGGGAGCCTGTTCCAGTGTTCAGCCATACTCTGGGTGAAAAATATTTTCTTGATATCTACCCTAAACTCCTTAATAGTTTAATAGCTTTTTATATTGTGGCACCCAGAGCTGCCCCCAGCACTCGAGGTGAGGCCTCCCCAGCCCAGAGCAGAGCAGGAAAATTCCCTCCCTTGCCCAGCTGGTGATGCACCCCAGGACAGAGTTGGCTCTCCTGGCTGCCAGGACACTGCTGACTCATGTTCAGCTTGCCATCAACCAGGACCCTGCTTTCCATGAAATTGCTCTCCAGCCTCTCATTCCCTGATTTATTCACACAACCAGGGTTGCCCTGTGCCAGGTGTAGAATGCAGGACTTGACCCTGTAAACTTCATATGGTTGGTGATTGCCCAGACCTCCAATTTGTTGAGGTATCTCTGCTCCCTGAGAAGTAAACTTCTACCTCAATGTAATTAGAGTCCCATCATTTAAACTTTCCCTGATTTTTAACTTAAATCCTTTGTCAATCTAGTTCTATTCAGTCATTACTTGGTCCTTCAATGAAAGAGTTATAGATTCATCCAGCAAACAAGCTGTTACAACCATCTGATTTTTTCCTTTTCACTGCTTCCTTCCCCTAGATTACAGCACAGTAAACACCCATACCTTGACAAATAGCTGCTCATGATATAAATTCATTTCAGAGACATGCATCTTGTTCTCATTGAGATCACTCAAAAAGGCTTTCAATCTTGCTGGTTTGGTCAAAACATCCTCTACTTTAATTCTCCTGCTGGTTACAGCCTTAAAAATTTGATATAGTTGCCTCATTTCTAGGTTCTTGAGTAATTTGATTTCCTTATATTTCCATCCTTGTCTTCTTCTCCTATATTATCTTTCTTTTCTATATTCCCACAGAATCCAAATTACCTCTCTTTGGGAGTTGAACCTGACATCATTCTCACTTTCTTAAAATATTCTCAGCACTAATTTCTATGTACAGTCTTATAAAAAAGGAAGCAATAATAAATGAATACATATAGACAGAGTATTTAATCTTCATAAGCATACACAAAAATTAATCCGATGGCCATATATTGTACTTAATTTCTTCCCATGCATTCAATATTCATTTGATTGTTTTCCTTGTATCAAATCTAAACTCACTTTTTCTGTTCTTTTAAAGAAATAATCACATGTATGTAAGTTCATCTTTGGGGACTTTTTGAAGAGAATACTGTTTGTCAAATTCACCTAATAATATTCAGATTAGGAATAATGCATGCACGCTGTGCAATTGACTAGTATATGCAACAAATACCCAAGAAAATAATGCTTCCCACACATTCCTCATGTCTAGAAATCCCAGAGTTATTTTGGTTCTCTTCTAGAAACAAACAATTCACTCTGCAGTTCGCTTGTTGCAAGTTTGATGAGCAATTCTACTACCTAGGTATTGATTATGTCTTTTACTTCACAAACTTCAGCTGCATGTTACTTCCCAAAGTGTAAATATGCCAGTCCACACCTCACAGCTATAGTCATGAAGATTTCAAGCAAACAATAAAACAGTGATTAAAAGGAATATATTTCACTGCAGCTCACCATGCATATGATACACAGGATATCTTTTAAATTGATAAAACAACCAATTTATTTCTGTGTTTGGATAACATCAAATGTCTATGAATACCACACCTGTTCTAAATGCATTAATCCAATGTGGTTTTCTTTAGAAACAGCTCTTCCAGGGTGAAGTTTTTAGCCGGGCTGATAGTGGAATAGTCACAAAAGTTTCAGCAACCAGATCAGTGGGTCACATCTAGAGGAGACAATTTTCATTGTAGCTGGCTTCAGAACTAACCTCAGACCTAATTCTGTAAATTTTTATTCTGTTTTAAGATTTAGTCTCACCTTTCCATTGGTAAAATAAATGGAAACATAAATCAAACTTGTATTATAAATCTCTCTCATTTTTCTTGGACCTGGTGTCTAGCTAAAAGGCAAACTATAGATTTCTGAAGGTTATTCAAAACTTGTTTGTGAGTTCTGAACTAGGTTTTTTTTTCAATTTCCAAGCTAAGTTCTCGTGTACAGCTGCAAAGTAGATAACATGGATAACTGATAGTTGTTTCTTCTGATACAAAAATAACCTTTCCTGTGAGATATTTGCAACCTATTGAAGCAAATAACTGATTTCTATAAAATATATTTTGCATCTTGATTTTCCAGGGTCCTAAGCTATGAAATGAGAAAAATGCAAGAGCTTTACATCTCTTTCAACTTGTCTTAAAATCAACAACAGCAATTCTATTTTGTTATGTCAGCTTTGCAAGTTGGCTCTCACCAGGCCTAATGTTCCAGTATGTAATATTGTCATTCAGTTTGCAGTTTTGTTTTCTTTCTCTTTAAAGTATTTGAAAAGAAACATCTAGTGAATTTCAAAGTTGATGAAATCTTGGCCCTAAGAGAACCCAGTACTCTCTCTCGCTAATTTCAGCAGATCCCAGGTTATCAGTAATGACTTCCAAAAACTATTATCCCAATAATATAATATAAAACAGATATTAAAGATATTAATAAAAAGGTACTTTTAGTTTTCGAAAACTTTTCAAAAATTTTCAGAGAAACACAACCTCTGGCTTTTGTTTCTCAAAAGAGTCTAAAATACAGGTCCTAAAACGATTGAGTTTAATGGCAGAATCCACATTACCTCCCCTGCACGTGGGGATAATTGGTAACATTTATTGAAATAATGAAATTATTAGGTGCATAAAATTGTTATTTCATTCTGGATTGGGCTAATAGCTTATTTTTAAATAAAACAAAATATTCAAGAAGTTCTCAAAAATATGTCATTTCACTTTCAGTTCTCTAAATAATGAACCTGATGGTACTAACAGCTTAGCCCCAAAAAAGACAAAATAGCATTAAATTTATTTGCAGTGCTTGACAAATTGTAATGAGCATATTGAGACAATTTTTTTCTCTGAAAAATCATAATATATATGTGTATTCTCACTCAGATTCAAACCATAAGCTTCTGAGACTTTTGCTTCCAAAACTGAGACTCCCTCCTCAGACAGAATCACAGAGAATCAGCCACAATATTTTTCACTGTGTTTGTCACAGACATTGGCCATCCAAGAAACCATTTTCATGTAACCTCTTTCCTAAAAATCAAGAACAGTCTAAATATGAATGACAAATATTTATGGAGTGTATAATCAGTAAAGCATAAAGTGGTGAGCACCAAAATAAATTTCAAAAAAAAATAGCTGGAGGCCTTACATAAACTTGTGTAACTAAACTCTATCCCATGCATAGGTGCTCTGGGGAATGGTGATGTTACACAGAGGCTTTTCCCTTCTCCCATATAATGTAGTGCCAAAACAAATTTCCTATTTGCCATGAAGCAGGCAAGAACACCAAAGAGTAGCAGGAAGAAAGCTTGACTTCTTGTGTCAGCAAAGCAAATGACCATGCTACTGACCAGGTAGCATAAGTATCCTACTTCTAGCATATTCCCTTCACTGTGAGGCAAATATTCCCTCCTTTTTTCACCGAAGAAGAAATTGCTTTGCTCTTATTTATACACCTTAGCTCCTCCACCACATATATTTTCTTACTCTCAGTCCCTCTGCCCATAGAGAAAAGGAAAACTCCTGGTTACAGTGTGAGCTAGCACTCTGCACTGCCACCCACTCTGCATTTCAGTGCAAAGCTCTGCATGTAAAACATATCTCACCTGGGAAGGTTGGGCTTCCTCTCCCTCATGCTCAGGTTTCTGCCAACATTCTTCAAGTGAAGGTGACCACCGACTTAGCCAGCACTGACCTATGGAGGAAGGTTCTTTTCCTATTGCCCGTAAACTCACCTAACCTATCACATCACTTCTGTCTTCAAAGTACAGTAAAGCAGAGTTACCTTGTCCTGACAGTAAATTCGGTGTGTGTTTTCAACCAGCTCTTATTTTTGATAATTTCTTGAGACAATTACTAAAACCTATCATTGAAATAATTTTAATAAATTATATATACCAAGACAGGCTGATGGATACCAAAACACTGCCCAAATACCTTGTCGAATTCGATATTGTTGACCTATATTTATCTGTTGACTGCTAATATTTTTATGTTGGTGATAAGATACTCAATATATAGAGCTGTTAAATACTTCCTCTAAATTACAAAGTAAATTGCTCAACCAGAATTAAAACTCAGGCATTGAAGAACTTGTCCAGGTCTTGTTCAACTATGGTTCAAGTGCTTTCTCAATGAAGTAGCAGAGTACTCTGGAGGACCACAATAAATAACTTGTGGTAGCAAAGCAGACCTCTCTAAGCTTTCCTATACAACTCTGTCTTTATGTGCAGAGAAAAAAAAAACCATAAGCCCTGACTAAAACAAACCTTGTAGAGTCTGGTTTTCAGGTCAGGAACTTTTTTTCCAAAATGTTGTTGTTCTCATTGATTCATTAATTCTATGGAGCTGCATGCATGTTTGCATTCATTATTTTACCTGTTCTGAAATAGAATAGGTTACAAGGGTCACAAGCTCTATTTGAAAAAAAAACAAAACATAACAACAAACAGCCTATGAGATAAGGCTGTACACAACAGCATTTGATGTATTACATCTCACTGATATCTGACAACCTTTACTCCCCAGTGATGCAATTCTTCTCTAATAATTTACTCTCAGTCTATTAAAAGACAATTACAGATAATGCAGCCAGACAAGTGGTGAAGGATGTCTAGAATAGTATTTGCAGAGAGGTTATCAAAACACAATTCTCAAAAAAGAAGTGTGGTATTGATTTTTAAATCATTTCAGATAGAGACTGTTATATAGATTTTCTAAAGGATTGAACATAACTAGAAAAAGCTGGAAATGGATTTTCCCCTTGCAACTTCATAAATCATAACAATAGATTTTATATATACATATATATGTATATATATAATAATATATATATATATATATATATATATATATATATAACATATTTACTGCTAAGAATATCGCTAGCCATTCAGAAATTATCTTATAATATCTACAGATCTGATAGACATTCAAATCTGTTGCCATTTTGAATGTTACCAGACTTCATACTTAACTCAGCTCCAGATGAACAATTATTTCCACATTATGCATAAATTAATACAAAATCAGAAGTATTATTTGAAGCTTTTGTTCTGTGCTGGTGTCATCTCGGCTTTTAGTTAGGAGATGGCCACACAGTAAAATAGGATCTTTAGTAGTATTCTGTTTCAGAAAACATCTCTGACAAAAGGGGTTAGGTTGACCTTCTGAATCTGAAAATCGGGAGAACTTGGAGTGTGCTTACCTTTTTATTTTGATACACATTAACACTGTTGTAGAATCATGGTTTTTCCTGCAGATGGGAGTTGAAAGAAACAAGCCCTGCTCAATAAAGCTCAGAGATGACAGATGTATTGCCACCCCACTCTCTTTAACCACATCAGTTCGCTTCGCTGTCCTGCTTGAAAAGGGGCTTTTTCAAAAGGAAAACTGCTCTGGTGTGTGATAGGGTCTGTATGTGAAGGATTTGTGCAGTCAGCTGAATCTCCTTGCCCAACATGTTGGCATATCACTACAGAAGCAGCCATGGGTCTCAGCCTGTAGGGCCATAGCCAGCTCTGCTCCAGCAAGCAAGGGGTCTGCCCATGTGTCCCACTTCCTGTTGCTATCCAGTATCTACCAGCCAAAGCAATGGTTTTAAATCATGCTATTGTAGTCTTTGAAGTATATTGAAAATATTTTCAAAGAGTTTTGTCAAGATTGGGGCAGGTGTAAACCTAAACATGAATGCACATCTGAGCAGGAATGGATTGGGTGAGCTATACAACCACACATACAGTTATATATAAAGGCACCCACAGACTTTAACTGTAATTTTCTACACCTATGATAGGCTATCAAACCACTGGTGCAGTGTTTGTCTTTGTTCTCAGGCTCCGGGGAGTCTGCTTGCTTGTTGGGTTTTTCTTGGGTTTGCAGAAGAAAGGAACCCATTAGGATGTCAGCATGAACAGTGATAGCAGTTCCACCATGGTCTTCAAAGCTATCAAAACACTGTCTTCACAAACACAGAACTGCAGATTTCTGCATTTCAAGAGGCTTAAACAGGAAGTAATTCAGCCTCTATGCTGAACCCTCCATATTACCCCTCGTTTCCTCTGAACTGTTGATCTGAGAAGTGAAATGTGTTATAAAGTCTTTAAAAATTAACATATTCCTGAATATACTGTTATCTCTAAAATCTAGTAAGTAGCATGCAATTGTATTACATTATGATCCTGCCTATAAAGTATAGCTAAAAGATTTTGATTTTAACAGCATTTTTTATCACCCGTGTTCACGTTTCAAAAAAAAAGTTTGTGGTTTAAAGCACATCCTTGTCCATACTAATACATATTGAAGTTATCTCAACATCTAAGATATGGAAATGTCATTAAATGTGCTACTTGCATATTCTAAATTCCCCAACATATCAACATCCTAATGAGTTCTAGGACTTCCATGAACATCAGATGTTTACAGTGTCCTGACAAGGTTGTTTGAACACTGTCCCAGTGCTTCCTGCTAGGTTTCAATATGTTGGCCACAGGTCACCTAGCAACCATTAGTTTGGAGGAAAACTGTATTCTAAACCTCATAAAAATGCTGTTTATTCTTTAATGACTATGATTTTGCAGTATACATCTAAAGTGTACATGCACATGGCTCCCTCTTCTGGAAAATCCACAAAAAAAAAAAAAAAAAAAAGAGCTACTAATTTGGAAATAAAAAATAATCATAATAAAAAAGGGGATAGAAGGAACAAAATGAGGGGGGAAATGAAATTTTAAAGTAATGTAATTTTATCAAACCCACATAATTTCAGCAGCAAAAATGTTGAGAACAAAGACTTCATATACATTTTAGTCAAAACACTGCTGTCAAATAAATGTGTAAGAAACTGAAAAAGAAGATGACAAAACAGATTGGTACTACAGTGGAAAAATGTTTGAGAATGTTAAAGAAACCAAATAGTGGAGCTCAGGTGAGTAGAGAGTTTCCCACTGTTAACACAATACATTAGAGATTAATGTCACCCATATTCATAAGATCTGGGAAGGAAAAAAAAATGTTTTAAAACACAAAAATAAGTAAAAGTCATGAACTGAAAAAAACAATAAACTTAAAATATGTCTCCCATAAAATGAATTTTATATATATTTTAATTGAAATTGAATGGAAATCCTTTACAACAAGCTAACAAAAACAGACTTCTTTTCAAGCATGACAGAAACGCTTCTATTGATCTTTTATTTTCAAACTTAAACAGTTAGATCAATATACTCCATATAACAGTTTTTTTGAAAAATTGAAGCAGAAAATCAACTATCTGTGTACAGTATATTTGAAGGTGAATACAATCAACAGGATAAAGCTTAGAGCAGTCTCACTTAGAGGCAATACCTTTACATTCTCACCTTGGATTATAAGGAGCTGGAGAGGTAAACTGAACTAAAGAAAAACCTAACTACCCCATTTAGATGATTAACTGAAAGGAGATATTATATGGATATTCTATAATAGATAAATAAAAATAATTTAATATTAGAAAGAGAGCAAAGAGGATAAAATTCACCTTCTGAATCCAGCTTAATAAGAT
Organism: Haemorhous mexicanus; assembly: GCF_027477595.1. Classification (NCBI taxonomy): domain Eukaryota; kingdom Metazoa; phylum Chordata; class Aves; order Passeriformes; family Fringillidae; genus Haemorhous; species Haemorhous mexicanus. The sequence continues at coordinate 48,095,480 of NC_082344.1, read as the reverse complement.
AAATTAGTAATATAAATTAGCTTGAACTGCAACATTGCATTCTCATTAGGAATGTAATTTCTTTAGAGTGTTAATAGCTGAAGGATTAAAGCAGATGGACAAGAATTTCCACTTCATATAAGCCCTGGGAAATGGGATATTTCTCTTGTGATTTTGATTGGCTAAGCCAATGTAATTTATCAGGCAAGTAAATCCTATTCATCAGTACTTTCCACACAATTTTCACAGAAGAGCTTTGAGTACAGACTTAAAGGCATGTCTTCAGGGTCTTAGTTTTTATTTTTAATTTATATCTCTAGGTTTTCAGATTTCCATAAGTTACTCTATTTTCCTCTCATAGATCTAAGTTCTTATTGGAAAGCAGTGCTACATATTAAGTTAAGGGCCAACAGACAGCTAGTTAGAAAGAATATTGAATATGAGATTAAATCTTTGTATTTTCTTATTTCATTTCTTAGTTGAATTACAATAATAAAATATACCTTCCTTTATTCTTTACAGAATACATGAGAAAAAGGAAGAAAACAATCCAGTTTATCTCAAAGAGAAGTTCTGTCAAATAATTTACTGTGAAAATAAGCCACATTAATTAACTTTTAAAGGGCTATTGTGTAGACTTAGACAAAAATTAATAAAAGTACAGCACTTAAAGCACATATTTTAACAGTGTAATAGAACTCTTTAGAAAAGCTGAAAATGAAATGAGAACTCCTTCATAAGCAGCATCAAAATATTGCATGATGATGGATAAAGATGACATTTACAAGGTTTGGGAATGCAAAATGGTGAAGTTCACAGGAAATTAATCTAATATGGTAGGCATATCATTTCTCACAGAGGCTGGATCATAATTCACCTGTCTTCACCTGACAAGGTCAAAATTTACTACAGTGTACACCACACAACTGTGACTTGAAGAGGCTTCATCACATTTTAAATCAGTTTCTGCATAATTTCAGACATAAAAATCTAGTTCTGTGGCAACCAGGGGATGCATCCCTGCTATATTAAAAGGAAAATCTCTAAAACTTTGATTAATAAAGAGAAAAAACCTCTTATCTACTTAAAAAGGCTGTTCATAATTAATTTGATTTATCAGAAAGCAAACTAATATACAGTTTTCCTCAGAAAGATAACACATATAAAAAACCGTTTCTTTCAGCATATCAGCTTCGTTTCAGACTAAAGTTTGTTTCTGATTAAGGTGAAAACAATACAATCAATTAATAAATGCAGAGGTGCTCTTTAGGGTACAGATTGCAAAATCAGCATATTATGCATATATTTAATCCTAACTGCAAATTCAGTTCTTATCTATTTTTATGGATTCTTCCAAAAACACGATACACAAAAAAAAAAAAAAAAAAAAAAAAAAAAAAAACCACAAAGGACCTCAAAACAAACCAAAAAAAACTCCTCATTTTTTTATCAATTCAAGTAGAAATCAGCATTATTTTTGGTAAGGGTAAAATTTTAGGACCATTGAAGAGGCTCTTCTGATCAATATTAAGGGCCTCTGAGGCATTGCTGGACCTTTTGGCATTGACCTGTTCAGTAAATTTCTCATACATATTTAATGGTACCAAATATTGAAGGATTAAATAATTGTAGAAAATATTATTTTGTTATGTATGACCCTGGTCAATTTATTATGGTTTCACAGGAAATTACTGGCATTCCATAAACAGGAGCAACGTGCTTCAATTCTGGTGGAGTTCTTCACTTTCTTATTGACACATTAGACCACTCCAGAGCCTGCTTTTCCCAGCAGCCAGAGCCCAGATCCGTGACTGATATCATCTCTGGAACTTCAGGAAAGGTTCCAGGCTGCCAAGCACCAGTAATAATTGGACAAGTCAAAGCAAGTTCTGCAGACAGTCCATGAAAATCACAAAATTCTTCGACACTTTCACTGAAGCAGGAAGAAATATTGTACCAAGGGTTTGCAAGGATCAGCACTATGGTGAAATGTCTGATTTCCTGAATATAGAAGGGCATACTGCTGCAGTCATGTGCCATACTTGTCAAAATTTCCAGAGAATAAAGACTAAAAAAAGACAAATTTTGACAGTGGGACACTGGTGTTTGTGCTCTAAAATCATGATCATCCACTAGAAAACTTCTGGGCCAAAATACTTGAATTACTTAATAGCTAAAAAGTTTGTTTTATAAGGAAATCTTAGATTTATCAGCCACCTTTCAGGTACCCAAGCTTATCTAGCCTCACTAAGCTCTTATTCTACATAACATATAGGGAAATAAAGAAGCATCAAGCTAATCAAAGTGCAATAGACACTTTTACTCAAATCCTTTCAGCTCTCTTTTCTGAAGGTAAAACAAACAATGGAGGTGCTCATTTACAACTCTGCAAGGAGCAACAAATGAGTTGATGGTGACCTTAATGAAATGAGGAACATTTTCCTGTGCTTTCCATCTGTTAGGATGGAAAAGAGGCAATGATGTTAAAGGATAAGACCTGTCTGAATCCCAATTTTATTGTTAGTAGACAGAAAGCAGGTGGACATGGAAGAGTGTTTCTCATTGCTGCTACTGCATATCACATACTTGTAAAGCCATAGGGAAAATGCTTCTAGCAGGAAAGTGGAGTGAAATTAGATATCTAATAAACAGAGAAACTGTTCTTTCCTTCTTTTAATATGAGGGCAAGGAATTTTACATGTAATCTGTTTACAGGTTACATGCTGATTCAATTTTCAGAAGTATGTTCAGTAGAAAAAGCAGCAAAAGAATGAGACAATTACCTGAAAGCCAAGAACGTGTTGAAAATATGAAATATAGGCTTGGGCCTATATTTCATATTTTTAAAAGGAAAGGGAGTTTCCTTTTAAAAGAATTTCTCTCTTTGATCTTCTGACCAGCTATTTTAACAGGTGCTTTTATCTGTAAATAAATGTGTCTCCAAATAAGTCACAGCTTTTCAGTTTTTAATATTTCAAGATAAACATGCCATGCATTATATATTGAAACCATATATTGCAGTCTGTTTTTATCTTGTGTAACAGAGGATAACTAGGCATATCATCATTAGAGTTATTAAGTATTCTTTTTATTACAAGAACAACAGTTATGTCCTCAGATATAATGATGTGACTACCATAATATCAATAGCATTTTTTTACTATATTAATTATCCTTTCCCTGGCAGTCAGCGAACATAGCCTACAATGTTAGTAAGTAAAGAGAAAAGTAAATCTTGGCAAAAGGCATTCTTTGGACTGCATGCCAGTAGTACATGGTAGAGCATGTCAGGGTAATTCATTGTTGGTTTAGGTTCTGAACCTCAAGACTGCAGCATGAACATGAAATACAGTGAGGAGATATTCTGCCTGAATATTAAGAGATAGTGCCTTCAACTACCCCAGGAGCATGACTGCATTCAGAGTGTATGCCTTTGATTGCCTTATTGATGGTCCCAAAGTGATTTATATTGTTATAAAGTAGACTTTAAAAGACATTCTAAGAAAGAATTAAATCAGTGATTTATGTTATCCTATTATGCTTCAAAAGCAGTTAATAAACTCTTACTGTTTAAAAGACAGGTTGGGTATGGATTTGCTATAAAGATATGGCATCATGAGAACATCAATCTTGATGTTTTCTCTTTCTTTCCTTATTGAGAGGGGGAGTTTTAAAGGTTAGAGCAGACAACTTACAAGAAAATGTGTCATTTTTTCAGCTTTTGATATTCCTTATAATTTATATTCCCTACTGTACTTGGAGTGGTCACTGCACTGTTTTCTTGGTTAGCTAATTTGAATCTTGCTGTTTGATTATCAGTGCCTTACATTTTCTTTAGGCTAAAAGTTTTGCAACTGCAAAAATTTCCTTTTCAGAAATTTTCAACATTGATCTGACTAGCAGGCAACAGCCCCAAAGAATTTCCAAGTGGCACCAGTAAAAATTATACCGCAAGATCTGCATTCTGGTTGCTGTTCCCAGCTCTGTCTCTGTTCCTTATTCAATGTAATCTAAATTTGCATTCCAGTAAACCAAAATTAATTTTAAAAATATAGGTAAGAACCACATTTCAGGATTACAATCTAATTCTCATTGGAATTAGAATCGTTATGTTTAATTTCTAATGACACATTTATTATTAGATATCTGATCTTCAAAGATAACCAAAAGCAGCGGATAAGAATAATTAATTTTAAAATATCTGTCCTTCACCTTGTCTGTCTTAACATACAGTCATAATTTCCACCTGTGGATGAAAGCAGTGGATTCATGAAATTAAAAATTGTGTGGTTAATACTTTGCAAATTTTCTCTGGAGACAAATATTTAGTAAACAGAGAAAATGCTCTTGCCTTTTTTTAATATGAGTGCATGAATTACATGTGTAATCTGTAACAGGTTATATGTTGATTCAATATTCAGAAGTATGTTTTATTAAAATATAAAATTCACATTTTGTTGATATAAAAATTCAAAGGCACAAGAAAATACTGGTAATTAAACTGGTGGAGTATTATTAGGTAATACTAATATTAAAGTTTATAATTATTTTAAATTAATTTCACACAGAGGCATAGACTTAGCTCAATTTCTCTGTTTCAATTTCCTTTTGTTCCTCCACTTAAGGATGATTGTGCAAAGGTCTGTAGCAAAGCTTAGCAAATGACTGGATTTCACTCAGAGCATTGACCTTAACAACTACTTGGAAAATATTTAGCTAATCTGCATAACTAAAACAGCCATTTTAAGTGGTAAAGTTGCTATGGACAGTAGCAATTTGATTCTGGCTCCATCAACTCTTATAATTTTCATATATTGATTCTTTGAGTAGAGCTGTTATTTCACCCTGTGCCAATACTTACTGTCACATTCATAGCAGAGCAAAATGAAAGCAGATGATCACAAAGAGATTTTGGAAGGTTCACGTTTCTTAAATAAATCACAATTTCTCATATTAGTAGCACTCATGTTGAAAAAATTGTCTTCACCGCTCTCAAAAGTCTGCCAGTCATTTGGTATATTTCCTGTAAATTGCAATTGCACTGCAGAAAATGTATGGGTTTAGTCAAATAAAATTACATGGCAGCTAGTTTTCAAATATTGTAAGTATGGCAAACCTATTACACCTTTTATTTATGTAAAGCTTGCCACTGCTTCATATGCAAAAGAGCAGCATTAACAGAAAAAATTAAGATACATTATACAGACAGGATGTCACAAACAATATTCTCAGAGATCCAGAGGCTACCTATTATAAAAAGGCTTGCTGGTATAGCCTGCTCTCTATTACCTATGTAAATAAAATCAGCCACAGATACATACAAATTCCCCCTTGATTTGGGAGGCAGAGACTTCCTGGATCAGGAAGAAGTGAGAAGCGGTTTTAGAGCAATCTTTTTACTGCCAAATAAGTAATGAAAGTTACTGTAGCTGTCATGAATGCACATGTACATCATGGTTGTCCTCTTTCCCCTTTGTTCATCCTGTTGGAAAACCAGCAGAATTGATTTTGAAGCTAGAAAGTACCATTAAATCACATACCCTACCACTTCTGGCAATTCAGACAAAGGTATACACTCATTTGTACTGAAGCCAACAATGGATGTAGCTAAAAAGTAATTTGCAGTTAGGACGTAGAAAAGATATATAATTAATCATTTCTCTTGATAGTTTGTTAAAATGCCTTATGGTCTTTCCCATGAGATATTTGTGCCTATTTCCAAATTGTCTCAAAATTTCAGCCAGTACACCTGTTATGTCTTTCTTGGCTGAATCACTTCTTAATGTTATTTTTCAGTAATGTAGAGTCTTTCAAAGTGCAAATCTGTGCTCTTATCTGGTTGATTTAATTTTTTGGTATGTTTCTCTTCTATTTGTAATTGATTAAATGGCCTGCTCCCCTATTTTCCTTCACAAGACTAGTTTTGTTCAGTCTCTGTTCATGTTATTCTGTGCAAAACATATCAGCCATGTAATTTTGATGTAGACATCATGGATGTTAATTTCATTCCTTAATTTAAAACAAAAATGTTCATAACTAACAACTCTTTTATTTTAACAGAAATCTATGTCTTGCCTGATTAAAAAAAAAAAAAAAAAAGGCCAAGCAGATTAATGTAAGACAGCAAAATTCTCACAGTTTATCACAGATGCAGGTCTGTTCCTCAGCAAAATTTCAGAATTAGAGTAACACAAACACTTACTTGGCTTATGGACTTGTAAACCAGTACCTTCACTGGGCTGCTACCACCTTCTCTCAGTTTGTGAAGTCTCTGCCCCACTGCCATGCTCTGTTGTAGGGGGGACATCCTTTGGGAGGAGGAGAATAGATCCCTGTGTTACCCAAACAGAGACAAAAATTTCAGGACAGTGAAACCACAGTCATTACTTTTACTCAAGATACAGCATTTATATCCATGGGTAAGCTATAACACTGTTTTCTCCTTAGAGTATACCTATCAATACTATTCAAGATGAATAAATTCTGAGAAAAGAATGCTTATATGCATTCATTTGAATAAAAACTATGAATTAAATTTGACACAGTTGAGAACCTTTTTCATTGTTAGGAATATCTAAATAGGTTCTTTTATTTCACTTGTCAGAGAAATATAGCCTTGCAATTGTTGTGTACCTAGTTCACAATTCTCTGTATGGCTAGCAGGAAATCTTGTTTAACCTGCAATGAACAGAAGAGCAAGCAATAATAATACCATTGCAAGCCACTGCAATTGTGCTACAAAGACACAAGACTTCAAAGCAAAACCAAAACAAATAGTTCATGAATAACTCATAGCTTGGTATGTTTATATAGAAGTGTTCAATGAATAAGTTCCAAAACAAACATGCTCATACAATCAATTTTTTTGTTTAATAATGTATGAAGAGAGACATGGCAAAATTTGCAAACGTTATGCACTGCAAATAGCCCATCTTCTACATGCCCTAAGAAACAGAACAAGGTACAATGAGACAGGAGATACAAAATGGCAACTAATCATGGTAATACCTCTCTTTAAATTTTTATGGTCCCAAGAAACCACTGGAAAGATTCCCTCAGGAGATGTTAGATTGAATGTGATGCTTTGGCACCCAGTAAGCCATAGAGAAAAAAGTCTCTGGGGAGAAGAAATTAGGATGCATATGACAGCTGCAAAGGCTGCTAATGAGTGAAAATGTCGTTGCCTTAGGCTGGCTTATGTACACCACCTACTGATGGGCTGTGTGCTTTAGTTATGCCCCAAACCTTTCTCCATCTTCTCATGCAGGTTCCACACTGCTTTGTAGCCACTCTTTCATCCCTTCACTTTTTCCCCTGGATGTTGTTCCCTCTCTTTTCCACCATATTGTCTTTTCACTATCCTATAGATGTCCTCCGAATCAATTCTTTGCAAAGAAAAAAAAACTCCACACAATAAAAGCCTCTGTAATATTACAATGATCTTTCTGCCTCTTATAATATACATTAAGCACTATACATAACATCATTTTATGTATCCAGCATTTGGATTTTGTAATATATTAAATGATTTTCAAAGCATTAACTGTCTTGGTCTATGTGTTTCCCTGGTGTTTCAGCTCTAAAAGCCTTCAATGCATATTCTGCTTTATCCTGCTCATCTTCTTTGGCCACCAGACTCTTTGGTAGCAAGGAATTTAGTACTAACCTATCTCTAAGAACAAATTAAAACCATGACTCAAATTTCTGAGTAACGTCCAAAATCAAACTCATAATGGATGATAAAGTTTTGTTCCACCTTCTAGACTATACCTTAGCAATAAGTCACTGGAAGTCTGGGATTCCCAGTTCCCTAGGTGACAAAACATTCCCTCCCTGTCCTCTCTCTGGTCCTGTATTTGGTTCAGTTGAAATAACTTCAATCAGTGATCAGCTCTTAGCACATACAGCATAAACTTGGCAACATAAGCAAAAATGAGCATTTATCAAGTTAAGAAATCTATTCTCACCACTTCCTCTTTATGAGTAAAATATGATCTCTATCATTTGAAGAACCAACACTAAAAATGAAATTTAAGAAAAAGAAAAAGAGACATGAAACTTTTTTCTACTGAGGGGTTATTTCTAATGTGCTTTTGTATACTTACTGATCCTGGAATGAAATCAAATATTGGTAGAATGACTTTTTTTGAAAGGTTTGAATACTTCAGTTACGCAGTGTTTTGAAGATTAACAATGGCTTAGCTTCTAAACAATCATTACTTAAAAAAGCTAGGTAGCCAGTCAAATGGTAACTTTTCATTTTTGATTCCAAAGGGTGTTGCACAAATACTTGGATGATTATAGTTTAAGTGCTTATACAATTGCAGTTCAGTCATTCTGTTTAGTATTGTTGATTGTATACTGAAGAGCAGTGAAATTAAAAGGACCCTACATTCTACACACAACTACAAAATATTAAAATCCACAGAAAACATTTTTGTTTATTTGGTTTTTTGTTTGTTTTTTTTTAACCAGATGAACAGCTACTTTCCTTATACATTATACATTTCAAGCTGGTGAAAAAAATTTTTCCTAAGTGTGCCTCAGTTTTTTAAATAGTAAGCTATCCCTTACCTCTGTGAATAAGATCCAGTAATTTAATTTTGGGGGGGAAGAAATTCTACTGAAACCCTTCAAAAATATTCTCAAGTAAATCATCCTCTGTATGAAATTTTTTTCAATCTGCAGTAAATTCAGCACAATGATGCTTTACACATACATAATATCTCAAAAATACTTGAAATGAGGCTGTAGATTTCCCAAATACACCGGCATATCACAGTGTAACTATGAACAAGTAGTCCAGTCTTGGCACGTGTGATAGCATATCACAGTCCTTCACAAAGACTGTCTGTGCTGTTCCCTGTTCCTGTTTAGCTGATGAGCTTTGATGTCACACAGAATATATGCTGACACTAAAAGGTGATCTTTGTCTTCTGAGAAGACGCTTGACACATTCTCTTGAGAACATCTTTGCAATGTGTCATTTGCCTACCTCTCAGTCACTTGCTAAGTGTAAATGGTTATATAAAATAGCCTCTGGCAGCTCAGTAACAGCTGCTTTCAACTTTGCAGGGTAAAACTTTCACCCTACATGTTGCAAGCATTTGGTGTCTGATGGTGACATCCAACCTTGTATTAACTGTTGATCAGATGAGCAAATGGCATCACACAGCAGTCAAGCAACCGACACTGAGCTATAAAAAGGCATTCATAAAGGCAGCATTAAGGAAATGTTAACTTTTGATTCATTGGCATCCTGTCAGCATGTCTTAATCATCCTTTTGAAATATGATTGTCTAGCTCTAAATCTTTAACAACATGAGTTTTCCTGACATCTCTGTGACTGTCTTGGATTGTGTTTAAGATTCAACCACTGCTCTCACTTTGAAATCATTAAGTAAGATGAATTTGTCACTTGGTAGAACTGCTTAATTGTAGAATTCCTTATAGAACCAGTGTTTTGCCTTATTGGTACACATCAGCTAGTACCTTACCTTATTTCCTTTTAGGACTTCTAGAATCAATCCCAACTGCATCAAAATGCTGAGTTGCATTGTTACAGGCATGTAATATTAAACGGGAGCTAGTAAGTACTTTTCAGATCTTGTAGAGTTGTCAAGATGTTACATCTTGAAAAGGTTTGCAGTCCTTCTGTTGCTGAGTACAAATAGAGAACACCAATGTTATGTGACTTCAGTGATCTTTGCTCTGAGTTTCCCCAGGGTGGGTGGGAATTACCATCTTTGGTACAGCTGCTTTACCATTCAGAAAGATGTCCCTGTGACCCAAGGAGAATGGAAAGTTGGGCTGTAGCCCAAAGTACTTCATTTATAACTCAGGCTCAGTCCTTTACAGAGTAAATAAAGGTTCTCCATTTGCTCTTTGTAACTGCTAGGGGACTACATTACTCTTCAGGAAATTTTTTCATCATTTAAGACATCAATCCTAAAACCATCATGACTGTCATGAAAGTAGTGCACACAAAAATGTATGTGACTAGCAATGACTGTCTGCTGTGTTCTAAACAAATAATGTTCAGCAATAGTACTAGACTTTAGAAAAAAACCCTTTTTTTCTCTCAAACTACGGAATGTTAAAAGAGTTTATTAATATATAAATATAAGAATAAAAAATAGCTAATATGATTAGCTGAGATTCAAAAATTCTGATATTCAAACACTTTTTAAACTACTGATACTCTATTTCCTGTAGGTGTAGTCTGGCAGCCTACAAAAATAGATTTTTTTTCTCCTCCTAAACTGATGTAGTTTATACCTCTATTTGATTAAATAATTGGTTTTCACTAAAAAAAACCCCTTATTTATTGCAATTTATTCCAAATATTTTATGAAATATATATTCCAATGCAATTTTAGGGAAATGCAGGAATCCACGAGGATGAATGATCATTAATAGGTGTGATTACATTTTCCACAATATATTTAGTACATACAAGTTTTTACAGGGCCTAGATAAGTGTCTCAAATGTACCCTTTAGAGGTTCTATTTTAAAATGAGGACAAGCTGACATGTATTTTACCCACCCTTCTTTATTTTGTCAATATTCCCATCACCTTTGCTTTTTGCAAGACGTTTTTCCTAAGCGATGATCGAGTAATCCAAGTAATCATTTTATCAAGACACAAAGATTCATCATCTTGTTGCCATGATATTTACTGTAAGATCACTTGGCTCCCAGTGTGAGGCACAGACATTTACAAGACATCCACATAAAATGATTAAATGCCTAAAGGGTTAGATTTACTACAGAGGCACTTTGATGGAGGAAGAGGACTCTTCAGAAAAGCACATCAGGAAACTCTTTTGTTCACTGATCCTTATTTATGAGTGTTGTGTCTTTCCTTTATGGCTTAAGGGATCTGGGTGTTCTTCTGCTATGCTATTAGCTAAAGATGACATGCTATATGTAAAACAGTTTTTGAGTACAACTGATCACAACCAGCTTAGATTTCAGTGATAAGCACTCATAAATTCTGCTTTTTGATTTGCAGCTCTAACTGCTCCAGAAATTTCCATAAGGCCTTATGAAGCAAATTGAACCTACCATCTACCCATGTGTACATTTTTATGATGAGATGATAATAATATTTAGAACACTGTTTGGGTACCTTTCTCAGAGTTCTACCTTACTCCACACTGGGAATCCAGAAACAGCAGCTAAACTTAAACACTTCTACAAATTATGAAAGGATTTATTATGAAAGATTGTTTATCCAAAAATGACAAACAAAGCCCAGGGAAACTTCCCAGTCTTATTACCAGTTACTATATTAAAATGGTCCATTATATATAGATGAGGATTTATGTATTAGAACAAAGTGAGTGAATCTCTTATAAAGTTAATAAGGGACAATAAGGAAATATACATATATATATATATATATATATATATATATATATATATATATATATATAGTTCAGAATAGATTTGTACAAGGCAGATGGCTTAAATGAGGTAGAGAAAGAGAATATGACAACCAACCCAGTTAGAAATTGGTATAGCAAAGCAGGTCATATGTACTGTTAAGGGTATTCCTCCTTCAAGGTTCTCAGAAACCTATGGTCTGTAAGCATTTGTCTCACATGGTTTTTTTTTTCTCTGAGAACGTCCTTCATCTCGTCAGATTACTTAGTGCATTTTAAAACTAGGAAACTAATGAAAATATTGATTTCTAAACCATGAAGTAGGCTGCAACTCTGCTGATGTTTTAACCCATTAGGTATACTGGGTTGTTCACATTTTTCTGTGTTTAAAAGATGAAAAGATTTTTTACAATTTGACCTGAGGTCATAAATTAATGTATTTGCTACATTCCTTCAGCTATAATGTACTGGGGTTTTTGCATTTCATGATTATATTTCATCCTATTCTGCTGGGCTGAGAAAATATGTTTATATCTTGTTGCTGAAAAACAGCTCTTCAGAATTTTAAAGCAAATCCCTTTAACCTCTGTATCCATTATTATTATGATTATTTTCACAACCACTACCACAAACACTACCTGTCAAAGATAGTACATACAACAGTTTTTGTGGGAGTAAGCAGTTGATTCTCACCACTATGTGGTTTGCATTTACTAGTCACAAAACACAAATAGGTGGTCAAAGGAATGCAAAAACCAACCAAGTCAAAGATACTTTTTATGCCCTAATGGACATAAAAACAGAGGTTAATGAAGCCAAGTTTGGCCTAACTGTAGTTATAATAAATAGGTACAACAATTATATTTCATTATAGGACCCAGAAAGGATTTTCCAGTGGTAATGTCATATTTGAAAGGTCATTTATTTGTTTACTTCCTTGGTTTATAGCATTTGAAAAAAACCAGAAAAAAATGTTGAATATGAAAAAAAAATACATTAAGTTTCCTGTTGACAAAGAAAACCCTGCAATTGCATTATAACAAACATTGTGTAATACAATTGAATATCCTTATTTCTCAATGAGAAAGCCTGGAGGCTTTTGTCTCTAATGTTGAAAAACAACTCCATCAAAGCAGTTTCAGTGAGGATAAGCCTTGGAAGACTTCTCAGGCTCCAGAAAGTGAAAATATTCATTCTTTCTTGCTGGCTTGCCTCAACTTGGTAATAAAGGTGAGATAGATGCAAATACAGAGATAATATTTGTGTAAGGAACAGAATTCATTGTCTATAAAGAATAAAGCAGGAATGAATGTTTCCATGCCATGAATGCTGGCTTGGGGAATTTTCTGTCACAAAAAAAGCATAATTCAGCAAATGGATCCTATTTTGGAATTTCTTCCCTGGGGCAAATCAGACCACTCCAAGACGTATTCCTTCTAGTGAATTTTAATTACACTGTCCTAGAATAATAGAAAAATATTTTACCTAGATATATTGCTTTTCAGACCTAGAATAATAGAGTCTGATCACCATATGTAAATAGTCATTAATATTTTATTAGCATAAATCCTTTTGGTACTTCCCGAGTGCACTTCAATATTTTAGACTTTATTTATCCCAGCAGCTGAACAATATGTAGACTACATATATTTTCTGCACACAGTGAGATGTGTTTCTATTTATTGTAAATGGTAAAAAATCTGCATAAACTAAATGTTCTTAGTTGGTAAAGAAACGCATGGAATATTGGAAGAATAACCTTTTTATTTGAAAAAAATCTTTTCAGAAAAAGTCACAAAGTTAAGAAATTGGTTTAGCAGTAATACAGTAGCAAAGACTACTTGGAACTTAGTCTTAATACTTTCCTATAATCTCTGAAGTGGAGCAGCCATGATATTGTATGTTTCCCTCATTTGATAGTGTTGGAACCAATATATTCCATTCATTTCTGTGTAAATCTGACAATCTCTGTGAACTAGAGATTAAATTTATGTCTTCTATTTAAATGTTGAATTTCATAATCTGCTTAAAATATATTGTTAAAATGCACTTAAATTTGACAAGTCTGTTGCATTATGTAGCAGATTGCATATCTTGAATCTTTTAGTTTTGCAGAGTACATAAAGAGGACGCTTCATGCAGATTAGGCAAATTAAATTTTCTTATTGCCTCTCTTATCACTGTAATTTCTCAGTCTTCTGACTTTAAAGCTACAGTAATGTAGAGAGTATTTTGTATTATTGCAGTAAGAAAAATTAATTTATTTTATCAATTGATTGATTTAATTGATTGATTTATAATTTTACTGTGTTTGAAAAAATTAATTTGAGAAGTGGAAAAGTTTGATTCCCACTTCCATTCAAAAGAAGTTAGAAGAGGGCTTCTTGTGTAATTTCCAAAAGATCTTTGAAAAAATTCACCCTTGCAAATATTTTATTAATAGTTCATAAACTTTCAGTGGAGTAGCTATAAAATAAAAATAAATAAATAAATATAAAATAAATATAAATAGTCCAAACCCAAACTAACTTGCTGAGCAACTTGTGAAACACAGACTGAAATACTTTTGTATAGTGGTTTCCAGATTGGAAATAAGTTCATTCATACTTCACAAGTTATCTTTTTATCATCTTTCAAAATGCACTCATTAATCAGCTAGGAATTTTTTCTTGGAAAATATTCTTTCGTAATTCCAGAGTCCTCATCATTATTTTTTTAAAAGTAGAATGATTGATGGATTCTTTTCCTATTCACTCAGTATCAGAAGAAAGACCTAATCCAAAACTTTTTTTATGGTTACAAAAAATAAACCAATATTGTAAAGTGTTTTGAGATTTTCGAATGCTACAATGTGGGGTGCTGTGATTAGCTCCAGTTTTTAGAGGTTCTCAAAGCACAATCATCCCAGAAAAGCCCAAGTCAGACATCTGCACTCCCTCCTAGAAGTCTGACTTGGTCTTTCAGTTTGCTAAACATGGGTCTTTCTGAATTCAGCTGAAACAGATTGACCCAGGATGTGATCTAACTATTCATAGAATCATAGAAATAAGGCATTAGTATTATTATCTCCCTGCTTGTTGAAGAACCTAACTTCACTTCGTATCTCCTTCACAGAAACAATCCATCCAACATCTACAACACCTTCACCTAGTTTTACACCAGAGAAACAAGCCTCTGAAAGAGCCATCATAAATCTAACTCCTATGTCTTGATTAAATCATAAATCACTTGCTTGGGTACTCAGAGAACCTTCAGTTTGCTTCTCTATGAAACTAGACTTTAATATTTTTATATCCTAAGCTCTAAATTATATTTTCAAGTTTTAAGGAAATATTCATACTCTATTGATAGATTACATTTCCTAGAATGTTCCAATAATTCAAGGAGGAAAGAGAAATTGTATCATCCATTTTTGTTGTGGCCTCAAACTACCAGAAAGAGCCTTTATCTTTTTTTCTGTTCTTCTGGTTTACTTTCAAAAGCTGTTACCACTTCATAAGGAATCCCTCACTTTTTTCTTCTTAGATGATTTCAAACTCCATTGCATCCAAATAATCCTCAGCCATGAATAAATCTCTGTTCTGTGTAGTAGGAAATATTATTCCATTATACAGAGATAACACCGAAAAAAGGCACTGATGTATGGAATAAATTGCAAAAGCTATATGGCAGAATCAAAAATAAACTTACAATCATGTTCCAAATGTATCAAAAGTTTTAGGCATATTTCACAATTAGAAGAAATGCAATGGGCAACACAATGTAAGAGATCCTAAGAAATGTCCAGCTTAATCCTTTCCTTAAAATGTATGACCCCAATGAGTCACAAACCGTAATCTTAACCACAAGTTTATTTTTCCTAGGGAAACCAAACCTATGGGCATCCAGTAGCAACAACTATTATCGGTACTTCACTAGAAATATATGCTCTGTTTCATGCATGACTAGGATGAATTAAAATTGAATTTTCTTCCATAAAAGATGATGGAGCTGCAATAAGAAACCTGTCCACTTAAAAACAAGGAGCTCTCCAAGAAGTAGAATTAAGGATTTAAGGACACAGAAGTAAAAACAAGAACACTACATGTTTACCAGTGAGTTTGATAAAACAGCTTTGCATATTGGAAAGTTATGAGTTTGGAAATTATCAAATTTCATATTCTAAGACTGTGGGTAGATAATTTTGAGATAAATTGAAGAATTTTCTTCTTTTAAATATGTTTCCCTATGTTAAGTTGCCTTTTGATACTGTCAGTTCAGAAGTTATTTAGTTAAGGACCAGAAGCTTGATGAAATTTTTTTACTGCTTTTGAATTTTCCGTGCAGGAATTGCCTAAGGTACAAAGATGCTCTAAGAGACTTAGACCTAGGTCATGTTGCAGCCAAAACTAATAGTTTTACTGTCTCCTAGCAACTATGGTGCAGCTATTTCATATCTATTGAGGCTTCAGTAGCGTGGGGTCACGTAGAGGCTGAAAGAAAACTCAGATTTTCTCAGTAGCTTGTTCACATGTGTATAAAATTTGGCATTACAATAATATTGACAGCTAACATCTTATTAACATTGTTTTCCTGTGGTTAGAAAAAGGAATTTTCATGAATTACATGAAACAATTCTTATCAGTTATTATTCTACAGAGTTTCAGCAGAGTTTTCGGCAAAGTGGCTGGGTGAGGTCTGCTTGACTCTAGCTAATTATTTACTGTAAGCTGCCTTTGTGCTTATTGCTTTCTCTGAAGAAAATCTATGGCATTTGGACCTCATATATGAAACACTGTAACTGCTAAATTGCAATTATTTCTAGGATGCACTCGATGGGAAGAAGGAATGAGGAACTGTGCATTTAACCACATCGGTTTTCTGAGATATGCTTGGAATAAAAACATAATTACTACCACATTTTACTGAAAACTGATTGATCTTTTCAGCAAGTTAGACAAACAATTTTAGTACCAATGTATGTAAATTAAAAATTCTGCATAAAAATCTAGCCAATATTATATGTCGAGGTGCATGATCAGAAAATCAAATAAGTCTTTTGGAAGTTGCCTGCTTTTAGAGGAAGACAGATTTGTGTAAGTGCTCTAATGGCATCCTTTGGAAAAACTTGTCCAATGCTGCTGCTTAACAGACACACATTTTCATCACTGTTTTCATCACCATGTGCACTCATACAAAGGCAGAACATCCATTCCCTAAAATTCAAAAGAAACTATCTGGATTAAACACATTTACTTCAACTGACAATAAGTGCTCCTTAGAGAGGAGGATACAAACATTGATTTTCTGAAGTCTTTTGACTACAGATGGTGAGAAATAATGTAGCTTGTCATGTTTGCTGACATCTTGTTCCTGTTTAAAGTTGCTATAACAACATCTGTAAAGCAAGTACAATGCAAAGAAAGAAAATGTTGCTAAATGTACATTTGAATGAGTACTGAATCCATTTAGAAAAAACCTGAAAACATGAAAAGCTGCATCTTCAGTTTGTAAGTCATGAAGATATCATATTAAAATAAATAAAATGCTGCTAAATTCATGGATTAACTGATATATCACTGGTATATACAAAAAGTTAAGAGATACTGGCAAATTATGATAAAATCACATATTCTTTTAAAGTACAGGTCTGCATCTGCAATGTACATTGAGAATAAATGTGCAATGCACCTTGAGAATAAAGCTATATGGAGGTGTGGGCATAATTTAGCCCCATAGTACAGGCATTATATGCTGCAGATTTGTAATACATGACTATACCATTGTAGTCTACATTTGTACTGAACCAGGCTTAAATGCTGTTCCCCTTGCCTCATTCCCAAAGACACCGGGTGGCAAAAAGGAAATGAATGAGTAAAAATGTCAGGAGGAGAACTGAGAAATCTAAATGCATTTCATTTCACAGCTCTGTCTGTGTCTCTTATGGACACATTGACTCTGAGTGTAAGGTCATGTGCTCAGCTGCTGTAAGTTTGTGCAAGCCACTGAAGGCAGAGAAGGAGAATTAATTTAATTTACACCACAGAGGATCTGGCTTTCAGACATCACATTGCTCAAAGCCAAAGTTAATCTACGAAGCTTCATGCTTCTTATGGATGGATGAGGTTAGTTTACACTCTGGGAACTTAAATAATTTCAGCCTGTCTGTTGTTCAGAAACAAACAAGATATCAGGTAGCTGATTTACTGAAATCAGACCTGAGGTGATGTAAAACAAGCACACAAATTTTGCCAAAACTGTGTTTGGTAAAACACAAAACTTAGAAACACAGAAAGAAATCATACACGTGCATGCTAGATATATTTTTCATACTTCATTGCATATTTATTTTGCACATAAATGTAATTGCACACAAGAGCTAAGTAGTATCACACATGACATAATCATGACAGCTTCCCATTTACTTTTGGAAATCCAAAAATTAGTCTTTCTCAGGGTTAATGCATCTCCTTACTGTGTTGGGGTTTTTTCCATTCTGTGGCAAGATCTAGTATTCTGTCCTCTTAAAGAAAGTACATTCCCACTATTTATGCAGAATGTATCCATTTGTGTTTTGATTTTGGAAGTATTTATGCCTTGATGACTCCAATGATAGCATTTTTCTAAGTGTCATGGCACTTAATACATTTCAAACTACAAAAAAAACCAAAAACCCACTCTTTAAAATAGTAGGATGACTTTCTACATCAGATATGCAAGTTTTGACTTTCCTGAGAGAACGGGTAATGTGTAGAGGTACATAATAAAACCAAACTTACAAAAACCCTGATTTTGCCCAGTGGTTCTGAAATTTTCCTTCAGCAAAAAATCTTTCACTTCCTCCAGTCCAAAAACTGGCCTGAAATATCCAGCTGTAAACATCCCAGCATGGATATGACACAGATATCTCTCATCCCTATTATAAAGGCCCTAATTTCCCAAATGGCAAAAAAGGGATTGCTATGACCCAGCAGCTCAAAGCTATGACTACCAGAGTCTGTTTACAAATGTATTTATTAGATATACAGGACAATTTTCTGTCCTCCCAGGCCACTTGGTTTGCATTATAGAAACTATCAGGGGGAAAAAAAAAAGAAAATACAGCAGTTCCTTTTCTTGTTCGAAGGAAATTTTGTAGCTGTAAGTGAAGATTTACTAGCTCAGCAAAGGGAGACTTATCAGTGTTTATTTATGGGAAAGAATCTTCTCATGATGGGTGACACACTGAGGAAGGCACAGGGTCTGCCTCATATCAGGGAGTCTCAGAAGAAACACAGACAGGAAAATAACACAGGAATTTTTAAATCGAGAAAATCAAAAGTAAATAAAATCAAAAAAATGAGGCAGATAAGAAATAAGCTAGCAGGTTATAAACTTCCTACTGGCACAGAATTCAGTTAACTGTTTTAACACTCACAGGCTAAAGATCAATATCTGACCCCAACAAGGACATTGTCTCTGAAAAATCTTTGATAATAAGCTATGAACATATGAACACCACCTATGGTTAGAGTAATTTTTAAATATGTTTGCATTTAAAAAAAAAAAAAACAATGAAATAAAGGAAAATGAGAAATGAGAAGAAACGTTTTATTCCTTTGGAATTGTTTGAATTTTAGATTTTATTCTGAATTTTCCATTACTTGAGAAAACAGTGATTTGTATACCTAATATTTTTATTATGGTTTTAATACTAATTGATGCCTATATATACTCCTTCTGGACAAAAGAATTTGTACAATCAGTGTCATCTCTCAGAAGTCATATTTTCACTTGTAATCAGGTTTTACCAGGATATTTTTTCTTTTAACAAATCACTGGCGTTCAAGTTTCTGATGGGAGGTGTTTCACTTATTTGTAGAAAGTTCAAGTATCTTCACCAGAATAAAAAGAAAATAATTCACTTATAAAAATAAAGGTCTTATTTCTCTGATCACCCCCACTAAAAAAACCAAAAATCCTGCTGTAACTATAAAATAATATTTGAAGTTAAATAAATATGTTGAAATTAGAATGCTATATTTTGTATTCTAATTTTTCAGTTTGCATTATATGTTCCAATTGCATTACCTCCTGTCAAAACTGTCAAAAATTAAAGAGTAGAGTGGCTGGGGCCACTTTGCAAAAAAGTTTGGTTTTAAAAACAATTCTTTTTTACTTGCAATTTTTTTGGTACTAAAATTACTATCCTTAATGGAAAATTTTGCTAGGGGCACCATAGAATTATGAGAGGGAAAAATAGTCTCCTCCTTCTGTGCTTATGCTCTGGACTGCTGGAGCTGGGTCTTTTGAGAACCAGAAATACTTGGTTGGGATCATATTATGCAGGCAGGGAAATCTTCTGGCTGAGTAAATTAGACAAAAAAAAAGGCCATGTGATAGTGCCACAGATGTGATAGAGAAAGGAAATGCTTCCTATAAATTACTTCATGGAGTAACCATATGTTCCTACCCTCCAGACATATCTCATTTAAAGTCTCCCATTGAAAAAGAAGCCTTGGCAAATGCACTTTGGGCAGTGCACATTTTCCTCTGTCACAGAAATGGCAGTGGCTTCTTTCTAAACCTAGCTGGCTAGAAGTCAGAAATGTCAGAATCTAGCACTGAAGATGCTCAGATACTCATAAACTCTCCCAGCTCCAGTGTAAAACATAAGAAATGCCAACAATTGAATTAAAATGAGCATTTACTTACCCCCAGGAGGTAATTTTAAAATCATTAAACACATTTTTTGATGATAATATAATATAGAAAAATAAAAGCTACAGAAAAATATTTTTTATATCTGTTGATATAACACTGGAAATATGTAAGCACAAAAGGCATGAAAGTAAATTGATATACAAAAACCACCATTAAATTTCTGGACTACTAAAAGTCCTGAAAAATCTATCACATCACTTCTTTCATTAGGCTCCCAATAATTTGACTGTGAGAAATCAGTCAATTCATACAAAGAGGGCTTCTGATACTCCTAATATGTAAATCACTAGAGGCTGACTGGAGCAAAAAGTATTGACAACTAAGTAAAATCACCATTTTGTCATCCTGTGAACATTTACCATTCCACCTAAAGTTAAAAACAAAACTTTAAATATGCTGAAAGGAGTACACAAAATCTATCTATGCCTGATAGACTGAAAAAGAGGTTCAAAAGATTTCTTTGCATCTTAGCAAGTGCCTCGAACACTTTAAGTTTCTGGTAGATCTCATCATCTTATTTAGCTCACGTTTTTACTGTCATAACCCCCCTGCAGTGGGACTTGAAGTTGGTTATAAATTCTTGTCAGGCTGAACAACACCAGTACAAGTGTCAGGGAGCCCTTATGCTTTTATAGTATAATCACCTTACCTCTGGCTATTATCCCATTATTTAGTCTCAAAAATGTTGCCTAACAAGCCCTTGGTTTCACGACACAGTTGAATAACCCCCGAATCATGTCACCAAACCTCAGTACAGAGTAAGGGGTAGAATATGATAAACACACTTTGCCAAGACAAAGCCAAGGAGAGCAGAAATAAAGACAGAAAAAGAGAAGAAGAAAGTAGGTCACCAGTTCTTAGATCCTGTGTTGGTCCTGCTACACGGACAGTCCAGAACTTAGGTCAACAGAGAGAGACAAAGGGAGCAAGAGGAAAAAGAGAGGAGGGCTTCCTGTTCCTTTAAGTTGGTGCATGCCTCTCATGTAAACAGTATTTTTCACACCATTCTGTTCACACATGCATAGTCTGTCCTTCTGAGTACTTGAAGAAGTACTCCATCCCTGGGAGTGTTCAAGGCCAGGTTGAATGGGATCCTGAATAACTGAGCTAGCAAGTGGCATCCCAGCCCACGGCAGAAGGGTTGGAACTAGGTGATTTTTAAGGTCCCTTCCAACCCAAACCATTCTACAATTCTATAATTCCATGACTGTATCTTTTCAGTAGCACTCCAGACAAAATCCAAATCTTCTGTTTCACTAAAGAAAAATTTCCATGCCCTAATTATTTCTTGCTGGTTTATTTGTCAATAAAATATTTCCTATAATTATCCATTTATTTTTCTCTCCTATTAAGTTTAAAACTTATTGTCACTTCTAACTCCTCCTTGAGACACATTTTTCCTCTGATTTTTCTCCAGCACTAAATTCCTCCATCATTCAACTTCAGCAGGAAACTCTGCTTCCAACTGCCAATATTTTTTTAGCTATATGAAAATTTACATAACAGGTCTCTACAGTGGCAGTTTTTCAAAGGCAGACAGAGCCTAACCTAAGCCAACCCCTTGCTTGGACTGTTTTTTCCCTGAAGATGAGTTAAAAATTAGGGTAGAAATGGCAGAATGGCATCTAAGTCTGCAGAGTAGCATCCATAATCATAGGATCTATGACCAGATTCAACCAAAAATTGGTAATGCAAGCAAAGCTATATCTGTAATATCAGTAAAAATTTTAAAAAATAATTAAGACAGAACAGTGATTTTAAACTACAAGTCAATGAGTTGAATCAGATGTGTGTATTTTGCTGATGACACTTGTGAGATGTACTTCTTAAAATGATTAATAGTCATACTAGTATTATTATTATTGACTTTATGTCATACTTTTCCCAAACCAGTAGTTATGCATTATTTTACTTAAGAGAAGACCAAGTAAAAGTCCCAAGACACACATCAAGTCTCTTAAACATGAAGGTTAAATGACCTCTTTTGTTTTGATGAAAACCACAGATTACATAAGAGATTACTGACACGGCAACAACCCAATATTGTATGTTATATCCTGTGGCAGTTGAGTCTTGAAGTGAAACTGTTAAATGAAAATAGTTTTCAGGGTGGTGTAGGAACTATAAAAGCTTTGAAGAAACACTTGGTATTGCAAAGTAATCCAGATTTACAGAACCAATAAAAGGAACTTCCCATGAGACCCATAAGGAAGATTTAGCAACCAGTGCAGAGCAAGTTTGATTCAGATGTCTTTTACACTGATATAACAGCAATTCCACAGGCTATGTGTGAATTTGTATTTTTGTAACAATAAAACCAGTTAGCAACTCAAATGTAATCTCACTAAGTTCATAAAACTTCTTTTCCAGGTCTTTTCTTACTTAAATGTTACCATTAATATACTTGTTTCAGGCTTTGTAGGTAACACATGATGGAAGCAAATATTTGAACAGATTTAGGCCATAAACTAACATTTTTAGAGCTCTATCTGTCTATTTGTGTCAAGTAAAATATGCTTTTACTTTGGTCTGAAGGACAATTCTACATCTACTCACCTTCTACTGGCTGGAAATTGTGAGATCTACTGGCTTCATGCAGTAAATGTAAACAAGCTGACAATCCAAAAGTAATTAGGATGAAAGATACTGAGACTGTTAAATCAAAATTGTGTGAATTGACAAGTATATGTTGCTTCATCATTTCAGACAGGCATTATATGTGGATCTCATCTTATTATGGGGAGTAATGAAACTTCTTATTACTATTTTTACCCTATGTTTTATGTACAAGTTTGGTTTAATGCCTTTTTCTGAAGTCAAAATATTAGTAACCTTGCATGCTTACATTGCTTTACAGCTAGGAAGAAGATGGGATCACCTCCAACAGCAAGGTTTATTTATTTTCCAGCCTAACATTCAGGTCATAGAATACATAATCTCTATAACATTATATGATCTCAGCCTTATCCTGTGAAATAACTAAAAGAGATCCTAGGATGTCATATTTTGACACTTCAATTAATTTGCATATGTCTGAATATTTTTAAATTCTGACAGGAGACAAGTTAGAAAAGTGCTATGAATAGCAATTGCTAGTCTTTACCTGTCACACCCAAAAGTGTTACACAGCTTGCCTGAGGATCATTCAGGTACTGTTAAATGAAAGCTATGCCCCAGGGCTGTGTTTGAGGTCAGTGCTTTGATCAGCAGGTAGAACTGAAAATAGAGCATTTCTCTGAACGAATATGTTTGCAAATAGTCCTTTAGGTATAAGATGTCTATAACAGGCTCTTTGTACATAAACTATTGCCCTCATTTTTACAGGTGGGTCCACTGAGAAAAATTCTTTTTGTCCTTCAGCTGGTTAAATTGTTTTTGTGACCAAAGAAATAATTCCAATATTCCAGAGACATGTTATACACCCTCTTAAACATCTAAGATTATTTTTATTTCTAGTTCTATTAGTTTGGAAAAGAAAATTAGATTTAGAATAAATTCTCAGTAAGGATATGATGCTTTTTATTGTTTTTACCAACCAGTCCAGTAGTTTACTTCTAAACCAATAGAATCATTTATAGGTACTGTTGAGGTACTAAATTAATAAATGGGCAAACTGACGTATACAAAGACACATATTCACTGAATGTTCTATTCCTGTGCTCTCATTCACCTAGAGTAAACCTGTCTTAAAAAGTCCAGAACATTGGCATCTGCATAAAGAAAAGAAATCAAAACTAAGATAAACTGTTCATTCATTAAAAACGTATTGTAATTCCTCTGTTGCTCAGGTAACACTCAGAGAAGACATAATTTTCAAGATCTTTCTCCGTATTATGGAATAACAGCCTGTATTATGGAATAATATGCATATTATAATAGTAACGGGTTTTAAGTTTTTCAAAATGTATTTCAATCTAAACGAGGGTCTTTTTTAGACCATTATTTTGTATGCCTGACACTTAAAAACAGCTAGCAGTTCCTGGAAACCTGTGAAACATGTTCATTTTACCCATAATAATAGGTGGGATCAGGAAGAAAGCATTCTAGTTTTACTCTAGACCTCCACATAATACTTTGCTTGTCCAGTTATATATACATTTATGCATCTTAGGGAATATTCACAAACTATAGGTGTTATCTTTATTTACACTACAAAAATAATGAGAGAAACTGGACATAGTGAGAATGATTAATGAAAGAATATTATTTAAGAACCTGTGTGTTATATTTGGGGTGTGCTTAGGAACCAGCAGGGAAATCAGATATCAGATGCTTGACATGCACAGGCTTCAGTACTCAGGGGATGCTAACTAAAATAATATCAGAGGAGAAAATTTGGTTTTCTTCCTTCTCTGATGTGTCTCGAACATGCAACAATGGAAATAATCATGATTCAGCTCATCCTGACCAAAACTTCATCTTTTCACAATTTCAACATACACAGATGTAAGAATTTAACTCCACCAGATTTTCACTATTAATATATTCAGGCTTTTTTGTTTTTCCCTGAAATGTCTCTACTTATCAAATCTCTGCCATATGGATTCTTCTGATTTAATAATATTTTTATCATCTTTTTTAAACTTAAATGCACAGATGCTTCCCCAAAGAGGAACAATTCTTATGTAAAAGCTGTATGTGTTCCATGCCTGTCTGTGGCAATGACATATGAAGATCCAAAAATCCTGAAAGAGAGTAATACAGGAACAAGGAATTGCCATTTCTATGTCTTGCTATAACATATATATAGAACTGTTAACCTATGTTAAACTCTATGTTACTTTGATAATGAGAACCTATATCATTGATTTAATGAGTTTGCTGCAATGCAGGCCTATATTTAAGCTTTTAATACTGGGTGTTTTTTTTTTTTTTGATTTTAAGTCCTAATGAAAAACAATTTCAAAATTTATTTTAGATGGAAAAATCAAAATTTTAGTCTTTGATGTTCTTTACATCTTTAGTGCTTTCATTGTGCATTAAATAGAATTCTGGCTGTAGCTGAAAACAGGTTAGAATAGGAGCAGTTATGTGTTCTTAACTACAGTGGATAATATAGGAGGAAACGTCATGAGCATCAAACTAAGTTCTCCACAAAATTAAAGCTCCTAGCAGACTGAGAAATCATCACCATTAATGTGGTATGAGCAGCTGAATACAAATCCAAATCTAGCCTAATGTCGGTAGGTATAAGTTCTTACTCACAGAAAATTTATTGCATTGCTCCCTGAATTTTAATGGGAAGTAATTGAAATAGTTTATCACTTATAATGTTATGTTCAGTAGCTTTTCTTATGTGCATAAATTTTGTTCTGTAGTTATGAAAGAAAAATAAAATCTGTGAGAATATATGGTAACTTTTAAAAGGACAGCTATCCTGACAACACAGACTCAAAACTAATTCAGAGTTCTCTGCAATCAGGAGAGAAGAGAACATGGTGTTTGTGTGAAGACCCAGAGGAATTATCAAATACCAGTCTAACCTATTTTAGCCCTCAGATGATAATATAATGACACAGTATTATAATCAGGAGAGTTAACTTTCTCTACTACAGAACAGTACATACAAAACAAAAATGGGTCTATAACTTAACTATTTGTAAGGACCTAAAGAGTCAGGAAAATAAATTTATTGTGAAATAATAATAAACCCAAAAGTACATTCAAATTATACACTCACTCTATGACTGCCTGCCCTAAATATCACTAGTGTAGCTGTGTAGAACTCTTATGGTGCCCTTTGAAAACCTGGTGATTCTCAAGTAAAAGAGATGTTCAGAAGAGTCAGGTTGAACATTTCTCTAATGGTGGCCTTGCAAGATGCTCAGACTTCTGCCCTTTAACTCTCTATCAGAAAAACAAACAAATTCAACCAGACTGTACATGGTGAGGTCATTGGTACTCAATGCTTCCATGATTAGTCACCTCTAAGAAGAATCAGAGTATGCTGCAAAAAATGCCTTACATAGCACATAATTTTTTTCAAAGGGACAGTAAAAATGAATGGGGGTAAAGAAAATAACATTAATGTAAAGAAACAGTGTGACTGTTCAGCACAATAGTTAACAGTGGACAGACAGCAGGGAAAGGTGGAAGGAAGCTGCAAAAAATTTCAGCATCTGAAACCAGAAATTAATAGCATTCAGATTAGCAATAAGGTAAAAAAAGCATATGAGCCTGTCCTGGCTTAACCCCAGACAGCAACCAAGACCCAAACAGCCAATCACTCACTCACTCACCAGTGGGATCAAGGAGAGAGCTGGGAGAAACTATGAAAACCCAACTCATGGGCTGAAATAAAGACAGTTTAATAGGGAAAGCAAAAGACACACACACAAGGAAAGCAAAACAAGGAATTCATTGTCTCCCATGGTGCTCAGCCATCTCCAGGAGAGCAGAACTCCATCACAGGTAACAGTTTCTCAGGAAGGCAAACTCCAAACCACCCCTTCCTCCTTTCTCCCACTTTACATACCGAGCCTGATGTCACATGGTCTGGAATATCCCTTTCATCATTTTGGGTTCCCTGTCCCAGCTGTGTCTCCTCCCAGTCCCCCCACATATCCCCAGCTACCTCACCACTATGGAAAGGAGAAAAGGCCTTGGCTCTATGTAAGCCCCGCTAAGCAATAACAAAAACATCTCTATATTATCAACCCTGTGTTCAGGGCAAATCCAAAACCTAATCCCACACTAGCCACTGTCAGAAAAAACAGCTTCACCCCAGCCAAAACCAGCACAGAGTATAATTTACCAGTAGAACAGTTTATCAGAAATAAATCTAGTTCTACTAAAAGTCTTAAAATCAAGATCACAATAATGTTTATGCAAGATTTTTTTCTACTGGAGTGGCAAAGAATGGATTCTTTATTTACATGACTCCTCTGTTTCAACAGTAATGCATTAAAAACAAGATTTTACTTTAGAAAAGTGGGAGAGCCTGCACCATGTAGGTCAGATTATTTATATTAGCAACAGTTTCATCTTAATATCTAAGGACCTCATGTGAGGTCACTCACTGCTCACAATATTCACACAATAGTTATCTTTTAATTGTGAGAACCAATCATCTCATTATCCATCTATAACACTCAGCAGACAGAGGATATTCCATGAGCTCCTGTTTCCTTTCTCCTGTGCACTGGATGCTATAGTGGAGCACAGCCAAGGTGTGTTTGAGCATCTAACACTGCAGCTGCCTCAGTAGCTCTCCAAGAACAATTCTAAACTCTGGAATTAAACCATGCCCAAAAGATACTGGGTGTCTTTTGTATTTCTTTCCCAAAGTACTGTTTTTAGAAACTTTCATGAAAATCAGCACCTGAAATACTACATTCAGCAACAGCAATAGTAATGGTGCTCACCATGTGTGGGTTTTGCTGAAGGAATATATTTGATGAGGATGCTGGGAAAGTTAGTGTTGACGCAATGAAACAATACAAGTCTGCAAATATGTTTTGATATTTGCACTTGTATCATAAATATTACATAACTTCTTTTCTGTTCTCTACTGTATGCTTGTTTCTGTGCTTTCGTGCGTGTATGTCAGGATCTTAACCACTGCATTTTGGATGTTGGTTGTGCTTGATACTAAGTAGATAGAAGGCAAAGCACAGGTAACATTAGAAACTCAAAAACTAAGTCAAAACCCAGCAGATCATCATCTTATTTGGAGGACCAGCATGAAATCTGCCAAACCTCAATAATGCATCACTACATTTTGTTTAAAGTTTAAGGATTTTATAAAACCTAAACACACTTTTTCTGATTTTTGTATTTTTATTATAAAACGCAGAAACCTACACACTTGTCTGATGCATTTTGAAAACCATTAATGAAAGATGAAAGATGCAATATATCAGATCAATTTAACTTCCCAGCAGTGGAATAATCAGAAAGTGGTTTCAATTACCATTATGGTTGAAGAGCAATTTATTATGATGAAGAGCTACTTTATCATCATCAAATGTACTTTCAAATTTTTGTGTAGCTTTTATAAAACTGAAACAACGTTTCAAGACAAAATATTAAAAGAAGGAAATTGTGCAAATAAGGTGCCACGAATTAGACATTATATGACTGATAGAAAACCACATGGGAAAGTGTCCTTTAGAATACAAGAGCATTTACTGCCTTAATGTTTTTCCCTTTGTAGGGACAAACTATAGGTTACTCATTTCTTTGGTTACACGTTCCTATCCCCAAAAGAGAACAGGAAAATAGAAAAAAAAAATAGAGAAATTACAAAGGAAATGAGGCTGACACAATTGCTGGAGGATAAATCCTGTAATGAGAGACTGAGCGAGCTGCATGTAAGGAATTTAGAATGGTGAGTACTAAGGGGATATTATATGTCTCCAACAGTCTACAAATGCCCTCACAGTGACAGTTTACATGATAAAAATCTCAGTCACGGTCTCAAGAAATGACAGATGAAGAACAATGTCTTGAGGCTAAGAAAAATTTAGACAGATATCAGGAAGAAGTTATTAGCAGAGTAAGCAATTGAATGACGGCATAGCCTATGGTTAAAAGGGGGACGGTGGCATTTTTACTGCATTCATTTGAGAACTCAGATTATAAGTTATAGGAACAATGAATAAAATACTCTTTGAAAGTACAGGTTCCAAAGTAAATGAAATATCTTCCTTTTGGCCCTGATGTATTATTGCTTTGGAGCTAAAATACATATTCCCTAAAATCACTGTTTTAAGAGAAAAGGAAGGTAACATTCAATAACAGAAGCTAAATTTAAGGCATTTTTGATACATTAAATAATTGTGTCTTTGTCCTCCCTAGCTGAGATGCAAAATCCTGATTCAAGAGCGTTACATAGAAAAAATAGGGCAGATAACAGGATCTGAGGTTTTTAGCAGTTGAAAAAAGAAAGAAAAAATCCTTTAATTAAAGGCTGAAATGAACCATTAGAGGAGACAACATTCACTACCAAACGTAAATTACTTTTGCTTCACAGAAAAGACAAAAAGTTGAAAAGCTGGTAAATCTAACCATTAAACATAAGTATATTAGGATTTATCTCATCCTATTTGACTGGAACTACAAAAGTATAACCCCAGTAAAATGAGTATGGACTAAATGGACCTCAAGACTGAATCATCAGTCCCCTGAGACATTAATGTATCCTTCATATAATCTCTAAAATCCTTTGGCTCATGCTGAACAAAGCTCACATTTCCATTTTAATTTCATTTACCCTTGTCCTGTATCCAAAAACTTTCATGGTTTTTCCAGAGCCATCATTTTATATCAGTTTAAAGTCTTTCATTTTTAAAAAAAAAAAAAAAAAAAAAGAAACAACAAAAGACAGAAATATGTTCAACTACATCATTGACCTTAATACTTTTCAAAGGTTTGGTGAGTGATTTGGGTATTTAATATCTAGACATTCATAACTTAGAGAAAATGCATCAAATAGTTAAAATCATGTTATAGATAGTTCTTTCATTTAGTCAGTGAAAAAGCTTTTGGAGTGGCTAATAGTTATAACAGGTATCACAGACCCATCCTAATGTGCAGACAGATTTCTCACACCAGGCAGTCCCAATGACATCCAATCCTACTGTGGTGTAAGACACAGGTCAGGAAAATGGCAGCTGGGAAGTTTCCCTGTTTGGAGTAAAACAGTTACAATCAAGCAAATGCTCACATTCAGACCTGACCAGTGACATTTACCCAAGGAAGAGCAATTCCTTTAATGACTTTTTTTAATATTAGGTAATAAGAATGACCAAGTAAGCTCTCTTCAACATTAAAAAAACAACAACAACAAAACCCAAACAAACAAACAAAAAGTAAAGAAAACTCAGGACTTCTGGCTTGAGAGAAAATTAAATATGCTTCCAGTAACAGAATGGATATCTATTCATTGTAATTTCTTTTATAAAGACATAAAGAGAAAAATAATTCATAATGGAGAATTTGAGATATCAATAACTAAAATTTAGAAGCATAAAAAAGAAAATCTCCATCTATAATTATAATACTTATTTCTCAGAAAATCAATCCTGATACATGGAGATGAGATCAGCTTGGGTAGTAGAACCTTGCATTGTTTCCTCATTTTCACAGATGGCTGGGAAGGATGCAGGATTAGCTACTCAGTGTTTCCTTTTGCAAATAAAATTGCAGCCTTACTCTTGGCTGTTAACAGCAAGTTATTTTTTGAATATTAGAAAGAAAAACAAAGTAATAATTCTTCGGACAGTTCCATCATTACAAACTGAAATTTTAAGACAACTGTTTCCTCCTACAGGACACTGTGGATATTTTTCTGTATACATTATAAGATTTGAAAGTCTGTTGTTTTTCAATTTACAAAAGGATTAATCTTAACTGCTTACATGTTCTACTTTATTTAAAAATCAGGTATCCTCCAGCCAGTCTTATTTGTAGCTCTCAGTAAAATGAAAGTTTTCATGCAACAATTTTTTTTCTGTGTATGCTATTCCACACCTTGGAATCTATTTGAAAACACAAGCCTGGCTTCATATCCTGTAGTATCCAAAGAAGTTATCTCATTCCACATCATGTGGGAATACATGAATTTTCACAATATTAATGTAAGCAGCAGAAAATAAATATTCATTAAGCTATCCAGTAATGACCAAAAAAAAAATTCTGCTAAAAATTGACATCTACCCTTGAAAAAAAAGTTTTATTAACATATGAAAGTGAGCCCAGCTTCAAATTGGCTTCTTCCAACCTTATATTATAACGTGTGACCTTACCTCCTTTTTCATAACTAATTAGAACTGTTGTATTATTCATATGTTACAGATACCAAGAAGTCTTATGTGAACTGCTTAAGAAGGTCCCATAATAAAAAAAAATCATTGTATCCTTCTAAATATCTTCATCTCTTATAATTCAAAATAAAATTGAACACTTAAATACATTTCCAATAATGTTTCAGATTTGCATAAAATTTCTTTTATTTACTATTGACTTTGCACCACAAAAATTGGCAAGAGGCTCT
Organism: Haemorhous mexicanus; assembly: GCF_027477595.1. NCBI lineage: Eukaryota > Metazoa > Chordata > Aves > Passeriformes > Fringillidae > Haemorhous > Haemorhous mexicanus. The sequence continues at coordinate 48,064,435 of NC_082344.1, read as the reverse complement.
CCATAATGGAAACCAGTACCTTATTATCAGCAACAAGGAAAAAAATTAAGTGAATGTAAACAGACAAAAAAATAAATACTTATTATATCTTTAATAAGTCTTTGTTATGTCAAATATCAAAAGCTCACATTTGTCAAGCAAAATTTTCTACAGATCTTGGACTATTGGGGTGGGGGGAAGAGTTCCATTCTTTTTTCATCCAGGTTTGATGCTAAACTGTTCCACTCTTTTTGTCTGTGTTAAAACAAACCTCTTCCCTTAAAAGCAGTTTCTAGAGCAGTACTTTTTAAGAACAGTACTTAGAAATTATAAGAACAGTACTTAGAAATTATAAAAATGCTTGAAGTAATGCCATGAAAATTTTGAGCATCTTCTTCCTGAGTTAAGATAAATTTAATACAGAGTTATATTTCCCAGGATAAAAGGAGATATACTTTTTGCCTGGTCTAAAACATCCAGAGGGTAAAGAGCTAATTTGTTTTTAAACTATCAGAAACCACATGCAAAAATTATCTCAGCAAGTCCTCTTTCCATATAATAACAATCAAGCACTAATCAATAGAAATTACATATTGAGTCCAAAAATAAAAGTTTGTTCCTGCAATAGGTATTCATCTATGACTTTTATTGCAGGCATTTTTCACTTGCTCTTGCTTCATTTGGTACAGAATAGATTGGGTTCTGAGTAAGCAGCTGACAACATAAATATCAATATAGTATAATATATCAACATATCAACATATCAAATAGTAGAGTGAGAACAAGGTCTGAAAGGTGTAAAGGATTTACTTCTTTACATCTGAAACTTTTGTACCAACTGAAGTAGAATAAAACTTGTACTTGTTAATAATTCTCATTATGTAATTTGAGTTTTGTTAGACTAGATAATGAAGCTGATTATTATGATCACTAATCACTTTCTTTAGTTCTTTCTTTTGTTTAAAAGCTGATATTCAAGTGCTAATTCAAAATTATGATCAACTCTAAGCTCACCGCAGTTCTGCATTTGGAACCTACTTGATGAATCAATAAGATTTCAGGTAAACCTCTGATGTAGTGCATTTGCATATAGAAAAAACCCTGCTGGACGTGCTCTATGAATTGCTAATAAACAATTAATAAATAAAGGGTTGAATGGCAAGTCTCAGAGGTTTGTGACCAGCAGCACAGAGTCTGGCTGGAGGCCCGTCGGTTTAGACTGGATCCAGTGTGTTTAGCTTATCCATCAATGACCAGGACGAAGGGGCAGCGGCCTCCTGAGCCAGTTTGCTGACCCAGCCAGGCTGGGAGGAGCAGCTGATACCCCAGAGTGCTGTGCAGCCCTTCAGAAGGGCCTTGACAGGCTGGAGGGATGGGCACCTGCCCCACAGCCCTCAGTGGCTGCCTGCACAGCGTGGTCAATGGCCAGAACCGAGCTCTGTGCTCCTGTCATCTGGGCACAGCTGCTGAGGCTGGGCCCCTTGCTTTGCACTGGGCTCGAGGAAGGAAGACATAACAGCTGAAGGGTGTCTGCAATGAGGGGAGGACTCACAGCCCCACTTTGTTTCAGTGAGACACAGAAAAGCCTCAATTTATGCTAAATTTCTATACCCTTAATGCAACAAACAGACTACAGCAATGCACACAGCCTGCAAGAATTAAAAGGTTTGGACCTTGGGTTTTTTTCCCCAAAAAACAATGATTACATTGTGATAAAAAGAAGAAATTCTTCTAATTTATATAAACCAACAGTTTTAGTTCCACCAGATAGAACACTTTGTCTAGAAGCAGAGTCCAAAAGAGATGGGACAGTCAGACTTGAATACTATTAGAACTTGGAAAAATTACTATAACCAACAAGATGTGTTTACACAAATAAAAATATCTTTATATCACCTGTCAGTTTTTGCCAATGTAAAACATCACTGGATTCAAATATATATCTTTAAAGGTTCATTTTGCCCTGAAATCCAGCTGACTTTATCCTGAAAAATATAAGTCCTTATATGTGAATGGGATGATATTGTCTGTGAGTGAAATTCGTCCTGCAGTTGGCATCCTCAAGGGTATTACAGAGTCCCTAACTGCAGAAGACATAGCCACATATGATTGAAACAATTAGTTGTCCACTTCACACAATCCAGAAGAAAGGAGACAACAATGGTGATTTGGAATAAGTTTTCTGTTATATTGATATCAGACAATTAGGACTTGCAGTATCAGAAATGAGTCCATAATAATAAGAAACACAAAGAGGGTTCAGTACCATCTCAAGGGTTTCTCCTTCTGCATGCACCACCACATTTTGTGTGACTAGCTGGTTTGAGTTTCAAAGCAAGGTTTATGTTTCAAGTTTGCTGTCAGCATCCCACATAAAGTCACCTGAGTTGCTCAGCTCTCCCTCTGCCCTGTTCTGCCTCCAACAAAACGAGAAAGGATGACAATACAGGGATCCTCACCTCTGAGTAGGTATCCATGCACATCAGACGTGTAACAGTATTAGATGGCCTTGCAGTAGAGAGCAGGACCAGAAAGACCATAAGAGGTCTTTATATTTTATAAGACATTGTGGAAAGGCCTTGTGGTAATGCCAAGTCACCAATAAAACTGGAAGCCTGGTTTTAGAACTTTCAACAGTACAATTAACAGCCTTTTTTTTTCCTTAAATTTACAATGTTCTATTCCTCCTCTCATCATTTCCTTTTTTATTGCAAAGAAAGCTTTTGAAGTGACAGCTGCTCTTTATTTGTTTTCATCGGTGCTTATAATTTGTGTGGAGCATTGATGGAGACAGATTAGCAACATCCAGTCTTTCTCATAACTCACCATTCCCTAAAAGCAATACATGGCAAACTGACTGAATCAATGAAAATTGTTTTCAACTTTAAAAACAAAATAATGTTCTCTGAAAAATGTACCCTACTGCATAACAAAAAGCAATTTCCAAATAATTTAATGAAACTAGAAGACAGCTTGCTTTGTGGTATGCCATGCTGAGACAAAGTTATAGAAGCTGTGATGTGACATTACTGTTTGTTAACATTTTCCCATGGGCCTTCCTTCTGGTGTCATTTGAGAGTAAGTCTTTTGTAATTCTGAATTTAGTTGAACAGATGTTTTTCTCATGTTTATTTTACCACTGGGGTTATGTAAACCCAAACTATTCTTGAGAAAAAAGCAATTCTAAATACCAGTAGTTTCTGCATAGGTATATATATTGGTGATTGGTGATTCATTCAGTTGCAGCAAAAGTCACATTTGGATCTCATACAGCATTCGAATAATTCTAAGCTGTCATTATACAGAACACATTAATTATTAAGCATGTATGACATAATTCAATTTTTATCTTAAAATGCAAAATTGCCACTTTGATTCTTTGCCCAGAGTACAGAAATTGGTAAGCTTTTACAATGTTGCAAAGGAATATTTGATACCACAAAACTGTTCACACCAATCTGAATTCTACTCAGTCATACATTAAAGTTGCTTTTTTCAAAAATATTGCAAAACAGTTTATTTTCTTCTCCGTACTAAAAAGAAAGCTTATTAATGAAAAGTATGACTAGAATAAATTGAAAAATAAAAATGAGTAAAATTTTCCAACCAGAATCACCATGAATATATCTCTTTGTAAATGTCAGTGTAACTGTAAAAATTCTTTAAAAAATCTGTAAAGAGATAATTTCCATTTCTCAGTCCTTGCATCACATTTGAAAGTAGTACATGTATATTTCTTCCTTACAATGACCTGTAATATAAAGCATAGTGCTTTAAAACAACTGCAAGATTGTTTTGGTTGGAGATGGGAGGTTATCCTTGAATTAAAATGAGTTTATTTGGTATTTTTTGAGCCACATACAATCTACAGAATGCAGGTCAGGTGAAAAGGAAGCAATATTCACTTTATGGATGCTAGCCTCTATAAAACTTCCCCTGGGTAAACCTCAGTTGATTGTGTGGTATTTATGAATCCATGAAAAGGTTATTTATCTGTCTGATTTTTTTCTATATATTGTACTTATCTAAAATAGAGTGTAGCACTGGTTTTATAGTATAAGTGGGAATTTAATTTCACTGAATTAGAGTAATTAAAAAATTATAATTTTGTGTGTTGATCACATATATTTTGGTCTTCTCTGTTCTTCACTGGAGAACTCTGACATAAATCTTTCAAATATAGTGAGAGTAAAAGAAGTTAACAAACTATTTTTCATCAAAGTAGTGTAACCTGTCTACTAGAAAAACATGGTGTCTCCTTTTCCTTCTGAGTGTATAGAGAACAAGGATAGCAAGAACAATGGCAGTACTCCATAGTTCCTACTCTCAGAATGTGTGATAAATTTATAGTGACCATGGAGACATCTAAGGCACTTCCAGACTTACCTCTCTGGAGCATCAGCCTCAGATCCATTACTGTCATTAATTTCTAAAGGAGATAGGCTCCCTTCTGAAAATATTTAGGCAGTTTTGAGGAAAAATGCCATTCTGGCATCTGTCTCAATGGACCTTGAATATCAAAGAATCACAGGATGGTTGAAAGTGACTGCTGGAGGACATCTAGTCCAATGTCACTGTTCAAGCAGAGTCACCTAGAGAATTTTATTTAGAAATATGTCCAGACAGCTTTCAAATATCTCCACAATCTCTGGGAAAACAGTGTCAAAATACTTGCTAGAGTCTAGGCAGCTTCCACTGCACTCCCCCCTTCTATCCAGCCAGTTATCCCAACAAAAAAGGCAGTAAGGTTGCTAAGCATGGTTTCCTCTTGGTGAATCCATTCTGAATACTTTTGATCACCTTCTTGCCTTCTATGTGTTTAGAGATATCCCCCTAGGATGAGTTGTCTCATCACCTGTCCAGGGACTGAGGTGAGTCTGACTGGCCTATAATTTCCTCTGTCATCCCTTTTGTCCTTTTTGAAGACTGGGGTGGCATTTGCTTTCTTCCAGTCCTCAGGCACCTCTTCTGACTGCCATGACCTCTCAAAGGTGATTGAGAGCAGCCTAGTAATGATATCTGACGTATCTGACAGCACTTGTGAGTGCATCCCATAAGGGCCCATGGACTTCTGGATATCAGGTTTGACAAAATGGTCTCTAACACAATCCTTCTCAATCAAGGGAAAGTCTTCTTATCTCCAAGCCTTGTCCCTGGTCTCCTGGGTCACTAATTCCTGAGGCCTGGCCTTGGCAGTGAAGACTGCACCAGAAAAGGTATCTCAGCCTTCTCTGCAGCCTGTGTTGCTACAGTCACTGTTCCACTGAGTAGGGGGGCAACACTTTCTTTAGTATTTCTTTTGTTATTGTTGTATTTGAAGAAGCCCTTCTTGTTATCCTCAACATCTGCACACAGATTTAATTCCAGATGATCCTTGGCCTTCCTTGTTGCATTTCTGAGTACTCTGACATCACAAAATTCATCCCAGGCATCCTGTGCCTGTTTCATGCACACCTGCAGTCAGTAGTTCCTAGTTCATTTATGTAGCTCTCCTGTCCCCTTCCCATTTTTGTGCTCAGAGGGACTCCAGGCAGCCAAAAGGAAGCAATCCTGCCATATTGACTAGCTCTCTTGGACCCTTCTTCCTTGAGGGCACATACCCATGGGATTCCTCCAAGAAGTTCACCAAAGAGGCCAAAGTTAGCTCTCCTGAAGTTAGGTTTGCAATGTTACTCATTGCCTTGCCTCCTCCTTGCAGAATACTTAGCTCATGGTCACCTAGCCAAGGCTACCCCTGAAGTTCATATCTCTCACTAGACTTTCCTTGTCCGTGAGTATAGCATCCAGCAGCACACCCTTCCTGCTTGGTTCCACCATCACCTGTATCAGAAAGTTATCAAAGATTTCTAGGAACCTCCTGGACTGCTTCTGCCTTGTGTTGTTCCTCCCGTGATTGTCAGGGCAATTGAAATCCCCCATGAGAACCAGGGCCTGAAACTGTGAGGGCACTTCCAGCTGCCTTTGGAAGGCATCCACTTGATGAGGTGGCCTGTGGAGAACACCCACAACACTGTCACCCTCCCTAGTCTGCATGTAAAGGAGACAAATTTACTTGAAACACTAACTTTTCAAGTTATATTAATGTGGCCTTGCATTGGGGTAGTCTGTAGTTTTAAATCTTGATGTATAAGTTAGTGTTATGAAAACATAAACCAGTGACTGCCATGTTATCAGGGTAAACAAATGGGAAATTCATGCCAATTACTGAAAATATATTGATTGAATTATTCAGAAGGGAAAAAATTATGAAAATTACAAATTGTAAAAAATAAATTGAAATTTGAAAAAATTAAAATTTAGGCTTTTCTCAAATATCTAATTAAGTATTAAAGCTTCTACATTTCAGAGAGTGAATAGCAGTAGTATTTATTATACTAAGCTTTCTCAAAATATAAGAAACTTTTAACAGTTCTAATATTATTGAATATTTAAAAAAAAACCAACCAGCATATTTAATCAAACTAAAAGTGAAAAAAGAGAGAAGATTATCAAAGCATACTCCCCCTGGGGCTGTTTTTAGGATATCATCTCAGTTCTAGTCCTGACATCTGAAATTCCACAGCATTGCCTGACTTAGCTATCTCCCTGTTCTGGGATATTTAGTCCATTAGCTCAAGACTTTCTCCTTTTCTGATATTGCATTATCTCAAGTGGTCTTTAGCACTACAGTAAGCAGAAGACCCTGGTGACCCCTCTCACAAATCTGGAAGAAAACCTGATCGTATGTCACTCCCCTGAGTATAGGTTTAGGATCAAAATGGCTCCAAAAAGGAGCTCAGAAACTGAAGCCAATGATCTGCCATAAACAGTTCCCACAGTAGTAAGAAAGATGAAGAATTTTGGAGAAATCACTACAAAGACAAAAAAATATTGATTTTTTTTTGGCTTGGTTCCAAAGCCTGCATCTATTGACTTAGTGAAGAGATTTACAGTAAACAGGGAACATGTAAGCACTGTGGAGCAAACAATGTGACCTGAAAATTGGAGAGTCCTGAACCATTTGTTAACTAATGCTTCTTCTTTAGGAGCAGCTGCAAGTGAAAGAACAAAACAAGCAAAGAACATCCAAGATAATAGGGATTTACCCGCTCAAACACAGTAAAGAAAGAAAAAGGACAAAACATTATGTATTTCCTCAAGTCATTTCTGAAGCTGAACCTTCAGACTAAATTTGGGTGACACTGACAGGTCATATACTCCAGAAACTCCAAATTGTTTTCTGCTTTAGATATGTGGCACTTATACTTTTCCTCATCTCTAGTGTTGCATTTTATCTTGATACTTCTGTGGAATCAAAACACACTTCCAACCCATATCACTTGCACACTGAAATTTTTTGAAGACACTCTTCTGGACCAGTAGACACTAAAAGTTACCATTTCATCATTTTCATCCTTTATGAATTTTCTTGAAATTTTCATAGAAAGGTCACTATTCATAAAAGTATTCATGTCCAGGAAATCAGGAATGGTCCTGAACCTAACTAGATTACACAGGATGCCAATTTTCATTAAATGGCTTTTCCATTTCCTTCTTCATCGTTATGGGAAATGCTTTGAACTATTATGAAACAATCTCTCTTATCAGTCTTTGACTGGTTTAAAAAGAGAAATGCTTTACTATCTTTTTTCTGAGATACATGTGCATGAATTTTGTTTTCCATTTTCTCAGAATGTTGTCACCTCATTTGTTGAACAGTGTTTTATATTACTTGGCAATTTGGTTTTTGTATGTAGCAATTCCCATATTTTTTGGTTACCATACATGATTTAGACGGCTTTCAGCATCTCCAATGCAAAAAAAAAAACCACCAAAAAAAACAGCTAAAAAAAAACCCTCAAAACACTAGCTAATATTTAACTATATTTCTTTATACTATAGAAAATTATAATTTTAGAAGGACCATTATTTTTATGTTTCTTTTAAGGCTGTCGTGAAGCCTTCAAAGTAACTCCAGTAACACTACTGCATTTTGAGCCCCAGAATGTTACCAAAAACTTAAATTTATTTTTGGTCTTCATTCTTCAATTTAAGAACATAAATTTAGCTCTTTTCAGCTAAGACATAGGCCCTCTCATTGCAGCTATTTTCTTCCATATGTATTTCTGCCATTGCCTGCATCAAAAGCACATCCCATCCCAAGGTATCTTAAAAAGCAGGGGTGCAATCTGAAAAAGATCTCATCCTCACTACATCAATTTTCAAGCAACATTTTGTTCTAGCAAAGGTAATCCTGGTGAATATTTGAAACCCATTTAATGAGCAGTTACAATTAGGAGCCCAAAAACTGAGGCATAAGTGAAGGGAACTAAATGCAAAGCAGTAGAGACCACATCCAGGGAACTCCTACTTAAGAGTTAAATGTTCAAGTGCAGAATGCAGACAAAAAACTGACTCCATAAGCATACAGTAAATATTTAATTGTTATTAGTTCCTTGAACATTGACTCTGTAAATTCCTGAAAGCAGAGGGATGTTGAAAGCCCTTGAATGGGGTTTTGAGAAATGTTGAGGCTTTTGGAGGATTGTTTTGGGATTTTTCACTATTTCTGCAGGGAGTTTGTCCTGTTAGGTAGATGACAAGCAAGCTGATAAAATCCCAACCACTTCATATATATTCAGAAACTACCTTTTATTATTCTGGCTAGGTACCAAAAGATAAAGGAAGGAACATTTCTTAACACATATAACTTAGCCTTGTATTAAATTCCATTCTTATGGTGAAAAAAAAGAGGAAGATTTAAGTAAGATTTCCTGCAATGAAAAAGGGTTAATCATCACAAATATCAAGGGAAAAGCACAGGATGTAAGGAGGAGTAGAATGATAAATCTTCATGATTTTCTAAAGAATATGTTTCTGCCTCAGGTATTTATTAAAAAAGCAGGCTTTTCAAAATAAAGTGCTCTGGAAAGAAACCCCCAAGAATCTCCTCTAAAAGAGTTATGCTACTTTTTAAATGGTATTAAATGTACCTTTGAGAATTTGAAGTTGCTGATAGCTCATATAGAGCTGTCAAGGATCCCAAATAGACCCCTCAGAGATTTTTGACCCACAGACAAATGTGAGCAAGACCATGGCTTCACATAAGTCAAAAATGTAGCCAAAGAATCACTAGTAAATGTAATTTAAATATGTCTACCAGCAAATTACCCTTGCAATTAATTAGCAATGTTACCAGGAGAGTATACTAATAATAATTTGACCATTTCCATTGAGTGTTTTAATAACATTTTGTTAAAACTGAAACAAATAAGATCCTATTTTATGTCACTGTCATTATGAGTAAATGTCCACAATGAACACAACACAGAAATAAACAGGATTCAGCTTTAGGGATTCATATACGTAAAGGCACACCCAGATCAAAATCCTCTGTAATCTACAGAATCAAAGGCAATGTAGGGAAAAATTGTTCTCTCCAGCCCCAGTAAATTAAGTCTTTACTCTTAAACATAGTGCAACTTTCTTTTAGGTATTTATTTCTTGTATTTCATTCTATGGAGCACTAGAATACTTAAAAAAAAAAAAAAAAGAAAAAAAGGGTGAGTCTTCTTTCTTTTAAATACCTAGGCTTTTCCCTAGTAAGTTGTTGACTTACTACAGTAACCTGTAAAGTTTTCAGGCATATTCTTACTGTTTGGTAAATAAATACTCTCCCTTAATTGGACTTCTCCATACTTAAAATAAGGATGTGCTCAGCTTATTTTAGGAGTATTCTGCAGATCTCCTTTTTGGACCCATGGTCACTGCCTTAAGAGATTCGTTCTCCATATGCCTCATATGAAGGGAAAATAAAACAATATTTCATTGTCATTTGCCAGTGGCAGAAGACTTCACGATTGTCATCAAGATCAAATCTTTCTACTGGTAATTCTCTTGTATTTTTTACACATCTCATTCTCTTTCTTGTCACACATCTGTAAATTTAAGTAGATGGTTTATCATCCAGTAAAGTGTAATCCCTGTTATCCCTCTTATGAATTTTCATTTCTGTTGTCAAATTTCTGGGTGAGCACACAGAGTTCTTCATTATATTACTTAGGAATAATTTTCTTTTCTCAGTGGCACTGCACAAGTAGACAGGACCTTCTTTTTGTACTAGATTCATTGTGCTTGACATCATAGCTAGCTCTTGTTTCCTGGCACCTTGTTGCTTCCTTGTTCCTCTCTGACAGCCAGGAGAATATCCCTTTCTGCCCACCAAATCTAGTTTAAAGCTCTCCTAATGAGCCCAGATATTAGGATATTATCCCAACAAATGAAGTAAAATATACATTCAAATATAAAAAGATTTTTGCTAGGATTTGAACCCAGAGAGCAATAGTGCACATTAAGTTTTAGGGTATAAGTAATTATGGTAAGCTACTTCTGAAAAGATAAGGAAAAAGTAAAAAGGAAAAAAGAAGTAAAAAGTAATCAACAAGGACACATCTGAATTGTAGAAATGAAGCATAAAAATGGCAGTCTGACTGTAGGACTGTGTTGCTCTCTGGCGCCTGAATCAGTTCAAGAGAAACATGGAAATAAGGTCACTATGTTCAAAATTGCAGATGATAAAAGTATTAGAAGATGGAACAAGTAAGGTTGAATGGTATAAACTAAGTTATATTTTGATTGTTTACATAAACAACATAGCAGATGGTAAAGGTGTTTTGTTGTACAGAAAGATGTAAAATAATCAGGCTTAGAGCAAGAAAACAAGCTATACAATATGTGACAAATGGCCCAATAATTTAGCACACTGATCAGGAAAACAATTTGAAGGTTATTATGGAAAATCATTTTAACCAGAAACACAAAGCATAGTTGCAGGGAAAAAGGCAAACAAAACATTACTGTGAAAGTGTAGATGAATAGACTACAATACAAGGAAATATAACATTGTTATTATCCACTTTCCATTAGGCTATATAGGAACTACATATGCTTCACTGGCTAGCCATCACTGGAAGAAAATATTTTGAAGTGAAAAAAGAAATGTCAGCAAAACTGTAATAACTCTTGGAAAATACACATTTAGAAAAACATGGTTTGAGCACTAAATTTATAAAGGAATTTATGTGACAGAATTAGACACAGCAATGTTTTTCTCTAGTCATCCTGCATTTCAGATTTCATGCCCAGAATCTCTGAAGACAGGTCCTTTTCTGCATACAAGTCATTTTTTGACACCATGGTACTAGTTCAGGAATAACATCGCTAAGTAAGAGTTGCATTTGTTCAAAGGATAATGTATATAACATATGGATAATTACTCTGAAAGGGTAATGTATTCCAGTGTAGTTTCCTAAAGTTGAAGTTAAATTTCCTCATCCTAACATGAACACTGAAACATAGTAACAAACTAGAAATAGATGTACAAAAATGTTATGGTCTACAATTGTTAATGTTATTTTATCCACAATTAATGGCAATAATCCAAATTAAATGGTGTTTAAAAAAATGCAAAACTCTAAATATTCCATTCTTGTATTAAAATAACTGTCATATTGGAAACATATTCAAGTGAAATCAGTAGAATCATCAAAATACTACTTTAGGTATGACAATAATAAAGATATTAAATATTTTTAGTCAAAGACTAGGTTCTACTGAAATTCAGTAAATAATATTCAATAATTCAGAAAAATAGATTCGGTAGTGAAATTTCAAGTCTAAAGGCAAAAATTCTTTGCAAACATGGATTGACTGTTCAGCTATCACCATTTTTCTTTACTGTAAGACTTTGAGTCACTATTTTTTGCTTTCCTTGAAGGTAAAGCTTTTGTTTACATTTAAAAGCCACATTTTTCGAATTCCAACTGCATTCTGTTTTAGAATAGGTCTGACAGGAAGATTGAGACTGAGATAAAAACGTTCAGTTATAAATACTACAGGAACTAAAAAGAAAATATCTATTCACTGTTATTAGCAGGCAATGTTTTAAACTACAAAGAGACTGGACTGCTTTACATAGCAAAGAAGGAACTAAGTCAGAAGTTTCATTATAAAGCAGAAGAAAATTAAAAGATGGGGAAGAAAAAGGTCAAATTTTAATAGCTTCAATTGTTGAGTCAATCAGTACCCAATTACTTTCTTGCTTTCTTCACTGCACTACATTTCAACATTATGATTTGTACTATTTTATGTTAATGGTATACCAGCTGCTATTGCTTCAGGCTGTGTCAAACTTCTTTGAAAATGTGCAAAAGGAGAGCAGGAGACTTACCAGCTATTGTTCACTCAGTATAAAAAAGAAGGAATTATCCTCTTTTTGGTACAATTGGCAGGTGGGACAACAAATTTATTCCCTATCTTTCCATTGCCCCTTCCCACCCCACCCCTATCATTAAAGTCCATAGCCTGCTTTAGCAATAAAGAGGCATTTATAGAGTCCATGTAGGCATTTCACTAAAAGATTTGGAAGAAAAAAGACAACGAAAAAAGCTGAGAGTAAACAACAAGAAAATTCTAGCTACAAATTCTAGAACTCTGGTGGTACTGACAATGAGAAAAAGTTTTGAGAAATTGAGGGATAAGAACTGAAGGATTAGACTCCAGGAAAAGATATCTTACCATAAAACAAAATAAATAAAACAAAAAAGACTTCAACACCCAAAAAGACTGCATGTGCAATTCAGGCTATTTTCCTGCTTTAAAGTGAAAAGTATAATGAGTACTATGCTGTTATGTCAGGTATATTTTCAAGACCTACAGAGTACTGAATTTATTTGAGTCAAAAGATTTTGTGTTGAAGCAAAAGGACACAACATACATAAATGATCAAACTTGCCAAGAGTAGGATGAAAGGCAAGATCTGCTAAAAGAATCATACAGTAAGTCTTGCAAGTCACAAAACTCCAAGTGCAAGTAAGTACAGTTTTCAAACTGTTCATATATAGACTGGAAATGGTCAAAAGAGCTTCTATTCTACTTCTGTGAAGCCTTCATTTTTAATGTGATTGGAGCAGAGGAATATTTTTAATGGTTATTTTTTAATTTCTGTTACAGTAGAGGAAAAACAATTTCCTATCAGTGTTTTTCAAGTATTCTTTGCCTAAGAGATCAAATGTAATGGTAAAGACTGGTGAATCATAAAGCACAATCATATTAACCTCCCTGCCTAAAGAAACTACTAGGCTGCAATTTATGTTGCATAGATACTGCAGCTTGTGAACTGGAATGCAGGTTACTTTTAAAATAATACAGGGATAAATAAATACAGGGAATAAAATGGGGCTATCCCATTTCTCCACAGACATTTTTCTCAGTGCCAAATCACATGGGGTTTCTATGTCCCAGAAGTAAAAAGAAAGGCAGTGAGAAGAACTGACAGAAGGAATGCTAACCCTCTGACCTGCTTCTGCATCATGAACAAAAAACTAAGATCTTACTACCATTCCAATAATCATTGTGATATTCCCATTTCCTTTATTGTTTTATCAATTAGGGAGGACATTACTTGATATTATAAGTTTGTAGCTCTGGAGAAGTTATTTTTTGATTCTATTTAATCATCCAGTGTCTTAATAATTTGGTTATGTCATCCAAATGAGGCTCTTCATGCAGTGAGATTTGAAAGGCAATGGGAATTTTACTGGCAAAGTTTGGTCCAGCTTACATGGACTTCCATTGGTTGTTTTATATTAACATATGTGGCCTATTCTCAGTAGCCTGTTTACTTCTCTGAAGAGGATCCTTGCTTGTATGTTTAGCTAAATATTAAATTGCACTTGGATTTGCTAAAGACTTCAAAAACTTTGCCATATATATCACAAGATTTTCACTGTAGACCGCATTTTACAGTCATATATTTTGCTCTGATAACACAAATTCAAGACTCCAGATGGATGCATCAATCACAGAATCTTCTGAGTTAAAAGGAACCCACAAGGATCATTCAGCCCCTGTGTGAATAGTCCATACAGGGATCAAACCCACAACTTTGGCACTATTAGCACCCAGCTCTAACCAACGGAGCTAATTTCAGCATCAATAAGTATAACTGAAACAATAAATGCAAATCAATTAAGATCTTTCCTTTAGTTCAACAAGGAGAAAGGGAAGAAAAATTATTATAATAAACTAGCCTCTAAGCCAAATTATTGTTCATCTTATTTGAAAACAATTTGTAATCCAGACTTATTATTGAATGCTTTTCAAACTAATATGTCATTCCAGTTCCTTAGGTTCCTTTAATGCTTAGAATTCTTTGTTTTCAAGTCTGCTAAGGTAAAAAATGTAGAATTTCTGCCTACTATTCCTTAACTATACTCCTGAGTTTAATAAAACCTTTGAGTCTTTTGATATGTCATCAGTGTAAAGTGATTTTTCAACAGGACAAGATGCTCTATGCTAAAGTAAATTTTTCATTTTTTCATTCATAAAATTTAAAAAAAAAATTTATAAAAATTCACCACATGCTGAACCATGGACATTTAGTTGCTAGATTTGTTGTAAATTATTGTGATGCTTAGAACCTCTAGCAACTGTCTACATAATCAATGCAGGAGGTTGTGCTTATGACAGATTGAGGGAGTGGAAAGGATGAGTTGAGGACAGATTACCTCAACATTAAATTTAGCAGAAACTGTTCAACCTTAGAAGCCTACAACAGGGTTTTTACTTTTAATTAAGTTTTAACTACTGTTTATGCAAATTCTCCTCTAAATCAATATCAAACATATCCTAAAGCTCTTCATAAATATAGCTAATTCATTTGGTGCTTGACAATCCTGACACTGAAGCACTGTCAGCAAAATAGCTGATTACATTAGATGTGGTTGAGGCTCATTTACAATTTCTGATTAAACTGCATTTATTGTACTAGATTACAATGCTAATCAGAATTAGCTAGGTGCTGAAACATGACCACAATTGATCACAGAATAAGTTTTAAGAAGACCAGACAGAAAACTAGAAATGGGACTAACCTGCAGTGTGTTTATTAAGATTAACAATAGAGCAAAACAAACTACCATTCACAGTAATTTTAATTTTGAGATTTCATTTCATATGACTCAGAGGCAGAGGTTCAAAGGCATGACTTTGTGTTTTAATTAAAATTATACAAGACTCCAAGGTAAACATTTATACTTTATGCTTAAACAAAAGGCCTGTACTTTGTGTTCAAGTATAAAGCAGGATCAGTATCCTGCATAATATTTTCTTTTTCTCCCGTACCAAGGTAATTGCATAAGAAGGTTTGAACATTCACAAACTCACCATTCAGCTCACACTGTGAGTGGCAGATAATGCAAAGCAAACCAGACAAACGTGCTGCAGGCCACTTTTTGCTAGGCAAAAAGTAACAGTGCTCTTAGTCATTTGGCAAATAAGGACATAAAATTACTCCCTACTGTCAGGAATAGCTTTGTTTAAACAATTTTTTTTTTTTTTTCCTCACTGGTGATGGAGACAGTAGCGAAGATTTGGAAAACGCTTCATCTTAGCATTCAAAGCTTCGAGCTTCCTATGGTGAAATTTAGAAACAGCTAAGCAGAATGAAATAAGGCTCCTCATCACATGAGAGTGCCTGCTACCTGCCTCAGCACAGTGAGACACTGGGATCAGTGCAGCCAAAGTACCCGTGGCTGACTTACCAGAGCAGGGGGCAGAGTAGCCCCAGCCCAGCCCCTGGGACTTTGGCCAGGCAGGAAGGAGTCCTGCAAATCCTTGCAGCTCCAGGAGCACCTCCAGGCAGTGGCTCCTGCTCTCCCAGGAAGTAATTTCAACATATCCCCCAGGAAAGGAGGAAGAGGACCTGAGCCCCTCAGTCTTTCTTCTGCCTTGCAAGGCTCTTTGGGCGCACTGAGGTGTATGACTGGTCCCAGGTTCATGAAAGTTCAGAGGAAATCTGTTATCTCGTGGGTGAGACACTTTCTCTTAGAAGCCTGAAGCAAAACCCATCTCCAGGGAAAACACCTTTGAGTTCAGAGGAAAAACCTGATCTTCATAAATCTGCAGGTCTTGTCTCAGGTTGCACTATAATGCAATCTTCTGAGTTCCAGAAGGGCTGGAAATGGTGTATTTTCCCTCTTTCTTTTTCTTATGGCTTTCTATATTTTTGCTTATAACCTTATGATAATAAAGGAAAAATAAAAAGTTGTCTGTGGCTTGGCAAAAAATAATCACACAATAAAAACTGTTCAATCTCTGCTGAAACCTTAATGCTAATTAGGCTGTTTAATTAGACTGTCTCTGATTAGTGGTATTCTCTTTGCAAACAAGAATTGTGGTGTCAAATATGCCAAATTAAAATAGTTCACTGATTACACACTGAAAATTATGAACCTTCATGCCTCATTCTATATGTTCACTCAGCTCTGAAAAGAAAATATATTTTTCAAAAATATGCTTTTTGAAGCTATTGAGATTTTGATTTCAGCTGTCACAATAATTTCATGGAGTTCCCTACTATTCTTTTCCATGTATAATTCCTATAAAACACTGAATCAAGAGATTACAATTCATCAAAACCCAGTTGTTTTCCCCCAGTAGGTTTTGGATTCAGTCTCAAAGAAATAGCTTTTTATTTAGTCAAAAATAATTTATAAAACCTTAGGTTAAACAAGGTGACCTCCAGAATGCTCTTCATTTAGAAGGACAAAACTTCTAAGTTTCAACTGAAGATGTTACTTTGATAGTCTCTACCAACTGTTTCTAAAATCCTGATTAAAATAAACCTGAAGAATTTATTTTCATTATGAGAGTAACTTTTACAAGCTTCCAGGAGTGAAGTAGCATGCTATTTATCAGTCAAATGCAGGAGCTGACATTCTGTTCCATTAGCTTCTGATTAACTTGAAATATTACAGTGAAAAATCAGTAGACAACTTATGAAAAATACTTCATCTGCTCTTAGATAAAAGAGATTGATGAAATTTACTTAAACTACCTTATTCTGGCTTTCACTCAATCACCATGGTAAGGTGATCACAAACTGCTGTCCATCAGACACCCATGCAAGTCCTGCCTTGGGAAAATATTATCTCTCCTTGCTATTCCAGGTAGAGCGAGCTGCACCCTGCTTGCTGCACCATGGGGCTATTTAGAGCAGCCTAGATACTGCCAACACTCCAAACTGCCTTGTCTCTATTTCAGAAATTTGGTTCCCCCTAACACTTTCAAATGGAAAATTTAAATAAGGAACAACGTATGATACTAATTTTAGACATGCAGAGGCACATTTGCCAGTAACCTGGGATGAGAAAAAAGGAAGAACTCAATAGTCAGACAAGAGTGAAATCCACATCATAAGCAGAAAACCTATGCTCCCTGTTAACAGAGGCAACAAAATTATTTCTTCCAACTTTTTTCTCCATTCATAACTTCTGTCTTTATATGATGAAAATGAGATATCTAATCTCAAATGTTCAACAAAATTCTGAGATCTCTTATATATGGCAAGTATTGCAATATTTCTGATTCCTGCAAAGGGGAGGATTTAGAGCACTCTGTGCATGATGTCCTGGAGGCCCTTAAACCATTATAAATGGCTTGGAGGAGAAGCAATTGGACTTACAGATCAGAAACTTCCTACAGAAAGTTTACAAATAAATGAAATAAGGACACTTGCGAAAAAACTCTCCCATTTTATAACAAAAATAACAAGTACATCACTGGCTGTGCCTCATGCTCAGTGGATTTTAAAAAGGTGGCAAACTTTGAGCCTCAAAAGCTAATGTTTATTTCAGTAATAATATACCCAGGCCTCATAGAGATTACCATTGATACTGCAATCCAGTGTAAATCAACTCTATTTTCAGGATAGTTATGATAGTTCAACTCTTTAAGAAGCAGGCATTGCAAACTGTAGCATCATTCACTTGAAATAGGATAAGGGTAGACAGAGAGATATTCCTTGGTGCTGCTGGATGGAGATGAGAGAAAGCCAAAAAACCCTGCAGAGTAACAAATGTGTGCTGGAAGAAAATGGAAGTCAAAAAAGAGGAAAAAAGAAAATATCCAAGCACCTATGAAATATTTACTGGTTCGAGAATATTCGGAAATTAAATCAGTGGAGAAGGCTTTTTTCAATTCTTCATGGAAAACACTTCATTTTTTTTAATAAGATCAGAAATTTTTCAGAGATAGAAACAGAAATTTCTGTTCCCAGCCCCAAAGAATCCAGCAGCCCAAATATTAGTCAGCAATCCAGGACTAAATCATAAATTCCTGAACAAAACATTAGCAATAGTTTTATTCTTTCAGAATCTCTTTGTCTGAAGGAATTTTAAAAAAGTTTTAAAAAATTGAAGTCAGGAAAATCAGCATAAGCCTGTGAACATTTTGTACTGCTCCTTTTTCACATTCCAGCTGTTTGTTTACACTTTTTCTAAAACTTCCTGGTGTTAGTTGAAATAACTATTCACTGAAATTTTTGCCTTCTACCTTTTCACTTTTCTCTTTTTTTATTGGTTTCTTTAGATTGTAAATATCGCTCCCTTAAGAAAGTCAGCACACATCCCCGGGTTTATTTGAAAATATTGTTAAGAGTAGAATACAATTTACATTTATAACATGGAGCTATGAGAAGTAGTGTAGAAATTTTTTTTTAAAGCCCAGAAATTCTTTGCCACTGAAGACCATATTTTGCACAGAGGTGAGTGTGTGAGACCTTCCAGTACCACACACAGCTCAGCCTTACATGTTACAAAGCTGTCTTGTCCTCACTGAACTGGTACAAGCCACTTTATAGCTTTTTAAGCCACTATTCTTGCCTTGCATGACTTTCTTTTTAGCTAGCCTTTTGGGCAGATATTCCTTGTGATAGACCCTATCTATCTAAGGGTTGGTGTATATCAACTATTTTCCACCTCCCCTTTTCACAGGCTTTCCGTCTCCCTCTGCAGCTCAAAAAGAAAGTCTATAATGTCTGTCCGTTGTTTGGCATTGTAATTATGTAACTTTCTGTTCATCTGAATCAAGAACACCCTGTGACTAAATATATAATTTGAATTATGCAGCTTTTATTCTGTAAAAGATTATTTCTGCATACCAAATTCCCTCTGTACAAAATGTCTTTCCATTGTCCTTTCTGATAAACTGTGATTTATACAATCTCAAAAGGGCATAGTTAATCTGATGGAGAAATAACATCACATGGAATAGAAGCCCAGGCATTGAGCAGAATTAAAGTCAACTATTTACATATTTCACTGCAGAAAAAAATAGCTTCAGGCTGTACAGAAGTGTCAGGGTGTGCAGATGGCAAAAGAGGTATCCTTCAATACATTAAAACTGGCTTTGTCTTTCTCAAGGTGCAAAGTAACCTTGCAGATCCTCCACATTTTAATGACATTTCAGAAAGCACTCCTGAATTATTTGCTACAGCAAAGCAGTAAAAGTGAGGAAAGGCTGATTTTTCAGGAGAGGCTGAAACTGATGACTAATTTGAAATTTAGCACATAAGAACATAACAAGGGTTGTTAAATTGTTGGGATAGAATTGAAACAAATGTTTAGAATAGATAAAAAAGTTTCATAAAATAATTTAATTTTCTGTCCTAAATGCATGTCTGGTGCCCAGAAGACACCTTGCTCATATTATATCAAACCAGCAGTTCATGACAGCAGAGCAGACTGTAAAAGTATCCATGGAGATGGGATGGTGCTCCCCATGACAGATGGTTTGCTATGGTTTAGGTAGTTTTTTCCTTATATTCTTTCCCTTCATCTCAGATTCTCATTGAGAATGCTCCCACACTCTGCCATAACCATTTCCCACAAACTGAAAACAGGACAGCACTTCTTAGCCCAAGAGAATGGCAGGTAACAGGCAACACAGTGTCTCAATGCATCCAGTAGAGCTTCAGCTTCCATCAATTTCCCTGCTCAGAGCAATAAGGAAATAGATGCCACAAACACAAAACACACATAAACTGCCAAATTTCAAACTGCTAGAATACTATCTTTACAAGAAGATTGTGGCCAGTGCCACACCCCCATCTTCTGTTCTTTGAGATTTGCCTAAATTAGAAATGTCTTCAATAATTTTCAGAACTGGAGAAATTAAAAATGAAACATCAAAACAATTACAAACTCAGCTTTCTGGAATAGATGAACGAGATCTTTATTCCTGTAATAAGGATTTTGTGCTCTTGCAGAGGCAGTTTGTTTTACAGATCTAATTGGATATTAGTACCTGAACATTACAGTTTTTAAAACAATATTATGGTTCTGTTCTGATCAGGACATAAACATAAAATGAAAAATTAACCAAAATAACTACTGCAAATATACATTTGAGATTCAAACACAATTGTTTATTTCTTTAAGGCTATCGCTGAGGGAACAAAGTCCTGACTTCTGAACACACACATTTTCATTGCCACATTCTCAAATCTCATGTCCTGGAATGAGGCACAGAGCCAGGATTTGCATGAGCTTCCACAGTATTTCAAGGACATTTTTAATGTTCTAGAAGCTGCACGGGACCATTAAGACCCTTTCTATGATCTCCTGCATTTAAATGAGGGCATCATTTGTCTGGAAACCCTTTCAAAGATATTAATATAAAAGAGCTATTATGGCAGATCAAACGAATCTTACAGTACTGTGAACATTATAGAAAAAACATTAGTGGGCTATTTTCTGGTCAGAAAGTAGCAAATGGAGCTACTCTGGATTTAGATTACCGAGCCAAGAGCAGAAATTAGCTACACAATGGTCAAGTGATTAATATATTCAGTTCTAACATGTTGAACAAAAGCTCTAGAAACATGTGCAATAATAATAATTATGGAACACACAAGCCATTTCCAAAATAAACCTGGTACAATGCAATCTGATGTAATAGTGACATGATAATCAAGAGAATAGTACAAAATACTACAATGCCTGCTTTATAAGCCCTTCAATAGTTCTTTAAAAAAATAACCATATTATAATGAAAATAGAAAAATTTATTATACTAACTGGGCCTTACTAAATTGTTTGTTAAAAGTAGAGGGAATAAAAAAAAAACAAAAAAAAACCACAGTAGAATAAAGATAAACTTTCCAAAGATCAGAAACAAATTTTCAGCATCTCAAAATTCCTAAGCAATCTACCTAAGATGTAACGTGTATAATTATTCTTCTAAATAGCATAAAGCACACAATTGTAAAGATTATATAAAATACCTCTTGAACAGATTAATTTAACTGTATATTTCTTAAAGAATGGTATGTGCAATCCAACTCAAAACATAGACAAAATTACCCTGCTATGTAACCTACAATATTTTCAAGCATATTAAAGCAAGTGTCTTTGGTTTCCTGCCTTTCAAAAATGATTTAGCTTAGAGGCTTGTTCCAGGAATATGAAATTTAAGCAGAAAATAATATTTTTGACTCCCTTTTTCTTCTCAGTAAGGAAGGGGCTTATTCCCATCAACAGTCATTTAGACCTGCAAAGTGATTTAAGTCTGCCTCTCTTTAATTTCTCTGTGCCCAAGGTTATGTTTTTCAAAAGCAACAGTAGTTTTAGCTGTTTCACAAAAACTACAGCAATTTCAGTAGCTGTTTCATTTCATAAGTGAAGCAGAAGAGGGGTTTGGGTTTCTTTTTTCTATTTTAGTCAGATATGTGGGATATAGGAAACTGGAAATCACCTAGAATTTGCCTGAAAATGAACTATTCACATAGCTCTGGTCCCAGCTGCCAGTCCTTGATTCACTCACAACCAGAATTTTAAAATCTGTGCTCTTTTCTGTCAGCCTCTTTCCATAGCTCATAAAGGGACTTTGTTTCCATAATTATGTTAAGACCATTTCATACCCTGAAATATTAAAGGAATACCAGTATGCTGCATTTCTGCCAATGTTTTTTTGCTTTCCAGCTGGTCTGTCTTCAGCTGGATTCTGCTGTGCACATTAACTCATCTTTTCTCCCCAGCAAGTGATTTGTTTTTGAGAGCAGCCACTGGCTGCTTGTAGAGGCTCACTGTGTGACTTCTGCAATTGGTTTCATCTTGATCCCAACTCTCACTGACACAGAAGTCAAAACACCCACTGATTTTAAAATATGAGTATCAGATCCTCTACCTGTAAGAGACTTACTGTGAAACAAAGGGAGCATCATATGTGAGAATGTCAAATAATGAAACAGAAGGATGATTCTGTGAGGTACCTTGAACAATATCCCATATTCCCTTTTCACTTCTCCCTTTTCCTATTGGTGTAAAATAGTGCAGTCTGACATTTCATTTTTGTCTGCCTTAAAAATGTCCATTTTGGGTTGAGGTGTATCAGTGAATCATTGAAAAGTTTTGTGCCTTTGGTCTTGAATCTTGAGCATAGGTGAAGATGTAGCAGAAAATCAGCCACATTTGTCCCAGCTTGGCTAAATCTGTTAGAAGACAGTATTATTTATTCTAGCTAATAATTTTAACATTTATCACTGTAAATCCTTAAAATATTTCAATTTCCTTGCTTTGGAAGGCTATTCTATGAAATTGCAGTTCTAAAAAATTACAAATTCTGTCATGAGTACCTTTACCCTATTTGGTAAGATTTCTTAAATAAGTCACAGAAAACTCATTTCCCAAGCAAATAAAATATGTCCTTTTCTCAGATTCTTAGTTAAATTTTACTACAAATTTTTCTGTATGTAACTTACTTTACACTGCATTTTTCAAGTGTCTCAAAGCCACTGGATGAGAAGATGCAATGTCAGGTGACTGTTTTTCATTTAAGTTTTGTGCAAGAATATACGTAATTTTCTGCAATTAATTTATTGAATATCATAAAAGCACTGGCCAAAAAAGTTTAAATAATTTCTTTATGTCTTTAGTTACAATTTTTATACAATTTCACTTTAATACAAGATTTTGACTTGTTATGTGGCTGGAAATTGGCTCAGGTTTTTTTTATCTCTACCTCGCCAATTTTAGTTTTCTACGATTGAGCTTATTTTTTACAGACATTGCTGTGGCAAATAATTTGATCTCCTCTTTTTTTGCTATCACCTGTCAAAAAGAGCAGATCTCTTTTTCAAATTAAGATGACAAGGATAGTTTATATAATTACACTTAAACATTTGTATATTTTCATGTTAATTTGGATCCCGTAAATAACAAGTTTTACAGAATTTGTCAAAATCCATTTAAACTATTAAACAGTACTTAGACTACATCAAGATTTTTTTCTTATACACATTTCCTCAGGAAAATCATTCAAATGTTAAAGGGTAGTGTATTAACTTTGATTATTTATTCAAATCTGTTCATACATTTTTAAAACTGAGCTTAGCATCGCAACTAAAATTACCAGCAAATTAATAAGATCTTCCTAGTTCTACTGTTCATCTTATTCTGGGTAAGACATTCTATGAAGTATCAACCATGATTGTAACCTGTTATCTGGTGACAAATCTCAGAAGCAATAGAAAGTGAAACCCACTTAGATACTATGAACTGAACCAAATCTACGTAATCTATGAGCCTTAAAGGAGCTGAAGTGTTGCCAACTTTCAGCCATCCATTGCTTTGTTATTCAAATGCCCCAAGCGAGCCATTTCACTTCTGGTTTCTAATATGCTTTCACATCAGGGTGATTTTCCATTACATCATTTCTCTAATAATACTTGTTCAGAGCTGCAGGTTAGTATTAAAGGAAGGAATTGACCTGAGGAGCTCTGAGTTAAGTGTCCTGCCCAGTAGCCTCACAGAAATCACAAATGAAGCACAGCTGCATGTTCTGACTAAAGTAATTTCTTTTTAATGGATTTTATACTGAATTATTTTCTTACTAGTTGCAAAGTTTTATATAGCCAGTGTATAGCCTACATCCTAAGGCTGAAAGATTATGAATAAATCTAACTAATAAAACTATAGTTCACACAACAGCACTTAGGCTGATATCAGTAAATTATTTCCTAAAATAGAAGAAAGAACTGATTAGCAGTAATAAAATTTAATCTATACCTAGATTGTAGTGTTACATTGCAACACTTGAATAAAAGAAAATGTTTGCCCGACTAAATTTCCCACCCCTTCTGTTTGTAGCTCACTGCATTTATTCCCTTATTAAAATGGAATTATTACATGCATGTATAACTCTTCCCGCCAGCATTTTAATACATATTCTAATACTCTTAAACTTCCAGAATTTGGGAAGGGGAGTCATTATTTAAAACTCTGATAGTGTGGTGTAAGTGCAGGGAGAACAATGTATCACTAAAATTCCTTATTGGAAAATTCGAAGCACGCTGGAAGAAAAATATTTCACTGTATGATTAATTTTATGTTGCACACAGCTATAACTGAGATACAGAGTTTGATAATTCCTAACATCTGAACATTCCTTTATTGCACTCATTTTACCTGTAATTTTTAAGTTTTCAGTTGCTATACACTTTTTCTGCTTTGTCCTTTTTCATTTGAGTCATGCAACATGCCTTTTTTTCTTTTTTTAATAACTTGTAGGCAGCATTCCTACCGCTATAAGTGAAATGCATAAGGGGTTTGCAGTGGCTTTTTGCCCTTCTATTTCCCAAAGGTGAAACTGAAAGTTAAGTCTGTGTATGTGAAGGATTGTTAAGTTTTTCTAACAGCACTGGACCCTCTGTTTTTGTCAAACAGGCTACAGCCAGGGAATAGAGAGGAAAGCAGCCTTTGCATAATTTCCTCAGAGAGCACACGCTGAAGAGGAAAACAAAGATACAGATGAGAAAAAAAGGATCCATCCTCTTAAGTTATAATAAGCAAAGAAAGATTAAGTAAATAGAGAAAGTTGCACAACTTACACTGCGTTTTGGTTTTTCACCAAATTTTAGGATTTTCAAAACAGGTAAAGACGGCACGACCATTCACTTTCAGTCAACATGATTATCTTTAAAATGGCCAGTGAGGAAAGTGTCTCACCTCCTGAACTGAGTGGTTCCAGTGTTCCACATATCTCACAATTATAATGATTTTTGTGCTAGCCCAAATTACATCATCATTAATATGCTTAATTTTCTCTATTTGTAAACAAATGTAAGAAATAAGGATTAAAAAGCAAAGACAGATAAACTGCATTCACAATGGCTCAGGTTTGCAAACTGTGTTTTAACTCTGTAGGATCAGTATTTCTCTCTGGTCATTTTATCTATATGTGCTGAGAACACTGAATTTGATCGATATTCCTTCATCAATTTGTCATACTCCCACCCTTCCCATGAATACTGCTAGGATCAAACTTGAGGAGCATCACCACCTCTGAATTAACAGCTGTAGACATAGCTCCTGGTCTCTTATCACATACAGCATCTGTAAGTGTTATAGCATTCCACAGTGCTCAAAACCAGATCCTGCTTACCTCATGACAGCTTTTACATTATGCTTACCACTAGTGAACAGGCACCAGCAAAAAAAACATGTCACGGGCAGTTACATGGAAAGGCTGTATAATTTAACAATTATTAAAAAAACCCCACCTTTATTCAAGATACATATCATTTATGTACTATAATATTTTGCTGTGCCACATCCTCTTTTACAGTTTAATTCTATAAATATTTGCTTATTTATATGATGCACCATTATTATTACTTAAACTATATGACGCCTGCTGGTAAATGTTCTCCTTCCAGTACAAGGCATTGAAAGTTTAAAAACAAACAGTAAGATTTAATATATTCCAATAATTAATCATAAACCAAACCAGATGGTTTTCAGTGCATATAATAATGAAAAAAAAAGCCCAGCTATCATATTCACATATGAAACATAATTTCATGCTGAAAATAGGAATTCTGATACTAATGAGTGAAGTTGGAATTTTAAAAACATCCATTTATTATCAGCTGAAGCCAAAAGAAATACAAAATATACTTTAGAATTTCCATACTCCATTTATCAGTGTTTATTACTTGTCATTTACTTGGCAAAATAGCAGTACTCACTGGAAACAAGAGCTGTTACAAGCTTAGACTGATAGTCAGCATCTGCAGATGCTGTTTCAGAGTTATTTATTTTTCATTTATCCATCTGTTTTCCAGTCACTAACACACACCAATTACTATTTTCCTATTTCCTAAGTATTTAAAATCCTTAGGAAACCTATATTCATAGAATGGCCTGGTTTGGAAGGGAGAATATCATCTAATTCCAAACTCCCTGACATAGGCAGGGACACCTTCTACTTGACCAGGTTATTAAAGCCACCTCCAACTGGGCCCTGAACACTTCCAGGGATGGGGCATCCACAGCTTCTCTGGGCAGCCTGTGCCAAGGTCTGAAGTTATTACCAATATGGAATTTCTTCCTAATTTTAAATTGCCTAGCCCTGCAAAAAATCAGGATTAAGAAAAACAAACAAACAAACAATCAAAAAAGCATGTCAGCTTTCTGGTTTAGCCTAGAATCATAGAATGGTTAGGGCTGGAAGGACCTCAAATAAAATCTATTTTTAGCTCCCCCCCACCACAGGCAGGGAAGCGACCTGCCTGATCACTTTATTCAGAGCCCCATCCAGCCTGGCCTTGAGCATCTCCAAGGATGGAGAGTCCACAAGCTTCCATGGCATGTCCCTGTTTTGTCCCTGTGAGAAATTGGGTTCCAAGTTCATTACAATGTATGAGAATTTCATTACATTTATTTTCATTTCAAGTAACTTGTATCAGCAGTTTAAAGTTACAGCTGCCCCTCATTCCTCCCTTGTCATCATACAGCAGGTTCAAATAAATACAAAACAACAAAAATTCTTCTACAGACTAGGCAATTCATAGGGACAGCTTCAAACTCACATTTTTAAATAAACTCTGCCCAAAACAGTGGTTCAATGGACTAAAGGAAAAGGGAGGGGAATGCACTCAAGGAGTCATTATGTGTACCCAGACTCCCACTGAATTAATAACAAAATAAATAACTGAACAGACCTAAAGAAGCACAAGAGGGAGAAGGACATTTAGAAACTTTCACAAGTTGGATAGTTTAAAAAATTTCTTGGTAAAATCTTTTCCTTCCTCTATTTATATCCACTCATGAAGATGCTAATAAACATCATTACTACCTCCTACTTTGATAGAAGTACTGCTAGAGGCAATATGGCCAAAAAAACCTATAAATCTCTATATTTTTAAAATTAAATACATTGAAAAAGCAAGCCCTTTTCTAGTTTTGTGAGAAACAAGTATCTGTGAACTATTGTGTTCCTCTACAAGACCCTTTCCAAAAGAAAAAGTCTCTATATCAAGTTTTCTCCTAAACTGGTGAGAGACATTGGGTGTTGGTAATGAACAAGTTAGAATAAACTTAGAATAAAGCTAAACTCAGGCACTCTTCCCATATCCTCTTTTTTCAAATGAAATTCACTGTCTACCAGACTGGAGCTACAAGATAAAGACAATTTCATTTAAAAAGAAACATGGTTCACTGGGACTTTCCCTTTGCTTTGGAATTCAAATCACTTCTATTAGAAAAAAAGCAATAGTCTTAGATAGAAAAAACAGTTCCTATGAAACAAAATTTAAAATGAGCATAACAGGTTCAATGTCCTCAATCAATTGCTGCTGACTTTGTCAGCTGATTTTTTTCCCTCCTGTGTTTCAGAGCAGCTTATGGAGGGAATTTGCATGAAGGGCCCTGCAAACCATATGTAGAAACAGCACGGTACCCAGCAGCCAGGTTTAAGAGGTCAATTATTTCAAATTTTTTTGAGATTTCATTTGGCATTGGAGTGAGCCCTGATCTAACTTCTGCAAAAGCTGATTAATTTAGAACACTTGAAAAGACCACAAACTGCATCTAAAAAGCAATTGGAAATTGGGTGGGTCAGGGAGTTTCAAAACCTTATTTATTCTCCTTTCTTTGTCCACCACCCCAGCCAGCAGTTTCATTACTATCCCTGTAGGAAGACTCACCATCTCTTTGCTGTTACAAATGACTGTTGGGATAATTAAGATTACAGTGTTTCATTATATATGCTCATGGTCAGAGGCCTCTTTTATAGATTTGTCCATTAAATAGTAAGGTTTGTGGAAAGATTTCCTTTTAAAAAATCAAGCAAAAAAATCCCAGTTGAAAGTTTTAATCTTTTTATGCTGCTTTTTAACCTTCAGGTTTTGCAGGTGAATGAAGCAACCAAAAAAATGGTGGTGCTAATGCTAAGTGCTGATCATCAGACTCATCAAGGATTTTTTCATATTCCCTTGCAAGTAGTTCCATGCAGCTTTAACCACCGGTATGGAGATGGCAATGCTGACAGGAAAAGCAGCAGAAAATAGACATGACCAACTATTTCCTACAAGTTCTTTTGCAGATGAAACTTTTACATCTGTGTCAGAACCCATTATAAAATCTAGCAGAGAGAATACTGGCAGAAGGGTTGAATTTAAGAATTTTCAGCAATTTGCTGGTCAAAAATTTACATGTATAAATATCTAAGCCAGTCCAGCTGTGAAATCCATGGGTTTATCAATGGATTCACAAATCAACATGTAGTTTGACTTCTACATCAGCTTGATGAGTTTCTAACAGTAGTTGTTAAGAGCTGATTGCTGTTGAAGTTTGCTGAAATTTGAAATGCCATCAGTTAGCTCATTCTGAATTCAGTTTTGGATAATCAGTAACCCTGGCCATGTTTTCTATGGCCGTAGATATTGAAAAGAACATCACCAGACAGCAGATGAAGTATAGAGCAAATTTGAAAGAGAGATGCCAGGAATGACATTGGAAATAAACTGTTTAGAAATGAAAGTGCCTGCCTTCCAGCTCGAGTGAGACAGACTGAAAAAGAATGAGGATGCATTGCAACTGTCTGCACTCCGTTTGCACATCCTAATCAGGAAGGATAGCACAGTCTGTCATGATGCTCACTTCCATCAGTCAGGTACTGGAAAGGACTTAAGCCATCAAGCAGTGTCCCTCTCTATCCTACATGCAGGATGAGCATTCATCAATATTTGCATAAAATTCCTTAACTATGAACACATGATATCTGCTTTTTAAAGGAGTCCTTAAAAATCTCATTCACTTATCTATTCTTGATATCCTTGAAATTCAGAAAAAAAAAAAATTAAAAGTTACAGAAGGGGCAGATATGGTTTTGTTTGCTAAAAGCACTCAAAGTGGCATTTTAGCATAGTCATGCTTTTATTATAGAGACTTATTTTTGAGGAACATCCAAGTCAGTGTGAATATGCACACATAAAAGTGATTATTTTTCCTCCACATTTCTTTTTGCAGAGAGAATTTCTATAACCATGTGATTTAAAATTTACATTATTGCATTTGAGTAACACTGGGAAAACAGACAGAAACCATAATTTTAATGATTATTCTACCAAGAAGTACATCATCATTATGTCCTTTTATTTAGCATTGATGTGAATCACTAAGTATAAATTGTACAGGATTTAGGGATTTCTAAAGTCTTTTTAAAAGTCAAAGATCTCAAAATTATGTCCTTTATCTAAGGGAATAAAATTTATTGGCATAAGTGATATGTAGAAGTGCTTTTTTATTTGTTTTATGAATTATTTAATGTTGCAAATAAATCTTTTTTGTTTGATTGTAAGAGAAGAAGTTGGAAGGCAAGACATGCTTCCTCATTAATCTTTAGCCAAAAGCAAAAGGCTTTTCCAAATAGTTTTAAAATATGATAAATGTCATATGGCTGCCCTTTGACAGTGATTTCCAGAACAATTCTTCCAATCGGGATTGACAATGTTGAGTTGGAAGGACAGTAGAAAAACAAAATATAACACCTCAAAACAAAAAAAGGCACTTAAAGCTATGTGGGTGACTGAAATAATAAGATTATAAACATTTTTGTGTACAAATTTAGATCCCAGGTTTGGTCCTGCTCTCCTTCAAATATAAACTGAAACAAGCTGCAGATACAAATACCAGGACCTGCCTGATATTTGCAACAGGGATTTTTATGAGACTATGGCAATGACACTATGGCAATAAGGCACATGTTGAAATATTCACAGATGTGACCAGTCATAATTACATGTTCATTAATTGCAACACATACTTTTATGTACATAGATATATAGATATATAGATATATAGAGATATATATCTCCAATCATAAATTGAAAAATATAATCATATTCCAAAAGTAAAAGCCAAAACCAATTTTGTATCCAATATTTACTGCTATACCTTATGCACATATCCATGTGTTTGTAAAGTTTTTAAAACAGAGAGTAATGTCACAGATAATTTTTTTACTTCACATCCTCTATATGAATGGAAAACAAAATATGTAGTTAAAAAATTCTTATTTTTTTGCATAAATTATTATGGTTTTGCAACTTGAAACTAGAAAATTCTTGCTTTTTCTTGTAATGTAGGTGTGAAATGACACCATATGTGACAGAGAGAAGGCATTTTTAAATGACACAATGAGACAAATATCCACTAGTTATTTGTGCCTAAATGGACACAATACCTGAACAGAACTAGAAGGCACAGATGAAGTTCTTATTGCATGTAATAAACCCTAATTTGCTTAGACACATAAGCAATCTGCATTTGTGATTTAGGAATCTGCATATGCAAATAAACGTGTGAATTTAAAATTCTAAAAAGAGCTGTTACTGCTAAACCCCACCTATTTGAAGAGAAGGAATACATAATTTTAGGTTGTGAGTTTTAAATACTTCTTAAAAATAGAAAGAAAGAAGCAGTATGGAGGTTACTGCAGACTCTACAGAAGTGCACTCCCCTTATTAGAAAAATAAGGATTTATCATTACTGATCATCTGTATGATGAAGAAATTTCAGTGAAGTTTTCTTTCAGTGTTTCTGCTTTTGAACCAAAGTGATCAAGCAGAACAGCTATTTGTTTTTCTGCTATCAAGTTCAAGGTTAAAACTGCACATCTTTCAGAAGCTGTGTATGTGATTCTCCATGTGATCTGATTACTTACCATTAAATATGACTTTAATACCTCACTGGCTTGCAGATAACTGTTCCACAATTCAACCTTTATTGTAATAGTACTTGAGGTTGGTATTTTTATATGTCCATTAACTAACTTTCATTTTCTAACAACTGGAACTCAGAAACACTACAAAGTTTTATAGCTGAATAAATACATCTAATGTTTCAGGAATGACAATAAAGAGAACAGAAGAATTTCTGAGGAGAAATATCAGAAAGATTTTGACATTAATTGTAAGAATTGTTAAAGATGATGAAATATCTTATATGGATTTTACAGCAAATAGGGGATTTAACAAGGAATACACGTTCAGTTTCAGGATGCATCTAGCTATAAAAAAGCAATAAAGTAGTTAAGATCAATCAGATATTGTAAACATTGAAATCCTACTGGATTACACCATATTTTCTGTTACATGAAAGTTAGTAAATGACAGATTGAGTACACATAATTTAAAATAGAATAGGATGGAGTCAAGCAGAAATGTTCTAAAATATCATTAAGAACATAAAACTGTCAGTGATTGCACTACTGTTTTGGGAATTAATGGAAACAATACAATATTACTTAAATATTCAAAGTGGAAGAGATCAATTAGGAAAGCAGCTGAACCATAAGCAGCTGATGATACAAATTTATACATTTGAACAAGGCTTAGAAGATACATTAAATTAATTCTTGTACTCCATATTCGCAAGGAAACTTCAAAAGAGAAGTACAAGAAATATAATATGATCTTCACTGAGCAAAAAACAATGAAAGCTGAGAGTTATTACAGCAAGGGTCCATTTCCTCTTTTCTCCTCACTATTAAAAACTTGATAAGGTCTCAAAGTAGATGGGTTGCACAAGGATTTTAAATACCTATTAATTCAGCATCTTCAGCTATTAGAGACCAAGTTTATTGGGATACAAATCACAGTCTCAGCTACTGAGTGGATGGATGAGCAATACAGGCATGTAGAGGAACACTGTCATTCAACTGTAATAATGTTTCAAATCTGAAAGAATTTAAAGCCAATTAAAAGAGCCAATATTGCCTCAGTCCTTTCATTTTTCTTTTCCTTTTAGTGTAAACAGAACACTAAAACAGGTGTCTATTCCATGGTTCATTAAATGATTTGGCAGCAACTTACAGTGAGGCTTTTAGAATTGGCTACCTGTGATAAGCATATATAATAATATTGTAAGACACTTGCCAAAGGAATTTCTACACTTTCAAATGTCATTATATTAAACTAAGAGCTACCTTACATCTCATACAAATAATCTGAAATCAATATCATTATTTTACACATAAATACAGAAAAAAAATTGCCTTGGAAGCAAGACAGTGTAGGAATAAATATGTTGTTTCAGAAATAGTGGGCAACAGCATATGCCAAATCTGGAAAAAAAAGATGTGCTGTCATCTTAGAAAAAAATTACCAAGACAATCTTGGTAAACCAAGAACATGGGCTTGCACAGACAGCAAACAGGGAACATCTCTGCAACCTGCAACTGCTGCCACATGGGTCACTCTTCCACAGGGTGCAGTCCCCCAAGGACAGGCTGCTCCACCATGGGTCCCTCTCATCTTGGGTCTTCCACGGGGTCAAAACCTACTCTAAGGCATTCACTTGCTCTGGTGTGGGTGTCCTCACAGACTACAGGTGGATCTCTGCATCTCTGTGGATCTCTGCATTCCTGTGGCTCTCCATGGGCTGTAGGTGCACATTATGACTCACCATGGTCTTCACCAGAGGCTGCAGGGAAATCTCTACTCTGAAAAGAGAAGCACCTCCTCTCCCTCCTTCTCCACTGACCTCGGGGTCTGCAGAGCTGTTCCTCTCACTTGTTCTCATCCCACGCTTCTCTGGCCACAATTACACCTGTGCAATAACAGGGTTTTCCTTCTTCCTAAATATGTTATCACGGAGGCACTACAACTGTTTCTAATTGGTCCAGCCTTGACCAGCACATGCATCTTTGGAGCTGCCTGGAATTGGCTATGCTGGACATGGATGAAGCTTCCAGCAGGTTCTCATAGAAGCCACCTCTGTATTCCACCCACTCCACTACCAAAGCTTGGCCATGCAAACTGTATGAAACTTGTAATCCCAATTTTGTCCATTAATCGACGACTGATTTCTAGAAGAAAAGTATCTTATCCATTGGTTTTTAAAACATTTCAATTCCTCTCATCTTAGCTATGGATTGAACTGATTAAAAAATACCCCAAAATTTGGAAATGAAGTGACTGCAATCAAATGGATTGGAATGAAATGAAATAAAGTGAAAAGGACCAGAACTTACTAAAACTAACTAACTGAAGTAGCAAACTCAAAAAATGAAACAAGAATACAGAAAAGACAGGAGAAGAATTGTACAATAAGACCTACACAACATAAAATAAAAAAATAATCTTCACTGAAGGGAAAATCATCTAAATTCATGGGATGTTATGAAGTGCAGGGATATGGGCCAAAGCTTGCCAAATTGATCCTCTTTGAAATTGCAAGATTTAATTTCCTTTCCTTTTACTCTCAAGCAATACATATTCTCTAAGCATTAGCATCTTCGTATATGTACAGTCACTCCTTCAGGAATTCCCTTTATGAACACACAAATAATTATTTCTGTGTTCTGATCTATCCAAAAGTAGCCTACTGGCAGGTCATTGTCGAAAAAACAAGGCAGTGTGGCAAGTGTGTTTTGGCATTTTTAAAGTCCGTGCACATAGAAAACTATCAGCCACAAGAGAAAAAGCTGAGCAAAGGAAGACTTCATATGAAATACTGAGATGTGCAGAATGTGCTGGTTTTGACATCAGTAATCCAAAAGGAGCATTAGTAAAATCTGGATTTGACCAAAAGGAGATTAATAACTACCACATCTCTTAATGTTATCCAAGAGATGACCCAAATCTAAAGGAAATAAGGATTTTATTTTATCATACTGTTTTGATAAAGAAAGATCAAAACATTATGATAAAATTAACTATCAGAAATGATCACAAATGTAACAGATTAAATCTGAAAGTCACTTTATATTCCTTCTATAGGATGAAAAGTGACACAGGTGGCTAATGTTGCAAGGTAGAAAAACCTGGTTGTCATGCTCCCTTCACAACATTCAGCAAACTAGGAGGGGGTGAATGGATCAAGAAGTAACTTCAAACACAAAGAAAAAAAAAAACATTTTCAATAATATAAAAGGGTTGGTTATAGCACTGTTTTGCTTTATAGCCTCAGAATGCCCAGTGCATTACAGACAGCAAGCTCAGCAACCTGCCTATATAATTTTTTGTTCTGAATGTCACAGCTTAGCACGCTGCTTGAATTTATGTGCAAAATATGCTGTGAACTAAAGACTTTTTACTGTTCAGCTTGAAAATTCAATTTGAATAATAGCAGCATGCAAGTGCATATTTTCTTCTGCATCACTGGAAGTTAGACAACATCATTCAGCTTCTACAATTAACTGAAGTGACACTAAGATTTTTGCAGCCATAGTGGCAGTGATAGGAATATATTACAAGATAAATTTAAAGATACTCAGGATGGTTCAGGATGCACTGTAATGACAATCATCTGCTACAATTTCAGAACACTGGCAACATAATGCAAAAGACTACAACAGTGCATGGCAGAAAGGAACTAAAATGATTACGTCCTCCAATCTTATTTATTGTTGTTGTTTTCTGCAGCAAGCAGGAGTTTTTGTTCACGACAAAATAGAATTCCAATCCCATTAGACACACCTTTTCTTGACCCCTTTACTACATAATACTTCCTTACTATTGTAGCAGTTGGCTCTGCAATTCATTGATTGATCTGACATTATGATGATGATAAGAACAACTCAGTTAAGTGAAAAAAGAAAGTAGTCCCTTACTTTCTCAGACTGCAGGAATACATTGAACTGAAACCCCAACTGATGTATTTTTTAATTGCCTGTGATTTTTTTTCTTAAATTCACACCAAGTAAAAATGATGCATTTTTAGTTAGACGATATGTGCAGAATTGAAGAAATGAAGAATGGGAGGATCCTTTGTTTTTCTCTTACTTTTTGCTGTGTGAAGTTCAGACTTCTTCCAAACTGAGCGATGTTTGAAAAACCTCAGGCAATATCACACCAGTAGCTGTAATTAAAAGTTTTCAGGTTAATACTGTAAACTCTGGTGTGAAAGTTTCAAGTGCAAGGTCTTGTTGAGCTTAACCTCTTTTCTTGTCACTATGTGGGTTTCCATACTGATCCAGAGCCTACGAAAACAACACAAGCTTTTCTTTCTTGTTCAGTGGGCTTGCTTAACAAGTAATGCTTGGTCATTTGCATGACCAGAACAGCAGTTTTAATAGCACCTCTGACATCAGTGAATGTCAAATACAATCAGTGAATTATTTGAAAAGGCATATTATGGTTTTGAATGTGTAATTGGATAGCAGCTGTGTCAAAATTGGAGATATTCGTCACAGCAGCCTGCAATGCTGATTCTAGGGAGGCCTGGAAAAGTATGTGCCCTATCCCAACTATTGCATATTAAACCATTGTGTTGTCCTGTATATAAACTGCAGGACATTCAACATGTCTAGAGTGTCACAGAATGCTTGTCTCTTCTATGCCTTACCTAAAGTTGCTTGAAAAACAAAGGGAGAATTTAAAAGTTACCCTTGCACTGGAAAAGATAAGCCTAAAATATGTGTTACTAAATGTGTTTAAATCATCTTTTAAAATGTACTTGATACTGAGGAAAATATAGAGATTAGATAAACAAACATGAGGACTGGAAACATCAAACCAAGTATTTTTCCATCCTTCACAGGTGTAAAAAAGCAATGAGACAATAGACCTTGAAACTTGCATGGTTGCCTCAGCTACTGCTATCAATAATTTGTGTTTAACTAAAGTATAATTTGTTCTCATCTGACATGTTCCAGAAAAACAAAAATCTGGGTATGATTTGAATACACCAAATGCAAAAACCAGTATTTTCCTTGATAGTTTGTCCTGCTGCTAGCTCTTTCTTTCATAAACAGCATCAAACATAATTTTGAGAGGCTCACCCATTAAAACCCATTTGTTCTAGTGACATCTTTTCACAGTGGAGCTAACAGCCCTTTGAAACTCAGTATTACCATTCTATTGGAAGAAGCACATTTCTACAGAGACACTTTCCTTAGAGTATAAAACTAAATTCTTCAGAATCTTGAATCCTTTAGGAATAGTTTTTTTATATTTTTCTTGTATATCTTGGGCCGAAAATATAGAAATATTTTTATTCAATAATATTTTTTTTATCATTTCCACAAAATATTGTTGAAACTGTTGCACAAATATGAGCAAAATAGTGATACACTATCTTTCTCACCAGTTAATGACTAATTCTACATCTCTAATTTCCAGGATAACCCAAAACCAACAATCCTATCCATAATAGCTCCTATTCATAATGGAAATTACGGGGGGAAGCTGGCAATGTATTCTATTCTATAGAATAAAACAATACTAAGAAGAAAAGTATAATGGACAAAAGTTCTTCGCATTTTCATCTTCAGATGAGTGAGGAAATAAAACCTCACAACTGAGTTTTGATAAACTCTTAGCAAGCTCTTGCCCTAGAAGAGTCCTGACAACTTACAAGAGGTGTCTACAGACTTACTATTTAGCTTGGAAGATAGAAAAATATTTAGATGTCTCTTGAAGAATTATCTAGTAATGGTACAAGTGCCAATTAAACATTGATTGTTTTCCAAAAGAAGAAATCTGATAATATGGATAAAATAATTTGGCAAACCATTGGGCGTAAATGTTAAAATGATAAACACAGGTAAAAGCAAACAACACAAAGTTTCACAACTATGTGCCAGATAAAAGGAACAGAATAGAAATCGCTTTCAAGCAGTACAGCACTTTGATCTACTCTTGTAGAGGAGAAAGGAGGAGGAACTTTATACATTACAAAATTGAATTTACTAAGAGCAAAATCTTTTACAGGAATCTCACAATCTCCATTTTCAAGTCACACCTTTGTATTGCTATCTAAAGAGGGTACACTGACCTCACCCTCTGCCTTCAAGGACTTCCGCTTTGAAGAGGACATGAGAAGGTAGAAGACCACTTGAACTTCTTTCAGACAAGAGAAGAATAGCTATTTGAGCACATTTGAAAGGAAGAAATAAAATAAAAATCAAGCTTTCCTTTGATATCTTTGTAAATAATTTCACTTTATTATGTATTAGAATTATGAAACTTTTGTAACAGATAATGGAGATAGACTAGATCTTCCAAAACCAGAATTGTTGCATATATTTAATAGTGAATTTCACACACTGACCGTAAAGCAATTTTCCACTTCAAGGAGCCATCACATTTCTTTTATTTAGGTCATATAAATTGTGTAATTGTCCTTCTCAGGCATGGATGGTCTTGCTTACACCACCTATTCAGCGTTATTTCCTGTAAAATCAGCAAAATACTAATGGAAGATTGATTCCTTCAATCAGCTGATACAGCTTTGCAGTTTTAATACCACTTCTAAGAGCACCTCATCAGTCAAAATAGTTTAATAATGCTAAAGCTAACACATTGAATTTTCTTTCTTTTCTGCTTGTTCACTTAGTATGCTCTCTGCTTACATGGAATGATATGCAAAGATATGTTGTATTGATATTTTATGATAAAATGTTGTAAGATAACATCAGTATAAAATACCATCTCCTAAGAAAATCAGGTGTCTGAATTGTTCTAGGAAAACTGTTCCCATAGGGAGAATAATCCTATTCATTTTGTTTCTATTTTCCCAAGATAATTCACATTCTCTTGAGAAAATATCCTGCCAATATGGTTCTCTACAATAGCTCAAGACAAGTTCAGGGAAAAAAGCCTCAGCCTGACTTTATCAGCCAAAATCCACAGCTCAGGTAATAGCTTATGAACAGGACTCCAGTGTGAATAAGGAAACAATTCTGTATCACAGAGCTTTTATATATTCTGATTGTGATTACAGAGTAGGACATTTTTCAAAATGTCAGACAGTTTCTTATCAAAATGAGAATGACACAAGATGCACTCTGTCTTGTGTGACTTTGAGTCTCAGACTAAGTCATTGAATTCAGTAAATAAAAAGTAAATTGTGGTGGATACATTTTGCAAGACTTATTCCATCCCTAAAATCTGATGTTGTCTTCAATGTTTTGAAGTAATGAACTATTAGCAGAATTATTACATGCAGACAAAATGCATCTAAAATGAATCTCTCTCTTCTGCCTGGTCTTTTTAGCACTAATAATGTCTCTTAACCAATAAAAACATCCACACAACATACAGAGAAAATTTTGCACCACTGAAGTTATGAAATTCTTTGGTCAAATGGTGAGTAATTATAGAATTTAGAGCCAGCACTGACTATGGCATTAGCAATGTTATCTTTAAATCTTCCTGGGTTCTTGGCCAGCTCACACACTATCCCCTAAGAAAATTAATCATGTCAGGATGCCATATGTGATAAAGCACAGATTTTAGGGTTAATTTAAAATAATCCAGGATGTTGCAGTTGGAGGAGAAACACTAGTTGTTACTCATGGATTGTGACATTCTTGTTAAACTTCTTCAGGCTGTGAGCACATCAATGAACACGTCAGACTTGAATACTCCTGTCCGTTCAATAGTACCAGAGATTGCATCTTAATTACAATTACTTGCCACAGCTATTTGGCTTAAATTAGGCTACTGATAAATATGGAGCAAGTATACTTTCAAAAGCTGCTAGTAAAACAAAGTAAATAAAATTTTCAGGTTCAAGAAATTATTCAGTTTAATATTACAGAAAGTCGTAAAGATTTTGTAATATTGTAAAAACATTAGAATTACTGTCATACACTACTGTTCTCAGTAGATCTAGGAGCCATTATTTTCAACAAAAAGTGTGATAATAGAATTCAAGATGGAAATATATAAATTTTTTTCATTTTTTTCATATTAACTAAAAGCAGAGTTAACATACACAAATGCTACTCTGAAAATTCAGCTTCAAATCCATTAGCAGGTTTTCCTCCTATATCCACAGGATTCGGTCTGCCAAACAATTACACAAACATGTACATGCATACGGAAAGGATTTTCAAGAGGACTTTAATTCAAAGCCCGTTAAAGCACCTAATTTCATATTTCACACATGCATTCTACTTGGGAGCAAGACAACACAGAATAGTAGATTAAAAATAAGAAGATTGAAGACAGAATTATAAAGATAATTTTCTTTAAATTTCCTGTGTGACTCAGAACTGTGACTCTCATAACTAAAAAAGGCTTACACCAGTACATTTCACCTTAGCAATATTCTTCATGCACTCAGACACACACCTCCCTCCCTGAGATGCTGAGTGATGCACATTTCCATTAGACATTTCCTTTCATTATGTCCCTTTTGTCTACACTCCACACTTGTTATTCAGCTATTTGTGCAAAGTGTCTCTCCTAGGAAAGTGGATTAAAAATACTATCTAATCAGGCAACAGATATTCAAAGCTAGTTTAAGTGAATGTCAAAGTGCAAAGCACCAAAAAAGCAAAATTAGTTAAACTGTTGTTACCCGCTAAAGAATTCCTAATTATTCCCAGTAGTAATGAAGCTTCAGAGGCAGCACAGAGCAGACTCCAACTTGATCAGAATGAAATTATTTAATAAGTGCATCACTAAAATAAATTGATTAATAATCTAGTTCTAATCCACTGTATTAATGAGTTATGAAAATTCAGTTTCTTAGGTTTTAAAGAAAGCCAGTTTTCATTTTAGAAAGAGATTTGTAAAACTAAAAGCTGTAAAAGGACTGTAGACATGGCCTCAATAGATCAGAAATATTGTCAGCCCATTTCAGTGTGATTTAAATTCATTATTATTCATTTAATTTCTAATCTTTACTATTGATTAGAATAAAAAAGGGATATAAAATTTGGAGGGTGACATCAAACTTCCACAAATAGTCCATAAAGAGATCTTAATTTCACATTTTGCAACAGTGTTCAGTTCTGTTCCTGGGGGACATTTATTCATAAATATAATCTTTCAGAATGGAAAAAATTACTTTGTCCACCAAGTCCTTCCCTTTTGGTTTTCTTATCTTAGCTCTCCTGCTTTCATACAACAGTCATTTATCATTTC
The DNA here is from genome assembly GCF_027477595.1 of Haemorhous mexicanus. Lineage (NCBI taxonomy): Eukaryota > Metazoa > Chordata > Aves > Passeriformes > Fringillidae > Haemorhous > Haemorhous mexicanus. Next base: position 48,024,474 of record NC_082344.1, on the reverse strand, counting down.
TTTCTTTGAAACTTATCTAGCACTTGGCCTAACTTTCTGCATTCAACATAACAGCTTGATATTTTGTAAAATATGGGGTTTGTTCATTGTATACCACTGTTTAAATTAAACTTTCTATTCTTTAAAAAGTCATGTATTTTGTATTACAACTTGCTGTGACCTTGCCTCTGCGAACAACTTAGCTGATGTAGTTCTGTTTCTTTTGTTGTATAAGGAACAGTTGCTTGAAAGAAGAGACAACTGGCTCTCCTTTTAAACAATTAAAGGATAATAGGGCCATCACAGTTCAAAACAACAATACTTATGTACCTGAACATGAGACTGAAAATTACCTAGCCAAGGCCTCAGCAAGCACAGGAAAATTCATACAACATTTTAAATGTGGAAAAGTCAACAGACATCCAAAGTAAATCTTTTTCAAGCAGAGATTACACCCATGCTTTACCTCAAGGGAGCTCAAGGGAGCTGTCTCCTGTAATCTTTTATTAGCAACATATGACAGAGCAAATGACATGACAAGAAAAATTATATTGAAATGTAACACTATTTATTCCCTATAAGTGAGATTAATGCTATTTTAATATTTATATTGCTTTGAATTTCATGCGGTACTAGGAAATTTCAAGGACAATATAGCATTAATTTCCTCACTCCCACTCTGATTTCCCTACCTACTGATCCAGCATAGCCAGTTATTACAGTCACTGACAGTGGGACAGGAATAAAGAAAGTTCCATCAGTCATATATGCAAAAGCTGGACTCAGAGCTCCAAAGAGGAAACAGGTTTCTAATATCCATTTATACCATTCAACAGACAGGTTTGAAAAAACTTTTCAGTCCACTTAAGTCAAGGTCTCAGGGTACATATATGATTTGTGTAACTGAAACAAACCATTTCAGAACTTTTTATTATATTTAATGATATTCTTTAAGGATATGATGCATTATTATTTGGTTCCTAGCCCAAGCAGTTAAAGATTTTGCCTTAAAAAAAAAAAAAAAAAAAAAAAAAACACAGAAACCATAAGGTCATTCCACATTAAAAATATCACTTATCTATTTTTCTCTCTAATTGATATGAGAAACTAATTAATTATCCTCAAACCGATTGAACATGAAAAATATTCAAAGAACCAGCAAATTATTATGTATTTCTGCACTGAAATTTTGCCTTTAACTTATGTCACTGTCAGCAAAGATGAAATTTATTTGTACCTCTGATCACTCTATACAATATTTGTAATGAATTATGTTACCCTTAAAGGCATTATTTTTCTCATAGAGTGGGACCCATTAAGAGGGCATAATCTCAAGCATCCAAATAAAATGTATTAAAACCATTTGGCAATTTTTTTATTCCATTTTGACCACATTACATATATTTACAGAGATAAATATCCACCTCAAACAGAAATTGAGAACAGATTTGAAAGATGTAATGGAAATAGACTGCAACAGACAACCTCTCCCTTATACCAGTATTAAAGTATCATACAATACAACGAAAATTGACAAGTTGCACATTTTTTGAAGACGTAACTTTTACAACAGTTTAAAAAAAAATCCTCAAAAAAAAGCATGACAACCTGCACCTTTCATGGTAAGGATGCCCACAACTAAATTCCAGCATGTGCTCTGTTAATCACAAGTGGGTGTAGGATTAGGACTGAGCTATCCACAGAGTTTAAACACAGAGCTGAATATCTTCTTTCAAAATGCAAATTGAATCAAATGTCTCTTTCAAGTCTTTACAGTTTATGGGTATGTAATTGTTAAAAATCTTATAATAAATGTTATTCAAGCTTCCACTGTGAGTTTAAAAGCTGAAAACAATAAGGGTCATTCAGTTGAATACCACAGTTGAAGAGACAAGGACATCTACACTCCAAGCACCCAAATATGGCTTTTAAAATTAATTTATTTCATAAATTTTCATGACAGATAATTTTCAAAATTTTAACCTTGTTAATCTTTTATGTGTTGATCTTTCTGTAATAAAAGATATCTTTTTGCAACAGTAATTTTTGGCATCAATAGTAGCAATCACTGAAAAAATGTCATGAACACTGTTGCCTTAATTTATGCTGCTATCTTTAAAATTAAATTATTTTCCTTTTTTGCTTCCACTCCCACTTTTTGACAGGTTCCTATTTCAAAATCAGATACAATAAATTAGGAGGAAACAGAATTTCATATGGGAACTTCCTCAAACAATTCAGAAGATAAAGAATTCCACACTGGCAATCAGTTTGGATCATTTCAGGTATTTTTGTCTCAGAGCCTTGTGGGACAGAAGATTCAGCCATTCTTTCACAAGTGAGAATGATAGCAAACCATAGTGCCTGCCAGAATGGCACTTTGAACAGAGAGAGGTGGGGCCAAACCAGCCTCTGGTTTCTCTGAGAGAAAGAATTATTTATTTCACTGGCCATATTCATAAGGAAACCCCAGAGAAATATCTTACTGAACCAGTATTAAACCTGAGAGCTGCCAAAACTCCAAGAATCGTACTGCTCTTGTAACATGAAAAATTAAGACTCTGGATTGTACCTGAAATTTAAATAGGAGTGGGGTACGAAAAGAGAGCCTTTTATTTGTCAGATATAAGGAAATATTAACTTCTCTGATAGAATACTGAGACAGCAAAGCAAATATACAGTGCATGTGCTTTCCCACCTACACTGCAACATCCTCGTGACACATACATCTTTAAAATTTTTAAGGCAACATATTATCACCTCTCACATACACCCCTCCTTGAATAAAATATTTAATTAAGTAAAGTTGTTCTTCCCATCTTTCCAGCTCTAGAAGAGCTAATTCATGCACTTAACCAAAAGAACATTAAATTATACATGAATGGATACTTATATCTTTTAACAAAAACATCAAATATCAAAAAATATCAAATGTACCAGCATAATTTATCTCTTGGTACCAGCAGAAAAGTAATTCTTCATACAATATTCTTTCCCTGTTCTAAAGAAATTTTTCTCTTAATGTACTGGAATGCTGGTAGATCCTTTAGCTGGTATAATTCAAAATACTTAAATATAGTTCAATAATGCTGCCCAATTATGGGACAATGCAAACGCCCACACATTTGATAATCAATGTTTAATGCTGTGGTGCTCTGACCTACAAATACTTCTTGGGACTGTTATTGGTTTCCAAGATTGGTTTGTTAAAAATATAAGAATTGTCACTTCAAAATGAACATTATTTCTTTGGAATCATAGAATCATAAACTTTGGAAAAGACTCCTAATCTCATCAAGTCCAGCCTTTGACTGAACACAACCATGTCAACTAAACCCTAGCACTATACACCAGGGTCAAAGAGATCTTGAGTTTATTGTGGAGCAGATAGAAGAAATGGTTCCTTTCATCTTGTCCATTAGAAAACCCATTAAAGAAATATAATATTTGCAAAAGCCCCTTCCTTTTACACTTTTAAACTGTGGATATTGTTCTTGAGGAACACAGTTCTCCAGGGCTGCCACAGTTCCAGAAGAAAAATCTGTACCTGATGCAGCTGAAGATTATCCCCAGAAAACACCCGAACAACCCAAAAAGAGAAACATCCAGAGAAGACAGTGAGGTGGGCAGAAGAACACCCATGCAGGTGGCTCACAAAACCCTGTCCTGCCAAGAAAAATGGTTGTTATTTTTCAAAACAGCAGAGAATTTACAACACATCCAGTTTAATTTTAAACCAGATTTTAGTAATCAAACCTGGATGCCTACAGGGTAGGTATCACTTCAACACCATCTAACATCTTATGTGACCCAGCACAATGCACTGCTTTCACATACAGAATACAACTTGGTGGTACATTCCCACCAGTCTCCTTAAGTTTACCTGTAAAAGTTTAGATCATTCATTGCAAGCTTAAGGTTTCCAAAGTGAAACAAGTCTGGAAGGAATTTTTAAAAACTCATTTTCCCAGGGAAAATTGAAACAGGAATGGGAATTAAATGGAAATGTGGGAGTGATAGGAAATTAAGTAATTTTACAGAAAGGAAAATACTGTCCAAGGTGGAGCTTCACAAGTACATAAAGTGTTGAACACTCTTCAGCTAAGACAAAAAAAGGACTGTAAAGTAACCATTACAAAAATCTATCCTCTAGCAGCCCTTTTCAGCTGCATATGTGAGAAATGGTACTGTGTCCCATTTAAAGAGGGGAGGAAAAATTAAAGTGCAAATTACTTCTAAAAGCTACAGTTAGGGAAGACAGACATCAGAACTGTCTGTTGATCAGAAACAAAGCATCTACTGCTAATATCATTCACATTAATTTGGAGTCTGCATTTTTAATGCTTAGCAATTTTGAAACTTTTTTTCTCTTTCTGCTATTGTAAATTTCATAAAAGAGAGATCTAAAGAATATTATTTTCTTTGAATTACATTCATCTGAGAAGTCACAACAGAGTCAGGTTTTCACTTCTTGCAAGATATTTATTTTCCTGGTGTTTAGGGGGTTTTTTTTCATGTCCTGGGTTCATTTTTTCCCTCCCTCTCAAGGGAAGTCTAGGAAACCCTCATTGCACTGACTATTTAAAGAAGAAAGCTTTTTTGATAACTGTTGTTAAACACCTTTGTGGTATGCTCTACATTAAATTTGAGTTATTTTCCTTATTTCATTCTTTTCCTACACTTCTTAAGTCTTCTTGAAGGGAATTCATTCCTACCAGGAATGAAGTACATAGATGTTTGCAGTAAGTACTCAAGCCTGTTTGCAAATGAAAAAGCCTCAAGCTTCAATCCTTTTACAGCATTGTCCTCTGATAGATTGAAGGAGGAATTGGAAAATCAGTCAAAATACTTTGCTCAGAAAAACTTCACTTCCTACTGGTATTTGACTTAACTTCAATTAAAGTGCAAGGCCAAGGCCGTTGCATTTTAAAACTGATCAGTCATTTTGGTCAGTTCAGTGAACATTTTTAGAGCATGTATGTGTATTGCATCTTCAGAAAATGCTGAAAACCTTGTCAAACCTGGTTCATATGAACACATTCAAACTGGACAAAAAAAGTTCCAAAAAGTGAAAGTGTCACCTAATAACACTACTTTCAAGAGGCAATTTTGCTTTCATAATTCTTGGGTTCATTTGGGCATTGGGGGAGCAGCAAAAATTGCCACTGTTTCCATGACAGATGTAATTTATATTAAGCATAGTTGATTTGCAGTGGTTTTATGTAATTTACCTGTGTATATTTCCTTAGCATGTAAAAATTAATCTTTTAATATTTAAGGACATAGTTATGAAATACATCTTCACAAACAGGGTAACTAAAACGCTTCCTAAGGCATCATTATTGCTTCCTTTTCTCCACTAGTGCCTTCATTGCATACAGTCACAAAACTGCATCAGATAAAACCGACTTTATTTCTGCACATCAGCAAAAAAGGAAAAAAAAAAATAAAACACATAATGTATTCTGCATTTGCCACCAATTTCACTCTCAGCAGGAAAAATTTCTGTTGGCATTCAGAAAGCATTAACTATGCTACAGAACTACAGGAAGGAGAGATCCAAAATTAACTGTATTCAAGCTCATTTTGATGGTTTTTCAGCCAGGTGAGTGGTGTAACCAGGTTGTTATGGTCACTCTCACATGCATTCAGTCTGCTCTAAAAATAATTTTTTGGTTCAAATGAAAAAAAACATTAGTTGTAGAGCCAAGCAAAATCTCTAATTCTCAAGTTGACTATTTTCTTAGACACTGCCACTTGCCCCCAACCCAAAAAAGCCAAAAACCTCCAGGAGCCGTCCTCAGAGAGCTTGCTATCTCACTGAGAACACCATCCAAAAACAGGCTGGAGTCTTACTGGGAACCAGTCAGTCATTCTCCATTCCCTGGCCAAATGGAGAATGTTAAACTGTAAGACAGGACAGCACAGCACAACAAACTACACCTGTAAAATAAAGCCTTGCTCCCACTTGTTACTGGAAAAAAATACCCTGGTTACAGCCAACTCCTGATAAAGACACCAGCTGCTCTGTAAAATAAATCATTCAGAGCATTTCCAGTAAAGAGTTACCTGAAGTTGATGATTGTGTCCTCCTCTATGCTGACTCCAGTCTTACTTTTCTTTCCTCTGCTGCTGAGACAGCTGTGCTAACAAATGCTGACAAGAACTTTTTTTGTCAAGGTTTGCATATTCCTCATAATCAAGGTCAGACAGACAAATGTAACATGGTGGTGGCTGCCACCTAAATGCTGCAAACACCTCCTGCAGGCTGTAAAATGAACATCCATTTTATACTTATTTAATATTTTACAATATAATAAATGTTTATGTTATACTTGGCTGCTATTTTACATTACTCATTTGGCTGATAAACATTCAACTTATCTAATATTGAGTTTCTTTATTTGTTCCCTTTGCTGCATATGCTTGGAGGACATAACAACTGACCTCTCAGAAAATACTGAATAGCCATGAGAGAAAAATTACATTATTTCAAAAATTCAAACCCTTTAACTAAAAATTCAGACAAAATTTATAATTTTCACTGCGTTACCATTCAACTGAGGATCATTTATGTGGAGCATTTTCTACTTCTGATTTTGAATGATCTGAAGATATACATACAGAACTCAACAGCTCAAAGAAAACACAGCAGAAGAAATCTTGTTTGTCCACAGCTTTCTTGTAAGATATACATTTAAATGAACAATTACTCAGGTTTTTTGTGTAATCTGTATTTGCTGTATAGATCATTCCCTCCTAAACACATTATAAAGAAGGGCAATAAATTTAACTCCTGTTTTATTGTCAAACTGAGTTGAAACTTGAAAACAACAAAAAAAAATCACAGTTAGAAACAGGTATATTCATTTTCATTTACTGACTGAAATTCCACAGACATTCTCATTTCAATACAGACATAACACTACTCTTCAGTTTATATATCTTGGCCTGTGTAAGGATATACCTATTTATTTAATCTGTAATCAGAACAATTCTCCAACTCCATAGGATATCCTTTCAGTATGCATTTCACTTTTTTCATTTGTACATTACTTTATTTTTATCAGTAATGGTCACTCTTGAATTGAAAATCAGTTAAATGGCAAGAGTTCACTCCTGTTCACTCATGTCACTCCCATGGAAGAGGTAGTGTAAATAGTAAGTCATTTACCAAAAATCTATCCTGCTTTCTCTTTGAACTCATGTTCTATCAGCCAGATATTGCATTGATTAGTCTACAAAGAATCATTAATTATCAAGTAACAAGATAGTTCAGGTGTTCAATTAGCCACCAGATGGAGGCCACATAGTCTCAAAATGCAGTAGAGGCATATGGCCATTAAACACGAAAAATGAGTACAAGTTCTGTGAAGTGGCTACAGAATACAACCTGTAAATCAAACCAAGCTCCTTATGTGACTGGACTTCCATAGGATTTAAACTAAACCCCCCTCTGCTTTTAACCAGCAAAGAACCAATCTGTGGTTTCATCTGTATCATCTCCCCTACCAATAAAAGTATAGCTGACATTGTTTTGCAAAATAAGGTTTTGTACACACAAAACCACACACAGATAATAAAAATTCCACCTCACCAATCTTAGAATAGAATGTTCTATTCCATTTTAGACAGTTTTCTTCAGTAAAGAGCCAGTGTTTGCCTTATTGATATGGGTCTTTTTAAAAGAAAATAATTTCACTACTTAGACAAGGTCCAAGTCCCAGTGTTTCCATAAGGCAATAGAAAACACTTTGCACAGATTCACAATAGAGTGCAGGTAGTCAGTGTTCTCTCACACAATACAGAAAGTGAGACAAGCAGGAAAAAAATTCTTCCTATTCATTGCAAATCTAACAAAAACCTGGGATTACAATTCAAGAAAATTTGAGCCAAAGCTAGTGAGACTTTTTTTGCAACATAAACATATTACTCCAGGAATGAGAGGGTGAGACTACAAGAAGAAGAAAGGATAAGAGTTGGAAGACCAGCCTTGCCATCACTGCTGGAGGGATGAGAAGGACTGGGAATGACAGCAGCCAGCAGAGCGTATTAAAAGTTCCCTGAGAAATGATCACTGATCTCCTTTCCTTCCTCCCAGAGGCAGCAGTGATGGGCAGCTTGACTCTCCTGAACCTGGTGTGGAGAAGAGGCACTTTGCTGCCTGTTCCTCAGCTTTTGCAAATGCTGATCAAGATCTCTCCTGACTCTCTCTTGGCCAGCCCCGGCTGCTCCACTCAGCACTCTCAGACACCTTGAGCAAGCAAGCATGAAGAAAAGGTTAAACAGCATCCTCTGTTGCCTGGCTTTACATCCCCTGCTTTAAGAACTAAAGCTGAGAGTGAGCAGAGAAGTACAAATACCTTGCTTGGCGTGATAAAAGTAGCTGCAAAATGTGCAAGTTTTGCACCACATTTTGAACCACAGTCCGGTTACTGAAAACTCAATTCCTTGTAGACAGATCTGGCTAGGCAATCCTAGGCCAGAACTAGCTCATATTTCAACACACTATTTCTTTCACTTTTCAAAATGCTGGACACCAAAATCAGAGAGAGGGAAAAGTCTTATGACCACATTCTACCTTTGTTTCTGATACACAGTCCTCTGAGGATCAAAGATGTTATACACAAGAGGCAGTGTGAAATTAATTCTGAGTTTATCTGCAAAGAGAGAAGTTTTTGTGTTCCCTGTAGGAATTTTAAATGTCTCTTTTCCTACTAAGCACTCTGCAATATTCTTTTCCATTGCTATGAACACAAAAAAAAATTGTTACTTTTGTCAGTTTGCGTAATCACTCATCCAAGCAATTCAATTGAAAACACAAAATAGTGACAAAAAGGATTTATCCTTCTTATATTTAGAAATTTTCCAATTTTAATTTAATTTTATGCTTTGTCTCTGGCCCCTAACTCCTGCTGTGAGAGTGAGTACTCCTGTTTTATAATTTTTATACTCCTGTAAAAATACTATTAGAACATAAAGAAGTTGGAGAAGAAAACATAAGTTTTAAAGACATTTAATCAAATGGACAAAATTAAAAAATAAAAAAAAAAGTCCTCCTGGCAAAGTATGTATACAGTTATTTGTTAAAGTTTGGGGAAAAAATCCAATATAAGTTTGTTAGAAAATAAAGATTTGTCATCAGTCTGCAACTGAAGTTCCCATTAGAGCCTTAAAATACCCACAGTTAAAAGCCAGTAATTACCATTTCATTGCAAGGACACATGACCTTATTGTGGAGCAAGAAAGCAAATTGGGGTTTTATATATCCCTGGCATACTTGGCCAAGATACAGATGTCTCTGTCTCTCAGAAGAGAGGTGATCAGTGGCTGGTGGATCAAGCACATCACTGCAGTACCACTAACTCCTTCTCTGTTCCACTTGTGCCACCTGACCACTCACCCACGGGACTGGATTGTTAGACAGCCCTTTAGAAGTGCATTAAATGGCTGGTGGAGGTTGTGGAATAGTGGAGAAGGCATGAAGTAGCAGTCCCATTTCAGACCATAGAATTTTATGTGCTGTGCATTGTTCAGACTACAGGAAGCAATGTGTATTTAAATTGCATGTGTATTTAAAAAAGATGCATATCTTTCCCTTCTCTTCTCAATTCATAACTATCTCTCCAGATACTTTACCATGATTGTGACTTTAAACAGATTTTACAGCCAAATAACATTGAAGTGTGGCAATTATTGCCTTTTAACACTCATGGTCTGATTTGTGAAACAAGATTTTAAGTAATATGCCATCTGTTGCTCTCTATTTTAATTGTTGCGATAATTATGTATTTTTAATTGTGATCCTAATTTAGATCACAATTTATCACCAGGAAATAAAAGGCACTATTTGTTTTCATCAATTTACCAAGCTGCATTTAATATTTTAATCTGTTCTGGTACAGAAACAAAGACCAGTCCCTGATGAAATAAAAGCATACTTTTGTGCTTGAAAGAAGTCTGACCATGACAGAAGCAAAGCAAAATTTTGTCAATAAACCAAATTCATCTTGAGGCCTCCATTTCTAGAAAGCACTACTCAAATATTTGTGTCAAGCAACTGCTATGCTTGCTAAGACATAAATAACTAATAGCCCATAACACACAGCCAAAATGATCTATAAACATTATGACTCCTTGCCATGCCAGAATCTATACTAAGCTAACTAATATCCAGAGAATTACTCCCAGGTTAAGAAAACCCTTTGACATAAAGAAAAAAGAGGGAGTTGCTCTCTTGGGAAGAAGGTTTTGTTTCCTGCTAATGGGAGTAAATCAGAGGAAACACAGGATCACAAATGGAGAGGTTCCTCAGGAGCATGCCCAGCAATCTCTGCTGCTTGGAAGATGACACAGTCTGGCCTATTTGGTGATGATCCCCTTGCCAGGAGCACAGCCCAAAGGGATCTGAAATTAAACAAAGCCCCAAGCTTAAGGATCAGATCACAACAACCTCTGCACAGTTCCAGAGAAAAATATTATGCTAAGACCAGTCAGAATATTTACTAAAACAGGCAGTTTTAAGGGTAGAATATTGCTTCAAACTTCCTCTTAAAATTTATAAAATTTAATGTATCCCAGAAAGAGACTGTACTGGTCTGGAAACATACTTTCAACTAAATAACTATATATCTGCTTACAAAAAAGCTACTATACCATTCTTCCTGTAATGCCACAACAGAAACTGGAGCATAAGAGCATAATATCTTATACATTCCAAAGCCATTTAGCTATTTAGAAGTGTCTTAATTGCATGACAGTATCAAATATATATATATTTTGTTCTTAGAAAGTCTACTTTATATCTAAACTCTGAAATCTTGAGATAAACTTTATCAAAATTAAGTAGCATTTGACTTTCTTTTCAGGCCAACAAAATTTTAAAAGTATTCAGCCACCTAATGGAAATGAGAATGACAGCACAAACCCTAATGCAATCTAAAACAGACCCTGTCTAAAGTCAGAGTGCAGAAATAGATAGGCTTTAGCTTTTTCCAGATTTATATTCTGTGTTTCCCTTCATAAGCATAGTATACAGTCCTCACCAATCTATCCATGAGCAGCAAAATAAATTTTCAGTAAAACAAACATTTTCTATATGAAAATCAGAAGATAATGAGAATACTTAATTTTATAAATAAATTAAATATCCCTATGAGAACTACTGCGGATAATAAAAGAAGAACATGTTCAAACAGATGACCAGATTCAAATAAAAAAAGCTGTTCTTTTTTTTCAGCTGGATAATAGATCTCAGCTAAAATACACCTCATGCTTCTGCAAAACTCTGCAAATTATTTCTACTGAGACAGATTTACCTGTTTGATCATGTGAAATACCCTAAGCCAATCAAAAAACCCACAAAGACCACTAAGCAACTTTCACATAAATTGCCAGATTTACCTTTCAAGCTGAACTCTAGTTTCACCATTAAAAGTTATAATGTACTCATGCTGAGAGGTGTTTGAGACAAGCACAGGAAAACTCAGAAGGGTTCTGAGTTACCACTCTGTGGAACCCACTAAGTTTGAATGGCATCTCCACAGGCTCAAACTTAAAATACAGCTGAGCAGCGGCATTACAGGCAATGGGCAGTGGGGAGTGAGGAAATCGAGCCATGAGAGGAGTTGGGTTGAGGTTATTTTTTCCCTCCTGATCTTTTTAACAAGGTTAAATCACTCAAAGTTCAAAAACAAAGTAGGAGTAATTTATGAATATTTTCTGTGCAATGGAATGTTTGGAACAAATGAAATAATTGTTAACTTGTTTGTTTGTTTTATTCATATTCAGAGACAAAATAAGGCATCATTTTGTTTATTTTATTTTATTTATTTTAACCTTGTTGAACTGAAGCGAAATGAAGTGATAATAATTTTTGGTTCCTCATTTGTTAAGTCCTTTCTACAGGATTTAAACTGGTGCAGTGGTGGAGTGTCAATATGTTGAAGTACAGAGGAAAACACGCAAAATGCACACTTGTCCCTACCCTCTAGATTTAACTAAACTTTAATTACCCTATAGTCTATAAGCTTCTCTTTCAACAGTACTTTTAGCTATGTCTCTTCATTTGTCTCTTTGTCAGGCAACTACACAATCCAGGGGGAAAAGAGGGATTGGGGTGCTGGGAGAGGGGGGGAAGGGGCTGAGGGGAAGGGATTTGTTATGCCTAATATCATTATTTTTTAAAAAGTACCAAATCCCAACAACAGTCTATCCCCAGTTTTTAAAGAAAAAAAAATATCAAAGCACAGCGAGAACCCCAAAACCAAAACAAAACAAAAAAATTGGCACTACAGCCTGGCAGTGGAATACAATTATACACTTGATCCAGACAAAGAGTAAAACAAGTATTAAATTCTTCACAATCACAATTTTACAATTCATGTTCTCACCATTTCTTTTACAGCAGTGTTTTACACATTAATGTGCCCCACCTGGCAGGCTGACACATCCAGATTTTATACTGCCCCTGAGCTCCAGACAAAAGAGACCAGGAGGCAGCAACTATCAACTTTGCATTGCAGTGACTGAAATCACAGTTGTGGGAAGTTGGTTCTTCTGCAAGTACTGAAGCCACATGTTAGAACTATCTTTGGGATGCTTGTGAGAAATTTTAATGAGAGAGGCCAGTGAAGTAATGAGACAGAAACACCTTTATTTTAAAAAATACTCTTGCAAAGATTCAATAAAAAAGAGTCAGTGTAGAATCTCATTGCTTTTCAGTGTAAGTCGTTTTTAAGGACCAAATGCTCTCTACTTTATCCAAGTGATAAAACTGCACAGTGAGCATTTCTTTTTTTCTGATTACAAATTTTAAGCAGACATACTCATCCCTTTGGTTATACACCTCTGAGAAGAAAGGAGTGTTAGTGGGTTTGGCAGAGCAGCATAGGCAATGCTGCCACTACAAGATACACATTCCCTTAATTGCTATCCCACTTCCAACATCCTAGTACTCCACAGAGAGGAGTAGCCACCTGTCCATCCCCACTGCAGCACGTGCCTGCTGAGTTCAACACCAGGAGGAAGTTTGAATGTTGGTGCTTGGCAGCATCAGAGAACAGAACATTCCCTGTTTCCCCCAAAGACAGGCAGGACATTAGATACGCTCTAGTCTCCACAGGGCTTGTGGCAAAAGTAAAGGTGCCTGGCAATGTTTTCTCCACCAACATATTCAGAGCCAGGTCGCTCTGGCAGAATTGTTACTGATCTAGGAAGGGGTAGTTTAAACAATATCTACACAAAGCTGTCACTGTTTCAGCCACCTCTGCCGCAAGCAAACACTACTTCCATGAACTCTTTTTCTCTTAAGTCTTTCCTTAGTGCTTTAAGTTGATTTTTCTCTCATGTGAAAGAATATTCAGTTCCAGGCCTGTACGCATTTAGAAAGTCTTGCCAAACAAACACTGAATCTTTTGATGGTCCTCAAAGCAAAACTGCTTCTCTTGGGAAAATGTTGAAGCACTGGGAAAAGTCAAGAATATATTCACTTTGATGACAGATGAAATGTAAAAAATACCTCAGAATTAGGAGGTGTTGCAAACAACACAGCTTTCACAATACCAAAATAAAAAAACTCAACCAGCAGCAGTCACACACACGACAGATTCTATCTTTTATCTTCTCACTTGGCTTCTACAATAAACAGGTTATCTTAAACAAATTTTGCATTCTGGAGACACTACAAACACTAAAACTATCCACTTAAGGGTTCATAAATTTACAATAATGATATATTAAAAAAAATTCTATCTTAGGATTTCATACTGCTGAACTTATATCAAACTTTTCTTTTACTAGGCACTTCTTTTCCTGACTAGATTTTTATGAATGGCTGGGTGTTGAATATATTTCTGTACTTATTTAGTGATAAAGTGGCTGTTGTGCTTATTAAGTACATACTATTTAATATATAAAAATAAAAATTATAAAGCAAAAGCATTTATCCATATTGAAGAAGAAGAAACATAGAATCATAGAATCAGTTAGGTTGGGAAAGACCTTAAAGAAAATTGAGTCCAACCATTAACCTAACACTGCCATCTTCACCACCAAACCATGTCCCCAAGTGTCATTTACACAGTGTTTGAATGCCTGCAGGAATGGTGAAAAAAACAGTTCCCTGAACAGCCTCTTGCAGTGTCTAACAGCCCTTTCTGTAATATCCACTCTAAACCTCTGACACAAGGTGATTTCCTCTCATCATATTTCTTGTTATTTGAGAGAAGAGACTGACACCCACCTCATTAAAACCTTCTTTCAGGTGGTTGTAGAGAGTGATAAGTTCCCCCCAAACCTCCTTTTCTCCCTCAGCTGCTCCTCACAGGACTCATGCTCCAGGGCCTTCCCCATCCCCTCAATGTCTTTCTTGTAGTGAGGAGCCCAAAACTGAACACAAGATTTGAGATGTAGCCTCACCAGTGCTGAGGACAGGGGGACAATCCCTGCCCTGCTCCTGCTGGCCACACTATTGCTGACACGGGCCAGGGTGCCATTGGCCTCCTTGGCCACCTGGGCACAGCTGGCTCGTGTTCACTGGGGTCGGCCAGGACCCCAAGGTCCTTTTCTGCTGGGCAGCTTTCCAGCCACCGCCAGGGTTTGTTGTGACCCAAGTGCAGGACCCAGCACTTGGCCTTGTTGTACTTCATACCTCTGGCCTCCACCCATCGATCCCACCTGTCCAGATCCCTCTACAGAGCCTTTCCACCTTCCAACAGGTCAACACTCCTCCCACCTCGTTTAGTTTCATGGGCAATTTAACTTACTGATAGTGCACTCAATCCAGAACATCAATAAGACATGAACCAGGACTGGCCCCATCCCTGAGCCCTGTGGAACACTGTGAGTAACCCATTGCAGTTGGCTGTAACTCCACCCACAACCTCTCTCTGCCCACGGCCTTCCAGACAATTTTTTACCCAGCAGAGAGCACATATATCCAAGACATGAGTGGTCAGTTTCCCCAAGAGAACACTGGGGGAAATAGCATTCATAATTTCATGCTAAAATTTTCAAATCACAAATTAGGATGAAGAAAGCTCCATGCTGTCAGCTAATTCAAAGTCACTGAAGAAAATCAATGCAGTTGAAAAGTTTTTGAAGGAAGTCATAGAAGATGCCATTGTTGCATTATTTTCTCAGTCTTGATTTCTTATACAGTTTCACAGGTATTAATGAGCCTGCTCAGAATTATCTGAAGCAGTACAGACTTGGAAAATAGTAAGTACTACTAGTATTGGCCAGCACTTACGAGTTAATGTTACTGCTGAATGATTACCTGGGGAGCATCAATAGGTGAAGAGTTCTAAATAACTAAACAAATTGATTCAGTGGGATCAATTAAACTAAGACTACATCTCAATGAGCTAATTTTCTTTTTTTCATTTTCTCTTTTGCATTTTCTCTCAGTTTTTTTTTTTTTTTTTCGACGCATATGCACAAAAAGCACTTTTTTCTGCTAGAGATATTTTACTTTTCCATTGCATCCAGGTAACACCCACTGGGACTCTATTGCACTGAAGGGGGTGAAAGACAAGTTACCGTGCCCTCTAGTGAGACTACCAGCTCCTCCACCTGCTAGACTGATACCTTATCAGGAATCCTGCACCACACAACCACAGCATTTTGTGGTCTGAATGCAGACTAGAGAAGAAACACAAACCCTTGGACAAAGCCTCCTCTCTGCTGTAAGAAAAATGTCACAAGCTATCACATAAAATCATCCACAAAAGGCATAAGACACAGAGGATAGCAGAAAAAATATTTCACAAACTGCTCAGTGACAAGCAGAAGATGAATTCACAAGCAAATGTAATTTACAGACAAAACCAAAAATAATATGAAAATTTTATTTATAAATATGAGCTTTAGCTTCTAGCAAATACCTGATAAAAATCAAACTTGCTGACAGCTAGCATCAGTAGTGGTCAACAACCACAGGAGCAAACAACACAGAAGGGATAGAATTGGCTAGTGATTCTCAGTTGATTACACAAAGGGGCTGATGAAATTCAGCCTACAAGACTTAACTGTTAGAGTCCAACTCAGTTTTGCTTTTGAGAAATAGTAAGGGACTAGAGGGGTACAGAAGAGCAGAAAAATTACTTGGATACCCTTAAAATGCAGTAAAAGTGGGTGAGAGCAAGAAAAGTATAGACCAGTTAAATATTAATTATGGGGAAAATGCTGTCAAAAAAATTTAAAAATAAGCTGTAAACACAGAAAAGGAGACTGATGGGCACCATGAAAAACAGAATATATTTAACTCATCTAATTTCTTTCTGCAAGAAATTTATAGGTTTTGGTATAGTGGCAGATGCAGTAGGAGGAAGATATTTTGCCTTTATCCAGGTTTTTGACACCTGTTTAACATAACATGATCATACTACATAAAACAGTTAGAATTATAGGGTTGCTCAGGACGAGTCCTCTCTAGTTCATTCTCAGATGGGGGAGCACAGAAAGCAAGGTTTTGCATGAGTCTATCCCTCTCCTGGTCCTATTCAGCACATTTCTAATGATCAGGATGGAAGAGTACATTCAATCTGCAAGCTGAAAGCAGCAGCAAACACATCAGACAGAATCAATTGGGATTTGAACCAGAAATTACTCTGGGAGAAGGCACATAGAAAAAGGTGCAGTGTACTAAGGATGGAGCCAAAATTCCATACCACACTCTGGGGAAGCCAGGGAGATGCAGTGAATCATAACATGATCAGGAATCGTGAACATCAAGCTACTGAAAAGCACACACACAAGAGAAAACTCGTTTTAAACTGTGAAATAACCCTCCTACTACCCAGCTGAAAGCTCACAAGCAATGATTAGCACACTTTCCAGTCTGCAAAACAAAATGGTGGTAGAACAGTTGAGTGTTGAGAATGATCAGTGATTCAGAATACAGAATGTTTTTCCTTAGAGATTTCATCAAGAACAAGAAAAAAATCTTTGGTAGTAAGGAAAATTATATATTAAAAGAGATCATGGAATTTTCACCACTGGTTATTTTCAGAAGGAAGTTGAACAAATGCCTATCACAAATACAGTTCATCCTACCTTTGAGCAAGGTCTCTGTTTGAAGTCTTGTTTTCTGTAACAGACTGATGTGATTTATTTTACAAGGACAGGAAATTGATGGACAGAATTGTGGATGAACCTCATCTCTAGCCGGGAAAACTTTTAGTGTGCAAAATCTCTTCATTTAGAGTGACACACAAGGCCACGTACATTTCCCTGCCTGAAAAGTGGTCCTATTTCCTCTCCCTAGGAGAAGAACAGAAGCTGCAAAAAGAGGTTACACACACTTCCAAATCTCTGTATGCTAAAAACCAAATAAGAAGTTATAACAACTTTAAGTAGTTAAAAACAAGTTACAAAGATTTAAAAATGAATCTACAAAGCTGTTACTGAGACAATGAGTAGAAGTTTTACAAAGATAGAGCTTTATTGCAATTATAGTTTGAATTTCTGATTCAAACTATAATTGAAATCTCTGGTTCATATGACTGAGTTACTGTATTGCTCTCCTTAGCAATACAATTGACATTAACTAGTGCTTGTAGGGCTCATCTTCTCTCAAAAATCAATAACTGCACACAATTTAAACTCAAATAACCCTTGTGGTAGTTCCTTCTTTTTTCTAGTGATACCATGTAATATTTCTTTACATTTAGTAGACATTTGGTCTTAGAGCTTTGGAAAATAAAACAAAAAATTGGTAACTTCTTGAGCCCAAATTTGGGGACAATTTACTTTTCAGGTGCTATTTTCCTCAGAAATGCACATGTGAAGTGGCCTTCCTTAAATAACTGCTTGCGAAATTACAGGTAAAACATGTTTCTAGTTCTTTTCTGTAACTCTTGGTGACTCAAAAATATGGCAGAAATGTTATGAGGTAGATGATTTTCCACTAAGTATATTGCTTATAGGGTTAGAAAATTTTCTTTGAAAGTGCCTAGGCTGAGAAGCCGATATATTGTTTGCTTGTCAAACGGCTTGAAGAGCTAGACAATACCATTAGACATAGTATTGAAATGGTGAATGGATGGATGGATGGATTATGCTCACCTGCTGTGTGCTGTTTGCTAAAATCATTTCAGTAAGACTTTCCTGCTTCCTTTCAGTTCTAACAAATTGTGCAGTCATCTAATTTAAAAACCATACCCCCAAATCAGAAAATTAAAAATCACTGTTGCAAATACAATACTGCATATTGCTTTGCTAGAAAATGTTTCTACACCACTTTAGTTCAAAGTCACCTCTGGAATATATTATATTCTCTTTTAGGACCTGATGATCAAACTCTAAATATTAAACCCTTTATGACAGTCCATTGCTATTGCTAGCCTTATCAGTTTCTTTTCTGCTTCTACCCTGTTCATTTCCTTTCCTAGACATGAGCAGTTAATGTTTCATGGTTTCCATTCAGTCTTTGAGTGCAATATATTTTATTGTCCTGATTTCTTATTGTTATTTCTTAACAATAATTTTCTGTCTCTTACAAAATTTTTTCTGATATATAAATGTCTTCACATGTGGGATAGTTCTTCTATTATGTTTCATCTCTTTTCAACACTTTCCAAGTTTTTCATATTGAATAGAAAAGAGAATAAATGCTAACACTGAAATAAAAAAATAATTTAAAAAAAAACCACTAAATAAAATGTCTCTTCTATGATCTTTAACTGGGCCATAGCCAAACCTGTTATCAACACCTATAAAGAGCTAGATACTAAAATCACTAAATTCACAACTCTCATTTTTCAGTACTGCAAAACCTTATGATTGCTTGGAGTTTTATCACAAGAAGGTAGACTACAGTTCACAGCTGTTCTGGTGGAGTTTCTCATAATGAGCCTCTATATTTTAATCAGTTAATGCATATCCATCTAGTCATCATTTTCCCAATCTTTCAGAAACCGTCCTCTGTAACGGGGTTGAAAAATCATTCAGGTGGGCCAATCTTCATAACAGAACTTAGCACCATTTGTGTATCTGGTAGGATGAGACAGTTTGGAAAGATGGACAAAAGAGGAAAGGCTTACACAAGTTAGGCTGTCCTTACATTCCTTTTCTCCTTTAAAGCTTACTGTAAGGTACAAGTAATTATCTCAGACTCAGATAGATTCAAAGACAAAATGTTTTAGAGACAGATACTCATACATTGTAACAACTTTAGAAGGGAAATCCTGGATTTACCAGCTTTTATTGCAGCCCTGGAAACTTATATTTAGAATAGCCGAGAGACCTAACAGCCTATCAGAAGACCATGTTTCTGATCTCAGTTATCATTCCACAAAGACAATAGGTACCTTTTTTATCACTAGTTAACACAGGTCTCTGTGCCCTCTTCAAATGTGGAAGGGATACTGAAACTAAGGGAGGCATAGACTTTAATATTTCCACCAGAGAGACATTTGGTCATTCTTAACAGAAAAGTAGGGCATTATTCAAAGGATGATTCAGAAATAGCCTGGAGGCATGAGACAACCTCTCTTTTGTCTACTCTTCTGTGTCATTACCACTGTAATGTTACCTTTAGTGAGGACTGAGTGGTCTGCTGGGTTGCAGCCTAGTAATAGAATTATTCACATTCTTCATTAACCCACAAATCTGTAACAGATCTTTTGCTACCATTACACATACAATGAAAGTTTGCCTCCTAACTAACGTCATACACTTATTCAAACCAGCTGGTTGTGTTTGTATAGTAGTAATATTTCACAGTTTAATAAATCATTTTCTCTGCAATCCTTTAGTTACCTAAGGGCTGCAGTATATATTACAAAGTAGCAGCCAGTGAAATATTGTAAAATCAAAACCATTGAGTTAAGTGTATAGTAGAACAACCAAAACAGTTTTAACTATGCAGAAATAATAGCAGCTCCAATTTATCCTGACTTTTGAACAACATATGCCTAAAGTGCAAGGCCTCTTCGTTCACAAAACAAAATCTAAGTGTTAAGATTTGAAAGACCACAGTCCCCCAATCATTTAAATTTAACCAGTGTACTTCTCTCATGTGGTATTTGCCTCAGAGTTAGATATCTAATATCATATTTTCAGGAATTCTTAGGCATGTCTCTCTACAGGAAGATTCATCTCACATTAAAACAGATGTTGACAAATTGCTCTCAGAAGCAATTTGAAGGACAGAAGAAGGACCACAAAACCATTATAGTTGGAAGGATAACCCTCCCAGCTTAAGCAGGTTCAGCTGGAGGTTACACAGGACCACTTGAAAGCAGCATGTCTCACCTACACATTTGTTACATCAGGTCCAGCAGCATCTTCGGAGATGTAGCACTGAGCAACTTCATATCAGCTTCACTCCAAATGCCCCTGCAATCCCAAAATGAGGTGTACCCTATGGCCCTAAGACCTGGGCTATTCAGAGTCTATAGTTGTACTCCTATACATTTCCAAGCCTTAAACACTGTACAGTAGAGATCCACTTTTCACTTCCTGTGCTTTGACTGGTTTGCCAACATATATTTTGACTGGAAGTTTAAAACTTTGCAAGCATCAGAAAAGTGATGTGCTGGACTTCAGAAGAAATTTCTAGATCAAAAACCTAACCAGATTTGAAATAGAGGCTAAACTACTTTAGGTGATGTTGTCAGATGGCAGTGGTTACAATACAAGAGATCTACAGATCTGTACTTAGTGGCCCAAGAATTCTCTTCAATGGAGCAGTGCTCTTGTAATCCCATGCAAAACTGAACAGCTCTGGTGGAAATAACTCAAAGAAAAGTTCTCCCCTTCTTAAACAGACTAAACCCTGGTGGTTCTGGAAGGCTGGCCTTGAAAATTGTCAGAGTAAGGAATGTATGAAGACTAAGACCAGAAAGAATGCAAAATCCACAACAATGTATAATTGAAAGGATGCACACATCACCTGCTCTGTAACAGGACTTGGTGCACAAATCCTGCAGAATGGCCTTCCCTGAAAGATATGAGTTAACTCCCTTCATCTCCAAGCTGGAGGCTCAAAAATGTATGCAATGCATCTTCTATTAATGTTTCCCTCCTATTTTTTAACACGTTAGACATCATCCAGTTGAGCACACAGACTGTTGTGACCCACATCCTAGCACCTAACTGACTCCTATAACCACTCACTGCCTAAAAATTCTGGCCACCTACCACTGAGCTACAGATTCCAGTTTAAAAACAATGTACAAAAAAGTTCATTAACAAGGCTTAGCATTTTTGAGACCTGTCTCAACCTGTTGCCCATTGTGCTGACTTCACATTCCCCACAAAAATGAGAATTTGTAGTGGGACCATGGACATAACCCTCATAAGTGAAATGGTCTATCTTCGGTTATAAGTACCCACAGATCACTTTAGTATTCCTTTTAGTTCTGCATAGCCTGCTGTAGGCTTATACCTATACGAGTGAAAATAAATTTTGGTTTTGTACAATTAATCAGCAAATTTTTCTTGAAAAAGAAGTTCCATACACTAATACTGAACATTGTCTTTGACAGTTAATGTGAATAACAGAAACCCATTTGACAAACATATTTACACCCTACTTGTCTTAACGTATTTCCTCTCATCATTCCAAACAAGAACCCATCAAGCTGAATCAGGACAACACATGGTTCTCTGCATTCAACTCTCTGCATATTTGTTTCTACACCATACAAACATGAATCACACACCCTTCAAAACAAGAGAGGGGTTTTTTTACATACAGGTGTATTATTTCATATCATGGTACTAGTATATTTGTTACTTCCACTGTTTATGTGGATGACATTTATACAGAATGGAAATCTGTAATGAAAGAGATGGACCTCTGTCTTGGTTTTATCCTTAGGTCATGCTATCTCAGGAAAAAAGCAAAAAAGGTTATCTTCTTCCACAGTGCATGTTGTCTATACTATCTTCTTTAGGTCAACAATGTGCTCCCATTTGTAGCAAGGGGATTAAGGGAAAATAGATTGTTAAGGGTCTGATAAAATTTTTAATTGGAATATGCCCACCTCTAATTCTCTGGACAGAGCTCAAGAGACTGTGAACTCCACAGAGAGCTCAGTACATCAGGAACAAGATCAATGTTAATTAGAGCAAGATATATAAACTTCTTCCAAAGTGTAAGACACATGATAAGGAATTTAATGCATAATTTTAAGAGACTAGTATAGATAACTTGAGTCAGGGGAATTGAGTCCACTTTTGTTAGTGTTTGCATTGGTAACAGAAACATTTATTCTGAGGTACAGCAACATTCGACAGTAACTAAAATGCACAATAAGAAATTAAGAAACACTTCCATCATGTGGCCATTAAAAGCCAAGTAGTTTTTCTTCTGTTGGTGAACACTAGAAGTATCTATTCACTGCAAAGAAATAGATTTTCTGCTCAGGCAACAAATAATGGGATTTCACTGCTGTTACTGTAAAGATTTTTCACTCAGAGAAAAAGATATTTTTATAGGGTAATATTACCCTTAATAAGAAAACACTCTGGAACTGTCCCTTTTCTTAGGAAATGAACTGCACTGTAGAGGTAACTGGTAAAAGACAGTTAAAGGCCAAAAGAAATAAAAATAATAAAAATAAATCCTAAATGCATAGTTAACTTCATGGGTAATTTAATGTCAGCTTAGTGACATATAATCCAAAAAAATAAAGCTATAGGTGATAGACTAGAAAAGTCACTCATCTTGCATGAAGTTTTGGAGTAAAATAAAAAAACTCAGAATAAAACCTGTTTGTATACAGTTGTAAGAATTGACACAAGGTGACCTGACAGATGCAGGACCATTTCTTTAGGTATTTCATTAGCTATATACAGTTTTGTTTTATTGTTCTGGGATTCATGAACGCCTAAGTCAACACAGTTATGTACACAGAGCCACAAGTCTGTGTTGTGCTGACTCTGAATAATTGCTACATTGATCCCATACCACAGAACTACAGAAAAAATTACAGTAGCTGATGCCCTCCTTGTAACAATCTATCTTGCCTTGTAAAGTTTATATGCTAAAATAATGTTTCAGGGGGTAGTGCTCTTTCTGGGAACAGCGTTTAAAACAAACTTAGAAGCACTGCTTTTTGGCAGCAAAAAGCAAATTAGATTGAGAGGCAAACAGTGGAAGGAACAACACAGAAACTGATTTTAAAAACTTCTGCCTGGATTCACCATTTTTCAGCACCAAAAAAAGGCATCATCTCAGCTGACAGATATAATGAGCTGTGTTTCTGTTGTTTTAGTTTGGGATTTTTTACCCATCCAAACATTAGTTCAGGAAGATAAAAATTTTTATTAAGAGTTTGAAAAATTATGTCAAAGGGTCAAATAGTTGGACTATAACTTAATGTATCCTTAATGAAGTCACAACTTCAAATTCAAACATTTAATCTACAACTCTGTCAGTGGAACTATTGTTAGTAGTGCTGCTAAAATAATTTATAAGAGCACTGCAGAATGCCTCTGTGGTACACATAAATGGAGATTCAAAATGGATATACAATAATGGATATTCAATGTCCTTGGTCATTTTAACACTGTTCACTCTGCTTTAGAGCCACTTTGCTGGTTTGGGGCTCTCAGATCACTTTCCCAAGTGCCTTGAGAAAAAGATGGCCTTCATTTTTATTTTATTTTGTATGGTGAAGAGCACATAAGTATCAATTATTGAAAGAAACACATTTATTTTCACTGTAAGCTCCTCATATATTCTTTATATAGGGAAATAATGACTAAATAAAAAAAACTATAGATGTTACTGCAATTTTAACCTGATATCCTATCCATATATTTTGTGATTTGGTGCAAATTTAAAAAGTCAATTTAATTAGTATTTCTACATAATAATATATTAAATGATGCAAATATACACCTTGAATTTACTTGCTTTTACACAAATAAGAAAAATCTGAGAGTATTTTGCAAATTTTTATTAATTAACCAATAGATCTTTCTTTTCCTCCATGAGAATTATCAGTTCACTAACTTCCACTGTTGCTGCAATCTAATCTCCAAGAGTTTGTTTATCAATACCAAAACTGACAAGTGAAAATAACTTCATGTAGAAAACTTCTGGTAAGCTTTCTGATGGTAACTTCTGAGAGAGAAGGCCAAAGACTAGGACAGGAAAATTGTCTTTAAATTAGAGTTGAAATATCACAGCGTCTTCATTACCTAGCAGTTACAATCCTATTCCAAAACAGATTGCTAAAGAGATAGCCAGAGAACTTCTTAATTAAAATCTTATTGATGTGCTGTATCTAAGGAGATAATTAAGTACAACAACAAGTTTTGCATGCAAAAACATATTTGTCTTGACAAAGGAGTAATTGAGAAGAATTACTTGGTGGCTAAGACTTGATGCAGATATTTTTTGTCAATTTGCTTTTATTATCTGCATAATATCCTAAAGAGCTACCAATGACTGCAGGTTTTTTTTTTTTAACTGACCAAGAAACAAAATACAGAAGAGTAAAATAAATGTGGCCCTCTCAATAAATTAACTCTAGGAAGCTAAGTTCAGTTGAACTGTGAAATGGTCTGTATAACTGACATTTTATGTGCTATCCACATTTATCAGCAGAAGCTGTAATATGTTTCCCTTTTTTAAGCAATCAATGAACTACTAAATGTACTTTTCTATTTTTAGCACAAGTTTCTCAAAAATTCTATGCAGACCTACCCTTGCTGGAATGTGCATAAGCCCCGCAAGAGAGCTACTCACTGTTTTTAACCTTTGAGCACTGGCAATATTTGTACCCTTGTGTCACATTTTATTTTTGCTACCAGAAAGCAAAATAAAAGGATATATTGTAGAATTTATCCATCTTTCAACTGATGTTTTCAAAGTTTAGAGTATCCACAGACTATTCAGTAGGGTCTAGTAGGAAACAAAGTTCAGCAGGAGGCAGAATTTTACCACTGGCTGCTGAACGCATGAGTATTTCATGTTAATTAATGCCAAGATGCAGCCCATGGGAACACCTCAATAGTGATATGACTATATTTGACCATGATGATAGTCCTACTCTAAGTTCAAACACTGGGAAATATTTTCTAGCAACTGTATCACCATATCAAAGGTCCAGGAAACATGCAGACTGGAAGAAAAGATGATTTTTCGATTTCAAATAGATAAGGATGCAGTGGGTTCTACAACAAGTAGTCT
This sequence comes from Haemorhous mexicanus, assembly GCF_027477595.1. Classification (NCBI taxonomy): domain Eukaryota; kingdom Metazoa; phylum Chordata; class Aves; order Passeriformes; family Fringillidae; genus Haemorhous; species Haemorhous mexicanus. The sequence continues at coordinate 47,999,345 of NC_082344.1, read as the reverse complement.
GTAAAATTATAACTCAATATTGTGAAAATTTATTTGGAGCTGTAGGTGATCTTACTGAATTTTACTGGACTGTTTCAGACATTGTCAAGGAGAAATCAAACACATTTCTTTCTTCATATAAGCACATGCTGAGTCTTCAGGGATTGTGATTTTTTTTAAAACAAGTTAATAGTTATGCTGTATCGAAAATAAATTTTAAATAATTGATTTATTGCTCCAAAACAACTCACTCATTTAAATTTACTGCTAGTAAATTCATTTCCAAATAATTTTCAAGGCTTTAAAGGTTAAAGTCTTACCTGAGAGCTGATTACTTATCAGCGATATCATTTTCTTAGAAATTTTTCTGTCCAGTACTGTATTCTGGAAGTCCATTATATCCAAAATAAATAAGCATACAATATGATAGATAACATGTATAGCCAGAGGAACCTTTTCCTGCAGTTTTTGTTTTGTGTGTTTCTTTAGTCTTCACAAATAAAACATTATGCATTGTATCATCTATTTGAATACTCTAGAAGCAACACAATTGCAGTTTCCCATTCCTGACAGAGATGCCAAAGTCATTATTTGAAAAACTTGAATATCATTGGAGCAGCAACTGACAATCAGAAGTAGGCATTTGAAAAGTTTGAAGTTTTTGAAATAAACTGTCATACAGCCTATTCCATATGTAAATGTTCACATACAGTTAGAAATCTCCAACAGAAACAACTGAGAACAGATATCCCCTTGAAACACTTTATTTTGCAGCTATTGGAACTGTCACATAGATGAGGGGAAAAAAAAGAATAAACAGAATATTCTACCTCACTGCCACCAAAAGAACCCATTAAAAAAAAAAACCATAAAGGGATATTTTATTCTCCTATACCTTACAATGAAGTAAAGATTTACTGACATCAATAAAACAACCATTTTGTTAAAAATTAAGACCATTTTAATGTTCTTGATAAATATATGGATATGTATTACTCATCTGGGATCAGGAGGTGAGCAAAACACAAACTCTATTATAGGGAAGGGAAAACATGAAGTGGTCTGAGAAAATCAGGCAAAACCAGGCAAATATCTGAGGAAAAATGCACTACATCCCAAGCACAACCAAGGAGATGCATAATAAAAGCAGCAGACCAACAAAATTATTCATCCAAATTTTCACTGGACAGAAATAAGCAAGAGGCTCCACTTAAAACCTCCCAAATATGAAAGATCAGAAGAGGACTGGAGAAAATTACATGATCAAGTTAATATTTTCACAAGCCCCAATTATAAACTTTTACAATGGTAATTTTAAAAGATGTGCAAAGGAAAATATTGCAAAAAGATGAGCATAGAAAGGATGCAGGCTGCTTAACATTCATACTGCACAAGTACTAACATGCAGATTACACTTCTCCCAGAGCACGCCTGATCCTGAACTGATTTAAATGGAGAGTGAAAATCACAGAGGTGTCTGAGACCATTAAACACATGCTAAGCTGTAATAGCTTTTGTAAGTACAGAGATTTATTTCAAGGGGCACAACAATAATCCTTGGTATTGCAGGAAAAATAGTACATTCATCCTACTCCTCCTAACTTTTGGAGGCCCAACTAGATGGCAAAGTTAATTTTCCTAAAGATTTGGCCTAGAAAGAGTAAGAGCAAATAAGTCTTGAAGTTGGAGAATGTTGTGAAGAAAAGAGAAGGGAAAAAAAATGTATGGAAACTTGGTGTACTTTCATACAGGTCTTTCTTCAAGATTCAAGCCAAAAATTTGTTAGATGCCTGTACCTGAATATGCAATAGGGAAACTGTTTCCAGTTGGAATTTGGCTGGCTTATCTTGGTGTTGAAAAGGGGTTATTAACAGCTCTACCTATCCCTGGTTTGGGTTACAACATTTTTTACATTTCATCAAATCCTTTCAAAACAGTATAGATACACCGTGTAGTGTCCACCATGACATGACAGAAGCATTAAGGGATACACTGTTATTTCTAATCATGTTCCTGTGTGGTGACATCATTCCAGAGGATATGTTCCAGAGAGCTTCTCAAAATACTTTTTTAAAATTTATATTGCTTCTGATGAAATGCTGAAGCATTTTTATGGGAAGAACAGAATTTTGTATCATTGCTTTCACTAGAGTGGAGAAGTCTGGAACCATGTTGAAACAGATTCAGAAATTTGAGAAGGAAAACTTGAAAAAACAGAGCAATAGCTGCATTCAAAGATTTTGACATAAATTTGAGGAGGGATAAGCATAGCCACTTTGGAGTCAAACAGATTTGCTGAGAAATGCTGCTGGGAAATAGCAAAAAGAACAGTGAATGATCCTAAAATTTCAAAATAAAATATATCAGAGGGCAAGGGAGGTAAGAATAAGAGACAATGAGCAGAAAAAATAGGGAAATAAACAGATCATTATTTCAGCATGTCCAGCTACCCTTAAGCTCTTGGGATATTTTACTTACTAAGTTTTTTGAAGAAATATTGAAGGAGAACTGGCAGAGAATGAAACTATGACACTCAATGTACATATATATATGTGTGTGTGTATATATATATAAAATACACAAGCCAACTGATATGTTTATTCAGAGCAAGTCAAACAAGCCCATCACATCAAATTAACTAAAGGTTAATAAGCTTTGGACACAGAACATATGCATAACCCAGAAAGAATCAATTAATCAAGTAAACACTACATGATGCTTACCCATGTTTTTCTGAGAAAACCTAGAGTAAGTTTGATGATCTGTGACAAAACTGCTTTAGAAAACTATGAAAGCTCAGAAATTCTGTCTTCCTATGCTGTTATGATTTATGAGCATTCTTCACATATGTATTTCTTGTGGTGCAAAAGTCTTAAAATCTGTGGATCCAGGATAAGCTTCCTATAAACTCAGTAAATATCATCTAGCAAAAGTTATCTGGACATGCATTATTTACCTTACTTGGAAAAAAATCATTGCTAGATACTTGAAGAACAGATCAAGCCCTCCACATATATTAACAAGGTCGGGGTGTTTTTGTTTACATACGAAGCTGGGTACAAAATTGAGTGGTTTCCTCCACCTATTTTTCCCAGGTTAGTGAAGTTAATTATGCAAATTTCCATGACTGGTGAGTTTATTTAAAAGGTATTCAAAATAGACTTCCCATTGTATTGTTCTGTCAGACAAAGAAAATATAATTTAACTATTTAAAAAATGTGAAAAAGCATTTTGCAACTACATATTAAAATCAGACACCAGGCTCAAGTAAGTTTTTTACCAGGATCCAACACATTATACCTATTTTAGTTTCATAAATCGAACCACAATCGCAGCATTCTTCATGGCATTCAGCAAGGCATAAGTTATGTTTAAGGGTTTTGTTCATATCTTTAGAGAAGGAATTAATATGGCTTGAAAATCTGGCAAAATGTGAAAGACTTGACCATATTAAAAAAATTCAATGTACCTTGCATCTATGTAAATATATGTTCCCTACAAAAAAAAGTTATGCCATAGCTAAGTACACCAAAACTGCACAAGATTGATCTTTGCAGGCAATAGAAAGAGTGAATTGGGTGAAAATGTAGACAGATTATGTTGTAAAATAGGACCTTCTGTAAAAATATTTGCATATGGAAAAAAACTAATTTGAGTCAAAAGAGAAAGATTGGTGTTTTTCATCTTTCATCTTAAGCGACATAGCCTCCATGGTTTACCTAATTTTGTTAGAGAACTAAAGATTAATTTCTTTTAAAAATTCTGTGTGAGTGATTTGCCTTCTTTTTTCACAGAGGGCTGTTGAGCGCCTGGCAGCAATTTGTGGGTAATAGACTAGAGATGGCCATTTCAGTAAATTATTTCCTTAATGACCCTTTGCTTCAGAATTTGACTAATACTGCTGCTTTCATTTTCCAGTTTCTGCACTGTTTTTTTTGTATAACCTGACATTAGTCAGGAATCCCTAGCCTTTCAAAGCATGGCACACTCCCTGGAAATTGATAAATAGAAGTAGTATTTGTTTTGTGAAATTACTTTCAGAAACAAGAGACTCAGGAAAGCAAAGTCTCCCGATACACACTGACAATATGGAAATCTGTCCTCAAGAAAGGTTTTTATACCAAGTATCCATTTTATTCTACCATTGGAATTCCCTTGAAAATACCTGAAAAATAGTAAGTATAAAAAAACCTGTTTTATTTCAGGACTAGGAAGGCAGAGAAGCTATACCTTTGTAGATTTATTAATGTAATAAGCATTAGATTTTTTTCATACATGTACAAGATTGATGAATAAAGCCCGTCTTTGAGAGAGGAGAAAAGAAAGGAAGAACATAATAGTAATTTTGTTCATAGAATCTACACTATTTTTCTGTTATTGTCTGGAAAGACAATGAACAGTCAAAAAACAGCTCAATGACTAACCCTTCCTTCCAGTTAACTCTCTTAATGAAAATCAGTTCAGGTAACAATGTTACCTTTTCTGTAGCCCCCCCACCCCAAGTTGATTTCATATACTTGAATGAATAATTTTCTCTCATGGTCTTAATTGAATTACTGTTCTTCACATTAAATTTCTTTCTTCAACCCTGTACTCTTGGAAAATATTTATTCTATGAATAAGGAAAAAAGAGCCTTGAAGTGTTACTATGATACATAAGCTATATAGCTACAGTCTGTATTTGGCTCACAGTTTTAAAATTCATTTTGATTATATCTGTTAGGAATTTTGTGACTGTCTAAGAGAGAGAGAGGGAAAAAAAATCAAGTAAGCAGAGTGCTAGACATAATAACACATGTTTTGTTTAAGCTTATGTGATCTCCAGTGCTCAGTGTCCTCCTAAACCCAAGCAGGAGCACACACTGGATCAGAAACAGCACTTACAACACAAGCCTTTCCAAGTATTTTTTTTGTTGTCCCAGTGGTACTTCTCAGTGTTATAGCACATTCCTCATTCCAAGCATCAATAATATTTAGAGACTCACCAGCAGCTCACCCCAAGGAATCTCCAGCTGGAAAAAAGTTTATAGTTTCCATATGAACTTTTCAGTGCTCATAGTCTGTATTAATAATTGATAAACCTCAAGACTTCACTCTAAACTTCTAGCTCTAGTTGCAGTACATTTCTCTTTTTAGTCCTCCTGGAATTTTAATCTGATATTTTTGACTGTTTGCTGCATTGCAACAAGACTTATGCCTCTCTTAGACTTAAAATAGCAGAAATTTTTTGTGAACTTCTATTCATAATCTTGATAATTATTACATTATCTATGAGCTTCAATTTTAAATTTCCTATTAAAAAACTATATGCTGAACATTGGGGAAGATGACCACTTTATGAATTCAATACCCTATAAGGCAAACTTTGCACAAAAGGAGTTAAAAGTTGCACTCAGTGCATGTCTCTTCCAATTTTACAGACCAGAATTATCCATGGGTTTGATAACTTAATCCTTTAATTGAAATAAGCTATGTCAATTAAATTCTAGTTTTTGCTTATGTTCCCATGCATTTGAAGATAAACAAAAACAGGAAATAGTAATTCACTAAGCAAACTTTTCCTATGCCACAGAGAATATGGAGTTACACATGGCAATAGAAGCATCAAAGTAGTTGATTTGACATTCATATGACTTTAAATATCAAAAAAGTCTATTTTCTTTCCAAACTTTGACAGCTAGGAACTTCTGCTGACCAGTACAAAAGGAAGGCTGAGCCAGTGGCCAAGTGTCAGAGGCATCATCTAATGCCTCTGCAGAGGAGTCACATCTCTCAGAGTGCCAGTAGACAAGAAACTTTCCTCAGGGACACCTTACATTTTAATGAAGCACAAGGCAGGGATAGCTTGATGATATGCCTGTGATCTATAGAAAAAATAACTATCTGATCTTTTTAATCTCTAATTCTACTTTGTTATTAAAACTGAGCATATGCTGGAGGGGAGGGAGATACAGGGAGTGGATATGTCCTTTAAAACCTAGCTGACAACTTCAGCCTGGCTGTGACAACAAATAGAAAAAGAAGGGAAAAGTAAAATACCTAAATAAAGTCGGGGTAGCTCCAGGTTTCTAGGTCCTAATGAAATTCTCTTCTGAATCCTGAGCTTATTGCCTTCAACAAACTCACAGAGAGGAGTCTGAAGGGGATTTGAAAGATTTCATTGGCCCGCAAAAGGACAGAGATAAATTTACAGACAAGTTTCTCTTTAGAGGGGAAAAAAACCCCATTGCCGTCTGAAGAGAAGGGACAAGTAACAGCCACCACCATTTTTGGGAGGAACCAAGGGGAAAAAGGGGTGGGTAAGGGATGGATCAAGACAGGCCTTTGGAAATATGAATAAGGAGCCCAGGAGCCTGACATATGTTCCTGAAATTCCAAAGCAATATCTGATTCCCTGAAAGGCTCCTTAAGGAGGTCTTTACTCAGACATACAAACTGGTAGGAAAACTGTTTTTAATCATTAACACCACTGAAATCAAACCCGTCTAAATTTCTGACTGAATGGAAGAGTGGCAGCAAATGGGGAATACCTTTATATCTGCAGATTTTTTAAGCACTCTCACATGATATTTCCATAGGCAATGAGGGTAAAAACTGCATTAATCAAGTTTCAAATAGACATTCATCTCTTTAGTACTTATGTATTCAGTTATCTGAGAGTAATCCACCCAGAGAGAGTAGATTTGATCAATTTTTGGTCTAACACCACTAAAAAGTGCTTAAATATTTGGATAATAAATTTTAAATTTATATTTTATAATCTGTTAATTTGAAAAATTAACCTGTACTCCAAGTACTTTTGGAGTGCAAAATTAGAAAGGAAAAATTAAGTTGATAAACCAGAAAAAGAGCTCTAGAACATTCAATATAACCCTCTCCTTTGCAGTTGTCACAGGACCATAAATGCAAGATACAGAACTATGGGACAATTTCATGGACATAGTGTCTTCTGGGAGGATGGAGAGCCATACCTCAACAGAAGGATCCCACCTCTCATTTCTCATATAATCCTTGGTAATGAGGCAGTAAGAGTGAGGTTATATGGCAACATATGGAAATTGATACTGAAAACCAAGGAACAGCAATTTTAAAAGCACCATCTATTAAATATAAGCAGGAGTTGGCTCAGCTATCTTCTCAAGCCATTCATGTCTCTCTCTGCGCTCACATATTACTCTAATATGATTTATTTTCTCATCAGCATTAAGCTACCTTTTGTTTTGTGTAGGGACACCATGTTTCAGAATTACTATTCCTTTGCACAAGGTGGAAAGTCTTGACACAATGTGGGTGTCCACACAAGCTGGACATTAGATGTATAATCTAATTTTGCACAGGTCTGATGAAAATATTAGAAAGACTAAAAATACAAAAAACTAAAACCAGCCTCTCAGCCATTCTGATGGATGTATGTTGAAATTACTACTAAAATTTGAGCTCCACAGTTATAGAAGATTGTCTGCAGTAAATAATCAGAAACCCCTTGTTTCCAGGCCTATTGCTCTCAATTCAGAAGAAAATTTGTTCTGTTCAGTTTTGATTTTCCTCTTAAACTTGGCAAAATTTTATATATTTTTGACAATATATTCCACCAAGATCAAGTAACAAATTAGTGATAACTCAAAATCTGAATTCACCCTGAAATTAGAAGTGTCCCATACAATCTAATTTAAAATAAAACCCTCTAAATAGAACATATGTTAAATATTAAATGAACCACAAAACAGTCTTATTCATGTAGCTTACACCTGGAATTGCTCTCACCCAGACAACTTTGACAGAGTATCTTTTATCCATTGCTTGTAACAGGTGAGGCAAAGTAAAACAAATTTTCAGGTTAGAAGGTTTGAGCAGCTGATGGAGTATATCATAAAATATGATGACTTCCTAGAGTTCCCTGTTTCATATTCATTTAGGAGTAATTTTGTGTGAGCAAGTGAACATGAATCAATTTGTCTGATGAGTACAATACCTTTTGAAAAAAATATTTTAGATTTTTAGGAGGGGAAAAGGAGAGCATCTTTTGAAACAACACTACTGGCTGCTCATGTGAATGAGGGAGTTGGGACCATTACAGGGATTGACAGAAGACAGCACTGTTTATAAGAGGAGCACTACTACCTTTAATCAACCTGAATCTTGTTTCCTATGGTATGTTTTTCTGCCACCCACATGTACCAAAACCAGTTCTGTTTAATTTAATTATTAATTTAATTAATTAATATTATGTTAAACATTCATCACCAGAGTATTGAACTGCAAGAGTGTCATGAAGTACCATGAGCACAGCCACACTGATGTTAAGGAGGGGAAAAACTAAAACCAAAACAACATATTTAAAATGAGGAAAGAAATTCAGAGATATAGAATGATATCTAACTAAGCAACTTTTTTTCCACTCTCTCCAGCCAGCCTTTGCTTTTTTATTGAAATGCTTAATTATAGCATTTTAACTACAACTACTACATCCTGAGGAACTCACAGGAATAAGAAAAGTCAAACTGCAATGAATATAAAGCAGATAAATTCTGGGTACTTACATTTCACTTAGGAAAACAAAAACACCTGCATAAGTTTGGAAGTCCTGAGCCTCAAAGATCATGCTTTTCTATTGCATCATTTTAATGGCAAAAGTATTTAACAAAGTAGAGCAAAGGAAATACAAATCACAAGAGACTCCAGTATTTTCCTTTTTCTGAAGGATTAGTAGAAAATTAGTAAGGCAAATGAAAAACACTTCCAAAAAGAAATGTTGCTAGTGGAAACCATGGCTCTGTTTTACAGATTTAAGCACCTTGTATTTTCTGAATATTTATGCATCAAAACAAACACAAAACCTGTTTGTAACAGAAAAGGAGCTGCTCAGGCACTGCCACATCATGTTTATAAGGAGCTCAGAGCAGAGAGAATCTTCTCAGTTATTTCAGTGTCATAAGGAGAGTAACATGATAATCTGTCAAAGATCAGAGTGTCAGAGCAAGGGTGTAGGACCAGAGAACAGTGGGAAGAAATGCAAGACTCAGTTTTGTTGATATTCTGTGCAACCAATGCAAAAGAACATGCACATGTCTGCCTGACCAGACTCTTCAGGACTGAGGCATTAAAGTACTTCCATTGTTTCAGAACTAACAAAAACTATAGCTCCTTCAGCAGGAAGAGAGAAGACACAATGATCACCTTGAAAGAAGGGGAATATGCCCACTCCTATATCAGTGCAGAAAGGAAATAGAACAAAAAAGAATTATATTTGAAGACTGTATATTGTGCACAGATACATGGGTTTCTACAGATCAGAAAAACACAATTTTGTCTGAGTGAAGAAATGAGAGTTTTCCTTGAAATAAAAAAAAAAAACCACTTCAATAATACAAAACCAGCATGCCAGCCTGATGCTAGTCTTCCTTCTTAAAAAAAATCAATTTGCTTTTCCATTGGAGTCAACACACATCAAATCAGCCTTCACATCTAAAGATTGGATTCATTATATCTAGAGCAGATTTCAGGGAGAAACTTAGACAAGGAAAAAAAATAATTTGAGGAAAAACATAGCTCTGAAATTGCTAGAATAGAAATCTTCCTCTCTGAGCAGCCTACATGGCAGCAAGGTTCCATCAGGGAGTTTTACAATTTCAAGAGATTTCTAACATTTTTACTTTTTTTTTTTCCAACAGAAATTGTCATTCTAAGACCAAAACAAAACTTTGTCTGCATTTCAGACAAAGTACTAGAATTAGCTAAAAACAAAGTATGAAAATATGTAGAGAAGTAGAACTTTTAAAAAAAAAGAACATTAAGAAACCCAAGATCTCACTCAAAGATTGTTTTTATACAAGGTTTTAATCTACCCCATGTGATAACCAGTAGTAAAGGCATAAATTCCTTCCACCACTTCAAAAGGTAGCCCAAGTTTGTGATAATGAGCCAGGCTACTGAAACACAAAAAAAACATCAAGTGTGAGAAAACGTGTCAAAAGAGCTAGTCACAATTGTTCATATTCAAAGAAATAGTATATACCAGACACTGACCTGACCTCGATTCCAGACTTTTTTACTGAATTGGTTCAAGTTTGCTCTAAAATCTTCTTTTCCTCAACTTCCCATCTGTGAATGAGGGAGTCACATCCCATCTGTCACAAGGCACTTTGCTTCTTAGGGATGACAAGGATTCAGAATAGTTTGATACTCTTACCATTGAAGTCAGTGCCAAGTATCTTAATAATAAAAGATAAAATGAAAGGTCAAGAATCTTTTTTCTCAAAGAAAATTCAAGTTTTTACATAGAAGTTATATGTTTGCCTCAAAGTAGAGAGCAACAGGCCTACATGAATACCATTCTCACAGTTCCCACTGTCTTATTTCTTCTCCCTTTCAATAAACCAAGGAACATAAGAACTATTAAACCTCAGGTTTTTGAACAATGGCAGCCAAAAAAGAAGAGCCTGATCTGAAATCCAAGGATTTGGATCGTAAGTTCAGCAAAGGTTTATGTAAAAGTTCCAACATATCTGCAACATTTTGGACATGAAAGCTCCTAAGAGTATACCAAAGACTGGATCTACAATTGCTTCTGGCCCATATAAGTGAAAGCACAAGACAACAATGAGTTACAACAGTTTTTATACACATATGTCTATCTGATTGTCATTTACCCAACTCTTGTCTCCTGGATGACAAGAAGACTTCCCCCCTGGCATTCTCCATGGCATCTAGCTGTGCCACATGCAACAGAAGAGTTTTATGTAAAACAGAGACATCTGAAGGTACAGGTGAATGAGCAGTCTCAAATGCTTACAGAGCCTTACAGAGCACCAGGTCACCATGTTGCACAGTGTGGGATGCTTCTGAGAATGGGTCTTCATATAAGGCAATACCTCTACGAGCAAGTAGCAGCAGGGGCTTCCCAGAGTTCTGGGAAACTAGTCATGAAGCCTTTCCTACAAAATTTGAAAGCTCCAAATAAAAACATCTGTCAAAAATTTCTTTTCTCGTCTCTTTCCATGCACAAGGAATTAATGTATCCAGAATCAGAGTCATTTCTATCAACTGGTTTTTTTCCTGCCTTTGTTTATGCAGAATAGCTGTGCTACCTCTCCATGGAATAAGAAAGCAAATAAAAATGAGAAAGAATAAATTAAAATGCAAGCCAGCAGAACAGAACACCTCTTTTTAAAAATGGAAGGATGTTAGCATATATGGCAGTCTGAAGTGTATGTGCTAACATTGCATTTTATGTACACAACACCTGAAACAGCTGCTGTAATTGCAGACATGTTCTTTCCCACTATATTGCAACCTGCTAAGTTCATATCTTGCTTTGTCTGCAATTAGAATCCAATCCAGGGATGTTTTACACCCTAATAATGACTAGAAGTATTATATATTAATCTGAAGGAGAAGTTTTAGGTAGAACATTTGCAAAGTGTTTTTAAGACACAAACTACCTCCTGTTTAGAAATGAGTGGAAAAGAGGAGAAGGTAGAGATGTATAAAAATCAGCAGTAGTAATAATACCCATAGCAAAATAGCCCAAGGGAAAAATTCTAGTCAAAATCAGGCAGATTAAAAAAAAATGAAAGTATTGTTTGTATTCTGTTTTCCCTCATAAGGTAAATAATTCTTTATTCTTGCAAGCAGAGCAGTAGCAATAAGCTCTCACCTAAGAAATTGAATATTATTAGCTAATTCATCTTCTAAAGTTTCAAGTTGTGATAGAAAAATTCCTCTTGATTAAATCCACATGAAATATAAACATGCTCAACTTTTACAAAAGCCATTATGTCTATATAAAATATTCCCCATAAAAGGGAAAGGTAAGCATTTTCTTCTAACCAATGGTATGCTGAAATTATTCACAACTTAGCCAAATCAAAAAGTTTTTCAATATTATTGCAAAGCTTTTTCCATGTCTAGGACTTGGAGAACTGTTCTTTAATACTATGTCAGAGATCTCTATCTTCCAACATTGAAAGTATCTCTCTTCTGAACTACACAGACACAAAACCTATCCCCAAGGACTAAAGAAATTTCACCTGCATCACATCAGCCTTTCTCCACGGCTGACTGCAGTGCTATGATTATTGGCCCGTTTCCTCCTCTCTCCCATCAGTGTCAGACTTGAAGTGTAAGAAGCCATAAAAATGCATCGAGCAAAGAAGCTACATTCAGCTGTATGTATTCAATGCTTTCATCTACTGGAGATGATCAGAGAACCAGCCATAAACAAAAATACAAAATTGACCATTTCTCTTTTGTTTTAATTCTTATTCTCAAACACCCATCCTCTCCCCCCAGCCTTTCACCAAATCCAGGGTTATGGTACATATCTGCAAGGACTATGCCTGCCTGCCTACATAGCCTGTCTCAAAGGGCTGGAGATGAATTGCATTTCTTTGGCTACGAGATTTCCTCAAATAACAATAAGTCTTTGGAATATAGATTCTAAAACATTATCAGGATCATGCTTTAATGGGGATTTTGTACAAAAAGTAATGCTGAAATTTGTGTTTATGTGATACTTTGTATACTGGGACATATAAATGCTTATGCTTCAATCTAAAACAGTCTACTGTAGAAAAGTCAATTCTTTATTTTTTTGTAGTATAAACACAATAAATTTCTCAGTTATAGCCTGTCACTTAGTTTCTTGGAAAAGCATAATAATAATATTTTGGGCAAATATGGGCTGTTACAGAACTATAAAAACATACATTCTGTATCTGATGTACCTAATTATTCTGAATCTTAGTTTCCTTTCTTCCTGCTTGTATTACTAAGTCATTGTTTATTCAAAGATTCAGCTTCTTTAATAAACAGCATTTTAAGAACTTTTGTTAAATCCAGATTTTCAACATCCAAGTGCTTTTTAAATTGATCCACGAGGCCATTATTTCCTAAGTAGAAAGCATTTTTTTATCACTAGTTTTGCATTGTTTGAAATCTAATAAATTATTGAATTCAGGCTAAACAAAGGTCAAACAATGACTCATTGCTTTTGATCCGGCAATTGTTGCTCTTTGACTTATTCTGTAATTGCTAACAGCTTTTTGATGTGAGTGATCATGGTATGAAGAATTGATGGCCATGTTTCTAGTGGTGTTGGATTCGTTTGTCAGTAGACCACAGAGTTCCAATAAATATATTATCCAGTGGATTTTGTACTCAGTCTACATTTCTGCAAAACAATATTTCATTTTTTATGTAATTGCATCTTTTGTGTACTTTAAAATATTCACATACTAATTGTTATGAAGTATTAGGTAGTGGCTATAAATCAAAACTTAGAGTGCAGAACATCCAGCTCTGGGTAACTTTATTTTTAATCAGAGCAGATTTAAAACAACCTCCAAAAAACAACCTCCAAATGGCTCCATAGATGGAAGCATATGGAAACCCAGCATAACACCAAGGAAAAGTCCTTCTAAGTAATCTCATAAAAAAAAAAAAAAAAAAAGAAGAATAAACTAAGACAAGTTTGATCTCCTACTTTGATCACACCCTCCTCCCAAAAGAGCCAGACTCTTGATGGTGCCCCACAACAGGACAAGAGGCAATGGGCAGGAACTGATGCATGAGAAGTTCCACCTTAACAAGAGGAAGAACTTCTTCCCTGTGTGACTGCTGAGCACTGGAACAAAATGCCCACAGAGGTTGTGAAGTGTCCCACACTGGAGATATTCATATGGACTCAATCCTGTGCCCTGTGCTCTAGGATGACCCAGCTTGAGCAGGGGGTTTGGACCACCATGGTCTCTGCCAACCTCACCCATTCAGTGATTCTTTGATATAGAAAAGACAGAAAAAGTATAAGAAAGACAACTTTGTCTAATTTTTTAAAAGACAATTCTTATGAAAACAATTTGGTGTTCTGAAGATAAAAATCATATTGAAATTAAATATAGCTCTGTTAGATAAACAACTATCTCTAGTACAAACACTGAGAAAGTAGAACAGCATTCCAGCTCCCTCTACTGGATTAGATACGTTGTATTATTAACTCTGTACTTGTAAAGCATTTTCCTTCATCAGACTCTTGGACATATCGAGCAATTTCTTTCAACAAGTTATTTTTCTTCTCTCTAACAAAATATCTAAAAAAAACAGTTTAAATGGTATTGTAAATCCTGAACACCTTCTTTTTAGGAAAGAAAACCTAAAAGTGAAGGAAAGCCAAACAACAAAGACAGATTTTATGCAACTATTCAAAGTGAAATGTTCTTATGAATTATTCTATAAATAGGTATCACAAGTCACTAAATGGTTCTTGTATTATTTCCCTTGTAAAAATGATATAATTTTTGCCTCTTGCATCTGCAGGGTAAGCTGTTTCAGAGACGAAAACCAAAAAATTCAGTAGAAGGTGCAAGTCACCAGTTCTTGAGAAGCAAAACCAGAGGACTGTTACATGACTGACAATTTAAAATATATATTTCTGTACCATTTTGAAAACCCAAAACCAAAACATCCATTATCTTACATTGTAAACTCATTTCCACCAGCAACCTAGATGACAGCCTTTTCCTCTCCTTCCCGTCAGGAATGAAATAATCACTATGTCATTTTTACATGTGTATTTTTCAACACAAATACAATATGACTGCATCTCCCATAATGAAAGTTTCTCTAGGTGACCTCTAAATCACTCAAACAACAACATTTCTCTCTGTGGCCTTCAGTTATTCTTTTTCTAACTTAAATAATTGCTGACAGTGAATCTGCTCAGAGATAAGCAGACAATAGACATCTCAATTACTACCTCAAGAGATGAAAATTCAAAGGAGGAGCCCTACAATACTTTAGTTGGCTTTAGCTATACACTTAAATCCTGATCCACTTATCTTGGGTAGGGGGGTTCAAGACTGAAGGACAATTAGCACAGATGGAAGGATGCCAAGCCTAAAAGGGAGCCTGATCCTTAGAAACTGCCTGAAACTGTAGAGGTTTTAACTGTAGTATAATTGTGGAGGATGCTTTAATTGTCAATAATGAAAACCTTGTTTTCATTGAGCCTCCTAACAGTTAAATAAAAATCATACACAATTGCAGCTAAACACAACAGGCTTAAGAAAGCACATTCTTCTCAAGTCTGTTGTGGTGTCTTGCAAGTTCTTTCCCTTCTTATTTACTTTACTAATTTTCATTTCACAACTAAAGAAAAGAAGTCGGTTCAGAATAAATACATAATTTAACAAATATACCAGTCAGAGAAAAGACTGGTAGCATGGAAACAGAGTACGCATTGTTGTGAAGCAGAAAATATTTTAAATAATAAAAATAGTTGAAATTTATTATTATAAATCAGAAATTACAGCATGTGAAAGACAATGAGGATGCCCACTTAGCCAATACAGACTTGAGTAGTGATATTTACAAACACCCTACTGAAGATTATATATATTGTTATGAAATATATATAAAAATTCACTAGAAATTTCAAAGTTATTTTTGTCCATCCACCAACACACACTGGAAATTATTATTCTTATTATATCTTCAAGCAAGGTAAAAAAAATTAAAGTGAGAACAAGAAGTAAATTTTGAGACCTTACTCTCCACTTCTTTACAGCTTCCCATCAAGTTGTGCACAAGCACAACATTGCTTGTTTCAAAAGTAGTTTACAAATAAGAAATGGCACTTTAAATTAAATCAGTAATAAGCATGCTAAAAAAAATTTGGTACCACAGTTTAGAAGATTGTGAGTGTGGCAATATAATCACACCAGGAAAATAATTTCTCTTCTTTGGTCCATGTATTTGGTTTGCCAATATTGTCTCAACCTGTTCAGAGTGTCTGACAAACACATATCGAAAAAAGGTCAAAAAGTACTCCATCCTGAGAAGCCAAAATTTAGAAAATTTAAAACATACAATGCCACAGGTTTATATTATTACTAGAGATTCCACAGTTATTCAGATATTTATTCTGGGCCAAGGGCATGAGGGGCTGTAGAGGAAAAATGGAAAGAGAAAGAATGACAAGAACTGCCAGGGAGGACATAAAAATAGTACAGAGTATGGAGATTTCTCACCTTCACTATTTAGAATCTTCATTGCTTTCCATCCTGATTTCCTGCAGATAAGATCAAATACTTTTAAAATTTTCCTGTGGGAAAAAAAAAAGAGTATCTATATGTGTTTATATGCACACATATTCATGGCAAAGAAAGGGAATACAACTAAATTTTTCTATAGGCTTGAATACTGCTAATAATTTTGAATTTAAAACAGCTAAGCTCTGGTTACTTCATAAGAGCTTAATGAAAAAGAAAAAATGTACTTTCACTTCCCAGTCCTCAATGTCCCCTATGTGCTAAAGTGAATAAATATGAAAGAAGCATGTTGCAGCTTTGGGTTGGTATCTTCAAATACTTGGAAATCTTCAATGTTTTTTCCAAATAGAAATGACTTAAATAAGACACAATTCGATCTCTTATCATGTGGCTGAATTCCTCTCTGTGGGCATTTATATCCATTTCTTTTACACAGAACATAAAACTGCTTTCTGAATTGATGGTGTGCAAGTATGCTGCATAGAATTAAAAGCTTATGAACTCGAATTAGCAGCATGTCTGATTTACAGAAACGCTATAACAATGGACACTAACTTTATTGCACTTTCAGCAGCAACTGAGCAACTCTTCCACACTTTTGAAAAACCTGAGTAAACACTGAGAATAAAATCTCTTCCCATCTCCAAGGTCATATCTCCTACAACTGCATTTGATATGAACTGCATTGTTTTTTAATCAGCGTGTGACTTTCAATTATAACACAAAAATTTGAGACTCCTAATCTCTTTCATCCTTTCCCATCAAAATCTTTATATACACATTGGAGGCTTGAAGGAGTATTCCCTAAATTAACTACATTTGCTAATTTATGAAGAAAGTATCTCTGTTATGTCAAGAGGGAGAAGTTGTAGACAAGGCTAGACTGCTTTTTATTGTGGCAGTTCATGATTTATTAAATTTGTGCAAGTTATTTCAGTCTGAAGACAAAAACAGTAGGTAATTTGTTTTACATGAAGCCCCAGTCATGATGAAGAACAGAGTTTTACTAAGAAAAGAGAAAATCAGAACAATGTTTTAAAGGTTTTCTAATTGAAGCAATTTTAATAAAAAATATCAACTGCAACACCTTGTTGATGAGTTTCTTTAATTTTCTTATATACAAACATGGATCATTCCAAACTGCAGCAAGCATATCTTTCTAAATTTGAAATCAATCAGAAATGGCCCACTTTTTTAAAGTCACCTACTCTTTCAGCTTGCAATTTGCTTCAAGGTGAAGCCAAACATCAGTCACAAAAAGCAATGAGGAAAAAGGAGTTGTATCATAGCAGCATTTACATGACAACCTTCAAGAACTGATATCACATTGTCCCTTTTGTCACCAGCACGGTCACACATGGACAGATATTACATGCCTGTAGCTCAGAAGTCATTACATATTAATTTTTTTGAAACAATGAAAATGTTTTAAAAGGTTGAACATGTATATGCTCCTGAGTAATTATGAAGTGCAGCCCAGCAGATGTGGAGGAAGCCTAAGAGGAAATTCTCCAAGTGTTTTGGAATTTTTCATTAACCTTTCTAAAATCCAAGTCAAAGAAGAAGAGAGGAAGTGGCACACAGATTTAAATAAATACCAGAAATTTATAAAAACAAATAATGAAAAGTGACACTACTCATATCAAAATCCAGCCAATTACTAGGCTAGAATGTATTTTTTAAAAAATAATCATATCTATATAAAAAATATGTCTCATTTAAAGGATGTCCACATGGGTTTAATTCATACACTAGCATATGGTAACTTGACTAGATCTGCAGGTTCTCTAAAAGAACACAACATTGCCTGCCTGCCTGGACACCATGCTGCATTAAGGCAGAAGCCTTTTACCTTCCTGGCTGTCTACCAAGACAACTACTGGTATTTATTGCAGAAAGTTTTTAAATTTTCATCTGGGCATCATTCTCAGACAGAAAATTCTTTTTTGTAAGTTCTTTTTGTTTGAGTTTTTGTTTGTTTATTCTTGTTTACATATCTGGGATTAAAAGGAAAGAATTGAGCACGTAGTATTAATGTAGAGTTAACCATAACAAAATTAATTGCATGCAAATAGTATTAAACATTTCTGGTCTATTTTTATTTTCCAGGTTTTCCTGCCAGAATGCTAGAACTGTGCAACTATTCAAAACTCTTCCTGCCACAGAAGTGTCTCCAAGTGCCATCTCCCAGCCTGGTAGGGAAAGTGAGGTGGGGAGGGAGGGAAAAGAGAAGAGAAAATAAAATGCAAGAACTAACTTTGAATTTGTGCCAAAGCTGAGAACATTTTAATGACAATAAAAAAGAAATTATTTCATCATTGTGCTCTACTCAAAAGAGAGATGAATTTGTCCCAGTCCATCTTCAGCAAATGTTTTCTTTTTTCTCATAGTCCTTGACTCATACTTTTGGTGATGACATTCCCACTGGGTAAAAAAAAAAAAACAGGTAACAAAAACCATATCTTTTGTAAGCAACAGCAATCTATTATTGTGTACTATTGTGGGGTGATACTTGCCCATGAAAGACTTGCTCACTGTTAGACACAGTTAGGAAAATATTGTAAGAAAAATACTTCTGGCAGCACCCAAATCCTGACATCTACAGACAGATCTGCCCTGCTCTAGAGAAGTCATCCAGATCAAAGAATATTGCTGACTAGGCCTCACAACATCTTTAGTTTCCAGATCCATTGCCAAGTCAAAAATGGCTGACAGACAGAACAGGATTGAACTCTCTTAGATAATCAATACAGCCACAAAAAGCAGAGTACCCAAAGGGCTGCACTGCATGGTGGGTCTGAGCTGAACCATGTCACTAAAGAAACTTCATTAGCTACAAAAATGGGTGCTCAAAGATGGGGAAGGGGTGGGGGGAGCAAACAAACTAATAAAACAGATGAAGGCAATTTGAGTGCAGTCAAAGAAGGCACAGAGGGATGAGCTTTACTGTGCAGCTGTTTCTCTGTGCTGAAGAGCCTGGAGGATTTCTAAGCAAAGTAACTGGGAGATTCTGAGAAACAGAACCTCCACACTTCTTCAATAATAAAAGCAAAATTCAAATCAAACATACAAGTTTCATTCCACTGCCTGTTCATTTTATACTAACGTTAAGCTTTTTCTGGAGAGGTCAAGTGGAAGTTTTCATAGTTCCCCAACCAATACTAGAGCTGATTTCAGTAATCTGCATAAATATTACACCTGCACTTAAAGAAGTGCTGTATTTTTCAAACATTTTTTCATATGCTGGTGATCCGACACCAAATGCCTCAGGCTCATTGGAATTAATTTGGAATTCCCAATCGTGAACTCCAAGGATACGGAACATTTTGATAGAGCTGGGTTCATAAAACATTTCAGTCTGCAGACATATTATTAGTCTGTTACCATAATATATACATTTCTAAGTGAAAACCCCCCATTAGGCAGCTGGAGACACCTCATCATCTCTTCTATGACTTTTTGTTTGTTTCACTGGTTTGAAAAATGGGCATGTCCTGAAAGTGCAAGAATTTTACACATGCCTCTAGATTACCCTGACACACAGAAGCCAGAAAGTCAAAACCTATGGTGTCTAAAACTAAGCCATTCAAGTTCTATTTTGTATCTCTCTTCACAATGACAAGCCAAGGTCACACAGAAAGCCTGTGGAGCTGGGAATAGGACTTAGCCTGCCTTTGGTTTCAACCAAAAGAAAATACTCTTACCCGCACAATAGCCACAATACCTTACCCAAACAATTTACAAAACAAATATGCACAGAACACAGGATGTGGAAAACACAGGAAAGATCTGAAAGATCTACCATAGCTGGCCTTACCCCATTAACTCAGGAAATTACTAATCCACTAAATGCCAGAAAAACCAAATATGTGCTAACAGCAAGATCATTCCAAAATGCCATTTTTCTTACCAGTTTCCTTAAGCATCTTCTCCTTGTCACTGTCCCACACAAACAGAACTGAAAAGATTATTTGAACTCTGTGGTTATGAGTTTCACAATAAAGACAAGGGTAACAGCCACACAGTGACAAAGAAAATCAAAATCAGACAAGCCTTATAAGCATGACCATAAAACTATTTAAATATATTGCAATCTACATGAAAGCTCTGCAAGTGTCAGCACTCTGAAGCTAAAATAAACTTTTTTCTTCAGTGCAAGTGGTTCTGCCTTGCAGCGGCCTGTTCAGTCATTCCTCATCTTAGCAGTAGCCCAGGAGGCAGTATGAGAAGAAATAAGCATCCTCATGCCAGTGTGCAAGGCTGCCAGGGCCAACATTTGCACCACTGTTCCTATGGAGCCTTTGAAATCAGGGCTCCCTGCTGCAGAGGTGTGAGAAGCACAGCTACATGACTCATGGAGGAGTTTGATGCCAGCATTTCTTCAGCCATTGAACAGAGACACCAAACAGTTGTCACTGTCACAGCCTGTACTTTATGGAAGAGGAAGAAAGCAAAGGAATAGACCATGAAGGTTGGAAGTGAACTTTCCAGCTGAATAGAGGCAGAAGAAACTAGCTGTACAAAGCAGAAGAGAACATAAAGCCTTGGCTGCACTGCAGAGATTAGAAGAGAATAATAAGGCAAGAAAGTGGGGTTTCACTGGTTTTCAGTTCATTATTTACTTGAAATTCCAGATTAAATCATTGCTAAAAGGGCTGGTAACCTCAAAAAATAATCTTTACCTTTCGTACTGTTATCAATTACAGTGAATTCAAATTAAACACACTTTCTGTATATATTCTTTTTTTTAAAAAGATAGTCAGGACTATTTGACCTGTGAAAATACTTTGGGCTGCATTTTTCATCCCTAAAGAGAAAGAGAATAAATATGTAAAATATTAAAAATATGTATTTGAAATAATACCTAATTATCTACCACAGCTAGTTTCTCAAGACATTGAGGCATTAACCTTTTCTGTTAAAAGAGAACAAAGTGATTAGGATCAAAACATTTCCTAATAACATTCTTTCTGCCTGCTCCTGCCTTCAGAACATCTTGCAGGTTTAATAAAGCAAACTTTTATTTGAAAATTTTTCCTCTTTATTAAATGAATCCTGCATGTTCAACTTAAAATGCTATTTTAATGAGCAGTTATGTTATTGGGGCCTTTAAAAAAAAAAAAACTAAAAGATCCATTTTTCCTGAGAAAATATTAACCTATCTCTTAAGATAGTTGGTTATTATTCATTATGAGTAAAGTTTTCATTGTCAAGGGTTTCAGGTCTTACTTTTATTTTTAAATTGTGGTGTTATTTAGAAACAGTTGTGCCACAGAGAGGGGCTTTGCTTTGCAATGTGAAAGTCCTCCTGGAGAGAAAGGAGTTGGATTTTTTAAATATTAATGTCAGTATTAATATGTATTTCTACATGGTTCAGAAAAGAAATTTGAACAACATCACCCTCGTTACCATAACACTCCACAGAGGAAAGTCATAGAGGAAAAGACACCCAACTGGAGACAAATGCAATCCTTTTTGATGGCAAAAATTGCTCTAAAAGTTTTGCAAATATCTGAGCACAGCTATCAACTTATGGTAAGCATTTTTTGTGCTTGAAGGTCCCATTAAAAGACATGAATAAAACATTCACCTTCGAAAAGGTAACATTTCCTGTTCAGTAAAGCACTGCTCTGAAATGCTGGCTGTACAACTAAAACTGCTTCAGCCTGTCTGGAGGGAGTGAAGACTGTCTGGCATGCTGGGAAGCAATGGAGCAGAGGCATATGAAGGGCTCACCTCTGTGACAGACACATTTACCAGCACAGAACAGAGATGCTAGCCCCCACACCAGAGAAAATTCCAAACACAGTCTGAGTCAATCCATTTGATTTCATTATCCCTGCCTTCACTTACCAAGTCAGTTTCCATTCCCTTAGGGCTCTCCTCTTGCCATGTCCCAGCACAGCTTTATGGTGCTAAGCCCCTGATATCCAGTGATAAAAATGAGTCCATGATCTGCATGGTGCCTCAGAGTTACTAGTAAAATACTGAGCTTTTGAGTAAAGGCACTCTAAAATTCTATATTTATTGTGTATTTAATCTTCATATTTGTTCACAGAAAGTAGAACTAATAAGCCAAAAACATGGTGCTGCCATTAAAATCACACAGAGACATTTGCTTTCCTCAATTAATAGAAACATTTTCATTGTGCATATGTGCATGACAATTAAAATTGTTCTTTTTTCACCATTTTTAGTAGGCCTAAGATTATTAACATAATCCTTCAAAGAGCACGATTCAATTACAAAATTGCATGAACAATCTGTCACTAAATATTGCTTAAATAATACTAACACTAAAAAGCCTTTGTTTAAGTGGGAAGGGGAAAAAAAAAGCAGTGCTTGAAAACCAGCCAGGTTTAGTCTTAACACTGTGACTGAATAAGAAATGCTCATGTCTGCCTTGTCTGACTTCACTATTCTTCCTAGCACATATATTAGACCAAAGATTATTTTATCAAAAGAAATTTTTTTTTCTTTTTGCAAACCTTCATTCTATTTTAACCTCACAGATCAAATTAATCGAATTTTATGTCTGGGTTCTGCTTCTATAACTTGCTGCATAGTTTCTATAAGATGAAACCCTATTTTATTCTTCTTGGTATATTTTATACTTTGAATATATTAAAAACAAAATCTTTTTTTAATATATTTTTAGTATTATTAGTTACTAAAAAAACATTACTTGCTCATTTATTTTCATTTATGTAACGTTTTTTAATCAAACCTGTTTTGCTTTGATTTTACTTTACTCTGAAATGTTTACTGATGTCTGGTTTGCATCACAAACTAAAAATTCCTAGATAATATTTCTATAGCTTTAGTACAAATACTGCTTCTAAAAGACCACATCTCATGTTTGAAAATAAGAAAAAAACATTAACAGTAGTAGTATATTTATAAAATAAAGACAGTATTTGCAGCACCCACTAGCACTATAATTTCAAATATGTATGAGTTGCAAATAGAAGTCATCTTCAAGAAAACACACACAAAACAAGTTTGCTTACTCCAACAGCAATTCCATTGTATCAGGGACATAGACCTTGTCTTCACTAAAAAAAATAAAATAAAAAAAAGGCAAATTAGAAAGATAAGCCCAATTAGACAGATAGCAATAATTGTGAATATTTCCAGTCTGATTTAGGAGTAGCATTGGGGTTTTTTTCTTCCATCAGTAACACGGCAGGACACAGAAAACAACAAATAAAGACATTTCACAAATTCTCACCAAAAACAGATCATGGTGAGTCCTTGATTTACTGCAGCTCAAATTTGCAATCCACCTGCTTAAAATCAGTTCCCATGCTAGAAAGCTTGTATTATATGCACTACCAAGCTTTTCCTAACTTTTTGAATGGAAAATCTTGAAGGCAAGGAACATGAGTGAATAAATACTCCTCCAAATCTGTGGATAAAGATACAATAGGAGACCAGAAAGAGACGGGTGGCCTAGGAGTGGCAAGAAATAGCAAAAGTGTCTAATTTCTGGTATTGAAAACAGATGGACCCAGCAGAGATCCACAAAATACAGAACAGAATCCTACTCCGAGATGTAAACAAAGCTTCCACTTGAATCATGGACCACTGGCCAGCAAAAGGAAATTAAGAAGCTCAAGAAGTTACTGAGTTCATATTATTTGGGAAGAAAAAGGTTTTCTAGCACTAAGTGATGGAATTATAAGCTCTAGAAATCAAAAATTTATATTAGCATTTAATTTGAATGCTGCATGGGCATTTTTGAATGTTGCTTTACATTTTTTTTTCTATTTCCTTCCAGAAAAGAACACAGAAATATTAGTAAGAAAACAGCACTAGACCATTTGAATCAATGAAGAAGAAAGAATAAAGAAAAATTGCTACAAACAAGTCATACCTGGGGAGAAAGAGTTAAAAAAATGCATGCTAAAAAATCTAGTCAAAACCTGCATCTCTCTTTGAGAGGTTTTTTTGCAATTTTTTGCTTATCTTTTTTTAAGATGCTAAGAGAAACCTCACAATGGGAGTCTTTGGTTCAAATGAATTACTTTCACACATTAGTAAGAGATGTCATATTGTCTGTCTTTAGAGGTTTTGATACCTACTGAATCAAGCAAGCTCCTTATTAAATTGAAAGATTTTCAAATGCTTCTGTAAAGTGGAGATGTACTTCAATGCTCTCAGCAGTAAGAGAATACTTCCTTTTTTTCTTTATCTTCTTTCTGCAGAAATTACGCATTTTCTGTAGAAAAGACAGCTTTGTTGTAATCATGGAAGATGTTTTCTAGGCAGTTATTATCTGATCATCTTGTCACACAGGAAATGAAGCAACATTGTTCTTTCCCTCTGCAGAGAAAAGTGGTAATCATTATAAAGTCATTTCGAGGAATGCTAGTATGGATTTTGTCAAATGTACTAAAATTCTGAATTTTGTATATAAATAAATAAACCCCAGAACTTTACCTTGTTTACTTTGTGCCAGTGTAGACCTATGGCACTGATTCATATCATTCAATAGCACCAATTTAGGGAAATATTTCTCAATAAAAATCTTACAAGTTGATGAGACAGTAACATACTACAGAGTTCACTAACTCCCTTTCCTTTAATTAAAAGATATTTACTTGCAAGCATAAATGAGGTATTAGCAGACTGACATTTCCAGTCACAACTCCAGAAGAAAATTATCTTTAATTATTTATTTTTACTTATATGGAAGAGCACATGAATCATTTAAGTACAAAGAAAAAGAGTTGATCTTACTGATGGAACACAGCAGGTATTCCTGCATAAAAAGAAGGCATAAGGCATTGATATGGATTTTGAGTAGAAGCCTGCAAAAGACCACCTGTTCTAGTATCAGAGTTTTTGGGGTTCAGACTTAGACAAGCACATGTGAATCACAGAAAGAGCATCATTTACTACAGATATTCAGCCAGCACATTTACAGACATTTTCTTTGCATACCATTCACAACTATCATCATCATAAGTTCAGATACCTATAAATACAAATGTTGTCTTTAAGGCTCTGCTCTTCAATACAATTGCGGTCTGAATGGTCTGTAATTGCTCCACTGCTGCCAGTGGCTACAAGACAGTACTATGCTGCTCTTGCTCTTTCACAAGTAATGTCACCTGGCATTTCAGAATCCTTACACATATCTTATGACTACTGAATACATTAATATTTCCAAACACTGTCTTTTTACAAGGACTTCAAGGCAAGCTTTTTTGGTACCTCTCAGTTTACATGATCTAGATAGTTGAATCTACAGCTATTCCCTCCTATAAATATATAAACAAGATTTGCCTCTCTTTCCTTTTGTTCTTTCATGAACTATTTAATAGTAAATATACAAATCCTTTCAGTGAGTAAACAAGAAATTCATTAGGCAGCATTCTATTACTCCCAATTGCCAAATGGTTTTCACATAGACAGCTTACAATTTGTTTCCTGAAAATATATTGAACATTTAGAACAGAACACTCTGCTTACCTGTATGATAATTTGAATTCACATATCTTTTTTCATTTTCTTTGATAAAGCTTGGAGTTCTCAGAGCACCTAAAACTCATCAATGTTGTGGCCAGTGGCCAGTTCTCTTACAGATATACTTCAGACGATGAATTATCTCTACTCGACAGTCATGCAAAACCATAAATTGCTATGTGTAACAAACATATTTACTTTGATCAAAAATTATTAATAATTCTAATTTTTGTGGTGATTCTGCCACATGGATGCTTTCATTCTAACAGGTATCTGTATCTTTCTAGAGATGTCTGTCTTTAGGATTAAATACTGTCCCATGGTCAGTCACCACACTCAGATCAACCAAGATTGTGAAATCCTGGTATTGATTTGGAGCATATCTGAAAGGGAGCAATACCCTGCAACACCTTTCTGCCTTCACAGCTTTAATAGCTGCAGTAAACACAGAGGTGCTTATACAGAACGGCAGGCAAAATATCTTAGAGCGCCTTTGGCTGTATATTGGAAATTAAACATTCCCCCAGTAACCACAAGAGTTACAAGGGTTGTGGCAACCATTAGTGCAGTCTTTTAGCAGACTATGCCCAACTCACAGAAGAGATTTGGATTTTTGCCCTTGCCCCAAGCAAATATCCTGACCACTGAACTTTTAGAAACAGCAATGAAAAAGATCATTGCAACCTTCTCCAAACTGTGTTTCCAAAGGGGATTAAAAGCATTCAAACCTTCTAGAGAATTAGGCCTGAAAAAGCACTATACTAAATATTTTTAAGATGAGAAAAAAGTCCTTCTCTTTCCCTTTGGTTCAAATTAAACCTAAATTTAAAGAGGGTTTTTTTTTAAATACCTGATTCGCCACTCATCATCTGTTGTTAGTTTAGGCTGATTTCAATGGAATTTCCACACAGCAGGCAAAACCAAGCCTTCTTATTCCATCTTACTGCTCTCAGACATTTCAATCTAAACTGATGAAACAACAGAGCATCAAGAGCAGGGTGGGAAAGGGGCAGGACACAACAGAGAAGCAAGCAAAATGAAGAACATAGAGCGTGTTTCAATATTCACGCATTTAATCCCCAGAGACAAAGGAAGAAACAAAACTAAAACAGAGACAAAAAAAGTAAAATTACATAAAGATTATTAAAACACCTCAAATAAAGAAGAGAATGGAATGTTAAATCGAGGGACTGTGAGGAAAGTTGAGCATTACTGGCAGAAGTATGGTTTATACTATGCCAAGCAACATCTACTATGTTCTTAAAATCAGGCTTTGTCCTTCTCATGCCATGAATCTTGTTCTGGGGTGTTATAAACTGATATGTTAGAAGACTAATTATCTATCACAACCTTTCTGTTACTTCAATCCAAATCAGAAAGCAGATGTAGAAAAGTCAGCTGAGACTTTATCCATAAAACAGGAGCCAGAAACTTAAGTCTTTATTTTCATTTGAAAGTTACCCAAATATAATTCTATTGTTTTCTGAGGAATATTAAATTCTGTCTCCATAAAATATTTATGCTAATGAAACTCTTCAGTCCTCTAACTGCAAGTTGACTAAGGTTAGACTAGATCATACGCTTTGTGCATTTCAGAAATAATTGAAAGAGACAAGGATCAAAAATAATACTGCAGTTTCTGGGTGCAAAATGAACTGAAGGAAGCAGGTTTACTTTTTAATGCAGACAAAGATGGATTTTGGAATTTTACCTTTTAGCAATAGGCACTGCAAAACATTATGCTGTATATAGATATATACAGATTACAATAAATAAGGCAGAACATCAGACCCTAAATTGACATACTTCATCTGTAGTAAAGGTGATAGTAAACTGTTTTATCACTGAGAGCAGCCTGCAGTACATATAGTTGTGGCATGCTTTCACGCACTTATGCTTTTCCATATTCAGACACTGTATATCTGTCCTTTGAAGCAGACTATCCAATTCATCATCCAGCTTCCCATTCACAGTTCTGAAGATACCTCAGGCAAAGGGTGTTCTCTCAGTTGATCTATTTGTTGTTGCTGCACCAGTACATTTTCTATGCATAATACATTACTTAGGACCAAAAGAATAATATAAATAATAATAATATAAAAACTCTTGTACAGTATTCTCCAGGGTCCTCATAAACTTTTCCAGCTGCATCACTAGCAGTTTTCATATGCCTTAAAGACAGCTCTACATTTATCAAAGTCCGAATACAACTGTATATCTTTAGCTGACTCACTTTGAAAAAAGTAAGGAAGGGTGTTTCCTCTAACAGTACTAAGCAATATCCACAAAGCAGATACTGCTTTGGGCAGACATGGTTTCAATCATATTTTGAGCAGGTTTACAATCTTTCTTTGATGCTCAGGTTTAATAGTTGCATGTGACTTCTGTTTTAGGTTATCCAACAAGTAACGCTCATATGCAAATGTCACAGACTTTGGTCAGAGAAACAAAAGAATAAAGAAGTTAAAACAAATTTCTAGATTTTCTCCAAATTCTATCTTACATTTAAAAGACTGCACTCACAAATGTTTATTCACATGCACACATGTTGGAATCCCAAAGATTTTTCTATTGAGTTCTCAAAGTTATTTCTACATTTCATGTAGTTTTACATCAATCATAAAAGTGGTCCTGCAAAAAATGTTATCCATTAGGCAAGTGCTCATGGTTTTGTAAAATAGCCTAACACATATCACAAAATTAAATCAAAAGGACAACTTAGGGTTGTGCAAAAAATAATTTTTCTTGACAGTTGACATTATCTTTGACGAAAGATGCTTTTGCTAAAAATTCAAGTTTCCTCAGCAGTGACACAATGACCAAATTTAGCTTTAATCATTTTTTAAGTGGATTAGGATTGATAGAAGCTTGACTTGACTATACAGAGGAACTGCAATTTAAAACAAGTGTTATCAAATTACTTATGGATTACATGTTTTTCTAATTTTAATTTTCCATTTTAAAGCTACAAAGAGAAGCACCAATACAGGGAAGTCTCTTATTCAATGAAAATGGAAGTGCAGGTTGAGGTTACTGCCGGTGTTACACCAGTGAAGTTAGTTGCTAGAGCATTATCCTGTGCAACACACAGGAAAGAATAATTATTCCTTTAACCTGCCCTTTAATTAGGGCTTGTGACACATTTCCACCACTGCCATCAAGAAACATTAGTGTTCTTGACTGATGTAAACATAGACAGTGTTGCAGGATTTTCACTCATCCAGAGATTAGGTCAGCTCAGATGTTCCTATTCATCACTAGATTGGACTTCACCATATAAACATAATTCAAAAGGCCCAAAGTAATGAGAAACAGTTAGCTTGGTATTTAAGTCAAAGCCCAAATTGTTAAACAATAGCTCATTAAAAAAAAATATTAATTGGCTCACTTCCATGTATCTCAGCTTCCCCATTTTTAGGAAAAGAGATTGCAGATAAGAAAGTTAGCACCCTTATTTAGCTATTTAGTTGCCTATTAAAATAAAGGAGGGGGATGGAATTTGCCAACTCCATACAAAGTTTTCATATGAATCCAAATATTTTATTTGTGAAGTTCCAACATAGTGTCTAAGATTAACTGAGAGTATTTTCTTAAGGGCCAATAATTTTAGCAGGCAATCCCCTTACCTACAATTTCTGCTCATAGTCCAGTATCTACACTTACCTACTTGTGCCAGAATACTCCTCCCACAAAAGCACCTCCTAAATGAGAGTCCTCTAGCAAACAAGAGGGGCATTTACTTCAATATGTATTTTTTCCCCCATTCATATGTGTACTAGAATTCATGCTTTCTGCCATGTTTTGCACTGGTGTTTGCTTATTTATTTATGTTACTATACTCAATGAAAAAATTATTTGGATATGCATCATTAAAACAGATTATTCAATAATATTACAGTACTCAGAATTACGAGTTATTTAAAACCAAATAAATGCAGCTTGTACAGAAAAAAAAAATCCTCACATGTTTTTAGCTAATTTCTATTCAGTCTTAATGTCAGCTTTCAATCACAACCAATACTACCCAGTTTCCTGAACCTATATGAGGAAATTCCTTTATTCTGTCTTCAGCATATCTGTCATATTTCCTTGTTCTCACATGAAAACATGAGATAGAGAATCTGTTCCATGATCTTTCCAGGCACAGAGGTGAGGCTGACAGGTCAGTAGTTCCAAGGGTTGTTTTTTCTTCATTTTTTAAATGTGAGTACTTTGTTTCTCTTTTAGCCCTTATCTCACTTTCTTGTGTCTTGGTGTTCTTTTACTTGATGCAAAAAAGAGGTAACATATGCTGTCAGTTGTGAAATTTGATAATAAGCAGGTGACTAGCTTTGTACACAGGGTGAAATCACTTTAAGTTGGTTTATATGCACACTTCCTAGGTCACAGAATTTGCACTTGTAAAAATAGCTATTGCTCCTGTCTTGTAATGGGATCTGTGTAGTGGGCTCTCCTGCAAAGCATCTTATTAAAACTTAATTTCTGTATAAGCAAATCTTTTTTGGCTGAAGAGTCTTCACATGTATAGGCTGTGAGAGGGAAAAAAGCATCCATAAATAGAGGAAGTTGAAACCTCCTCTGGAAAATTCAGTTGACACTATGAACTGTCAAAGCCAATTTTCCCTTGTTTACTCCTTCACAAAACAGCTCAGGATGCTGAATTCAGGACAAGCACAGGAAGAGCAAACAGGCAGATCTGCTGTTTCCCAATGACAGTAATGGTTTCCAATTCAGACCCATATTGTTTAACATGAACATCTGCTTTGTAAAAATTCAATTCAGTATAGAGACATGGATTTTAGAAATCCTAATGGCTAACAGTATGTTTCTGATGGGTAAAAGCATGTTTACTTTAAGGCAAATACAAGTAAACTTTTCTGGTTAATATAGACTGATGTCTTGTTCACTTAATATTATATTCAACCAAAATGTTCAATAAGTCACTTTCTTGGTGGTGGGGGAATATTAAAAATGTGAAAAACCAAGCTTGTTTTGAAATGTCAAAGATAAATTTAAATTGTATGCAATTTTTGCCCTTTCCCCCCCCAGTCATTTTAAAATTAGCAGTATTGTTTATGTTTTCCAAGAAAAAATAAATTTCACAAAAAAATAGATGTCACACACAATAGTATTAGCTAAGATTATAAGGGATTATTGAGAGAACACTGCAAAGGAAAAAGGAGATGAGTCATAACCTTACAGAGTTGAGAAATAAAATTCATAAGGTGGAATGAATTGGAAACATCCTGTATTCTAGGGGAAAAAAGGAGGAAGAAGCACTAAGATAACTGGAATTCATCAAAACAGTACATTTAAATTGAAAAAGTTGCTATTCCTGTTACTGGAGATAGCAATCTAATGCCAGCCTAATTCGTGCATTTATTTGTTGCATTTTTTTATTAACTTTATTAACTTTGTTTTTGTTTTATTACCTTTTATTAACTTTTGTATACTGAACTCATGTCTTATTGTCTTGATGTTACCCAGCAAGGAGCTAAATACCATACCAGCTTCTCTTCTCTCCCCAGATTATTTTCATCATCTTGGCAACTGCATGTTCCAAAGAGTAGACAAAGAAACAATTGAGTGTAAGGGAAGAAGTGAACTACAAAATCTTCCCAATCTGAAGATGCCTGCACAGGTCAAATTTTCCACATATCTATCAGAAAAATGAAAAAAATGCAGACCAAAAATTCTGTCTGTTTATTGACAAAGCTGAGCTGCAGGGAAGGAGGATAAAGAAGCATTAGGTGTTTTTTAAATACTTCCATCTTTATCTAGGTTTATTCATAGAATACTGTCCTCCCAGAAATGAGAACTTCTGGTTTTCACACAGCAAACCCAAAATTGATGCCTCTCTTAAAAAATATTTTTCTTTAAGCAAAAAAGGGAAAAAATTAAAAGTAGATCCTGTCAAATATGTTATTAATAATAAAATTTTAGATCTTAAGATAAATTAAGATTTTTTTTCTTTTCAAAGAACTGGAAAACATATCAGTTCTATATTATTATCTCCAGTATCCATTAAGTAATACTTTCTTGAGATATGCCTATCAAACTTTTTTTTTGTCCTTCATAAATGACACTAAAGCAGATCCAAAAAAAACCATGATGAATTACAGATCACAGCCAGCAATTACTTACTTAAACATTTTCCATGAGAAAAATTCCTCCAAGCACACTTCATGAAGCTTGGGATATCCACTATTAAATGGTTCTTTTGGCAAGGAGTACCAACTACCAAAAGATCCTTCGGAAAGCTGCAAAACTTAGTAAATTTTAGTGTATCACCTTGGAAATCAGAGTTGCCACTTGATGAAGATTTTAAGATTTTTATAATAATGTAAGCGCAGATGTTAAGAGAAACAAGGATATTGTAAATTCATTCAAAGAGCAGAGAGAGAAAATAGCAAATGTAGTGAAATCAGAAGTTAAAAGCTATGCAACTACAGGGCAGCATTTGTATTTATGTGAGCACAAAACCCCATTACTTTTAGAGTGAACCACTCAATTCTACGAAGGTATTAATAAAGAAAAGTCAAAAGTTAAAAGGAGAAATATGTTCTACTGCAGACTTTCCCATAGTATTGGAAAATCAGACAAGAAACCAAACAGAGCAATGAACAGGACTGAGAAAAACAATGTTGAAAAATCCAGAAGATACATATTGGCATTATAACACAATATTTAGGTATTGTTCCCCTGTGCCTTCTTCAATTTCATTATACTGAAGAGATGTTGAAGAAAACAAACCACACTGACTAGTCCTACAACAGTGATAATATCTTTCTACAAACTTTATATTTTCATCTAATCTCCAAAATTCCCACAGCCCATTCTGGATCAAAATGCCACCAAAGAACAATTAACACGTTCTTAAGGAAGAATAGGCAGATATATTTCTTCAACAGATGACACACATTTCCTCAAAGGTATTTCTGCTACACAAGTGCAATAATTAGATGCCACTTCAAAAAAGCATAATATTAAACAGAAGGTAATCAATGTCTCTCCACGTCAAGTAGATTAATCTTAATATGGTTCATCTTTATGCAAATATCACAATGAGTATCTGGAGGGTCATAATTTCCTCTGCTGCAAAATCTGTGAAAGTAGTGTGTCTCAAGTCTGACTTCATGAAGAAAAACAGCAGCTTCTACTACACCAGCTGTTGGCAAATCTCATAGAGGATGAATTTTCCCTAGTTCTGCATTGCTATCTATGTGTATCCGTGTACACATTGAAAAAACTCCTTTTATCCATTACTTAGTAATAAATTTAACCACAAAAAATCAGTAACTTCCAAATTCTAAACAAGTACTATCAATCTAGATTAAACTCTTCTTTAAAAACAAAACCTTTAAAAACTTTGCCACTGTTTCAAGTGACCTGAAAATTTTTACAGCTTTAATCTATGTGATAGCTCAGGTATTTATGCAGGACCTAGTAATTTCTTTTGCAATCCAAATAAGTGAACACTCAAGTAGATACTCAAGTAATTCTAATATCTAGAATTGGCTTCAGAAAGTGAAAAAATGTCAATTTCTTTCATTGTCGGGTGAACAGAAAACCCTACATGAAAAAAGATAATATGACAGAATTAAAATCCACTACAACACTTGCTTTTCTGATATTTTTCTATAAAATATTCAGATATCATTTGTAATAGCAGATTATTATACGCTGTAAAATTCATGGTACACTGTGATCTTCTCAAAATAATTTCTTTAAAATTTATATGAAAGGGTTTTCAGTTATCCTACATCCACATAGGAAGGTCTCAGAATTCCCTGTCCTTTCCTGAGCATGCAGATGAGCACACTTCTTATTCCTTCCCTGTATGGGCAGCCTTAGAAGCAGCTCTCCCTCAACAGGGAGCTACAGGATCCCCAGGTCACAAAAGTGACGCTTTGTTCTTCCCACCCTGAGCTTTTACCTTCATACTCACTAATTATGTAAAGCAGGAAAAAGTACAAAATAAAAATGTTTTCTCAATACAAAAAATCATGGAGTAATGGAGCTTTACAGCAGAAAAAGCAAACTGTTAATCCATTTGTTAACAAGTCTCTCATACACTAACTGCTGAATCCATTTTTATTGCTGTATCCAGCAATACCTCCTTCTGTACCAAACCAGGTCATCATCTACCACGTGGAGGGAATATACTGCTCCTTTACAACAGGAACTTTCCCTGCAAAAAAGAATTAAAATTTCTATTACCTGGTATTAGGCTGATGCCAAGAGGCATGGAATTGTACAGTGAGAATACACTTGAATTAAAATATGCCAGAGGAATGTAAAACATGATCTACTAAAAGCATACAGCTACTTCACGGAAAGAAAAATTAATAAGCAAACAAAAATCCCCAAACAAAAGACCCCAAAACACCCCAACAACAAAAACCTCATCATCCAAATCTTTACAAATATTTTATTGAACACAGTTTCTTTAATCATATTCCTGTTCAGACTGTGAATATAAAATAGAGCAAGTCTTTTTCAGGGTTCATCTATATGGAATTTGTTACTCGGTTTCTCATATTCATTTTTCTTTATCCTTTTGATCAGAATTTTGTAGAGAAAAGAAAACACATACAGGAACATTAAAGAATGGATACAGCAAGGAATAATAGAGAGAAGTGGAGCTGAAGCAGAGGTTCCAAACATGATCTAATGGACAGCCTCAGAAATCTCATAAATCACAGAGGTTACTAGATCATGGGTGACAGAATCAATTAGTACCATGGTTTTATAGATTGGAAACAAACACAAAGTCACATCAAAATTTTTCAGTAGAGTTAATATGACCCCAGATTCCCAGTGTCTGCACCAGGGGCTCCACACAAACTAAAATATCTTTTTAAATGCCTTTTTTCTTCTGTAGAAAGAAATATCATTTTAGGATTCTCTAATTTTGTTTAAAGTGTTTGCAGTACCATACAGCTCAGAGATGGTTATGCTCTGTGAAGAAAACATTTTAATAAACTATTATACTTTGCCAGAGGAAGTATAGAGTTCTCTCCCCAATTAAAAATTATGACAATTTTAAGTAATGTGTACCACGCTGATTCTTCCATAATAAGACAATGCTGAGATCTTTTTTAGAAAACACAAAAACATATCTTAAATATATTTGTCCCAGTATTGATCATCTATCTAATCTCTATGTAAAATAACTTGTCTCAGGTTTTCTTTTAATGGAAATATGACATCAGATAATTAGTAAATATTCCAGGCAACAATTCAACTATTTTCTTTGAGGTTTAAAATTTTTTAAAGCAAATCAAGTTAATTATTATAGGCACCAAAAAAGTCTATATTGTTTTTTTAAGAACTCTGCATCTTCTTTATATTTCTCTATTGCAGAGGCCTGATCATTTGTCAGCAGTAATTATAATGACAGGATACACCTATAGAACAATGTAAAACCTATTTTCAAGAAAAATCATGAAATATTCCCTTTAAATAGCTTAGAAAAAATAAGAAAAACTTTGAATTGCATCAAGAATGCAAAATTTCATAGCTTGAAGAAAAATGTGACATCACACACACTGCTACTCTCTAGTACATCAAAGGTATCTTGATTAGAGTATTAACTGTGTGTGTAAGTCACAGCTTCCAGCAGAAGCACATACTCAGCAACTCCAAGTTGGTAGCAGCTGAGAGATCTTGCAGTCAAGGAAATGGAATATGCAGCCTCCTCGTGTGTTGATGACAAATGAAGAACAGCACCAAAAATATTCTCCCTTCCTACCATTTAGATCACTACAGGGAAGGGGATGAGAAAAACTCAGCCGAAGAGAACAGTGACTGCAGGCACATTGATACTCAGCTATCCCAAGCAGTTAAGTTTGAAGCTAGTTTTGTGCATTAAAATCAGAAGTGTAACCTCACAGGGTAATAAGACTGCAGAGAAAAGTGATTTTTACAGGAGAAGTGCAGAGGAGTAAAGATAATTACAGGCTTTGATTTATCACAGGGAATTGTGAGGACTTCTGTCCTCCCTTCTGTTTTCTGTGGGAAGTCTCAGCAGTACCTTCCTGCTGCCTACTGCTTGACTCCTACAAAGCCAGGGAGATGCCTGACATGCACCTGGCAGCAGTAACCATCCCTCCACTGGAGAGACAGCCCTGCCACATGCTCACAGTGTGAACATCTCCAAGAGGTCAGAGAGGATGCTCCTCTCCACCATGGTTGCCAGAGCTTCCGCTTCCCCAGTGACAGAATCTTTCCTTCAGGAAACATGTGCTATTTCCTGCTGCAAATCTTCCTAAGGCTTTTTTGTTTACCCTTTCAGTTGGCAGCAATGTATCACTCTAAGTTGCATACACATCATCTTCACAGACACGCAGAACAGGTCTAAGGTGAGTAGTTTGTGGTAAAATAAAGAATATCCCAATGAACAACAATTTCCAGTGCTAGAAGCAGGTAAACTTCTTGACAAAAAAATCAACTGAAAATCAGAATGCTGTGCATGAGGTGTGTAGAGAGATTACACCCAAACCAGTAATTACTGAACTGTATTTTGAAAATTGCAATATTTTTATGGTAATTATGTTAAGAAGTATTTTGGGGTTTTTTCCCCTCATTTTACAAAATGTGAGCATAAATTATCATCTTATTAGGAAAATGTCTTGTATAGCATCACATTCCCTCAAAATTAATTGTCAGTCTGTTTCTCCCACTACAAGTGCTGTGTGATGTATGAAGATGACACCAAGTTTTCAAATTAGATTTTCAACAGCTAAGAATCAGTATGAAAATTAGAAAGTCTACTTTCTTTACCAATTCACATTCTCTTGCTGGGAGTTCGCAAGCCAACCAATCCCCTAAATTGGATTTTGTTTAAATGGATGTATGAAATTGGATTTTAGCAGTATAAAAAACAGGCAAACCTTAATTGGTTTAAGCTGGACCATTTTCTTCAGGGAAGCATAAAGCTGGAACATTATTTCTTTAAAGAGGAAGCATTAGATGTGTTGTATTGTATTGTGTTGTCACTTAAAGTATGAATATTTAACCATTACTGCATTTTAAGCTCACAGTTTTACAAACTAAACAATATTTCAAGATTTATAACAGACAAACATATCGTTCACAGTATATTTCCTGTGTTGTAAAGCAAAAAGATAAAAATAGCTTAATTTCTACTGTAATTCATTAATCTAGACCATGCTTTTTTAAAGTTAGTAGAAAAGTAAAGACATTGACACAGAGTGGCATCTTAGAAAGATCCAAGGGATCACTGGAGAATGACAATAAGTGCCAGAGTGATGAATATCACGAACTATTAAAGACAAGGTGATAATCAGCAAACAGCAGAAAATAAAAGCCTAAACAATATACTTGTGCCCAGGTATTTCTTCCTGATTTAGTGACTTGATCTAAATGGTCCTGGCACTGTAGGGCTCACAGTTTATTTATGACAACCTCTTGTCATAAAAAGTGAAAGATAATGTTTTTGTTACTTGCTGGAAGAAATTGCTACCCGTAGGGCAAATTGGTTATGAAGTGATCTCATATTAAAATATAGGGGTCTGCCCTGCCTTAGCTGAGTCACCTCAAATATGTCAGCTGTCAGGTACATGAAAGAGAGTTTAATAAACTCATTTTTGTCCTTCACAGACTTGCCATCAATACAAATCTGAAATTTGAATTGGTAACAGTTTTTTTAAAATAAACATTCACTTTTTATAAAGACCAGTAGTTTGCCTATTCTTACAAGCACTCTACAGATCAAGACTCCTTTTTCCATACAAGATACTGTCTTTGTGTGACTGTTTCCCAAAATGCTCAACACATATAGTCAAAATGAAATTAGACAGATTATTCAGAGTTTTTATTTTCTTGACAATACAGGAGACTTCTGAAGACTGGACTTCTAATTTAAACACCCAACTTTCAAGCGTAGCATCAGGTAAGACAAATATCTCATTCTCTTACTTCTGAAATGAAGCAAGAATGTAGTTTTTGCTGCATAATCTCACATTACTTATTTTCAATACATTTCAGATTCAAGGAATAATGAAGACCAGAAAATAAATAACTGAGTAGTGTATTGGGCCCACTTCACCTCAGAATAAAA
Source organism: Haemorhous mexicanus (assembly GCF_027477595.1). Classification (NCBI taxonomy): domain Eukaryota; kingdom Metazoa; phylum Chordata; class Aves; order Passeriformes; family Fringillidae; genus Haemorhous; species Haemorhous mexicanus. Next base: position 47,961,764 of record NC_082344.1, on the reverse strand, counting down.
TAGCCATTCCATTGGTTCAGACTTATATCAAATTATTGCTTTAATTTGGAGGAATTATATCATGCAGCTAAACCATAGAATCAAAGAACATTTGAAGTTGAACAGAACCTTTGGTCGTCTGCTGATCATACTTCTACTCAGAGCAGGGCCAAGTTAAATCAGGTTGTTCAGGACCATGTCAAATCCAATTTTGACTATCAAGGTTGGATAGTCAAGCCTCTCTGGGCAACATATTTCAGTGTTTGATCATCCTTATGATGATCAATCCAAATATCAAAAAAATCAAAAATCAAATATCAAAAATCAAAATCCAAATATCAAAAAAATCAATCCAAATATCTAATTTGAATTTGTTACCCAGAAGTTGTTCAGACTGGCTATCCAGTAGAAGCCCCAGCACCTATTTTCTAGTTAGAGCTCTGTGTACTGGTGCACAGAGCTGGTCTGTACTAGCAGTAAGAATTTTGCTTTCTCTCAGTTTTTTCTTAGCAAAATTTGGCCCATTATCTACTTACATGAACTAATAATCAGCTTTCTGGATTATTTTCCCACTTGTCCACTAAGAAATAGAAGATTTCCCTTTTCTCAGGAACAGATGGTGAGTGCTTACTAACTGCTCATTATAAGCTGAAAGTAAACATTGGCTGGGGATCAAACAAGTTCTCAGTATAACCTCTGAGGCATATGGCTGATTGAACCATTATAAAGACAATTAAATACTTAGAATGTTAAATTAGTAAAACACACCTAGTGTAAGAGTGTATTGAGCATGAACAAATACAGCCTCCTCTTCCACCTACAGAGAATCATAGCCTACAGAAAGCTTAAGAAATATGTGCAAACATTCTCAAATACTTTCCCCAATATCAGTGTTCAGGGCAAGTCTCTAACAAAAAAAAAAAAAAAAAAAAAAAAAAAAAAAAAAAAAAAAAAAAAAAAAAGGAAAATTATTACTCCAGTATACAATTGGAAGTTTTTTAAAGCTGTGTATTAAGTCTTTGACAGAGAAAGCAAAGACCTATTTCTGATGTTGCATATTCTATTAAAGACAGTGATTGGAAACTCATAGAAAATCTACTTGTGTTTCATTGTTATAAAATACAGGTTATCTCAGATGAGACTTCTATGCTCAAAGTGCTGTCCTATCATGTGACAAATTTCTTTGAGACGAGAAACAAAATTGTTTATAAAATTTATATATGCTTATTCAGAATTCTGTCAGGTGTATAGATTGTACAAATTGTACAATCAAATAAAGTGCAGAAATAAAAACTGAACCATTTCTCTTACAGGGAGCATAGCACGTAACAATAGAAGGCCTGAAGAAGACACTTCCAACAAAACTATTCCTTTTTTGTTGTCCTCTTTCTCTTTGAAACGTGAATAGTGATTTAAAGCTTCATTCCACGTATTGATGGAGTTCTTGATTCCAACAGAAACTTCATATAAATGTTTAAGATGCAATTGATCCTGCTTTATGGTTTTGGCATGATAATAACAGATGTTACTAATTATTTTTTTTAATGTGAATCTGATTAAATACTTTAGCAAAACATCTAATAAAGTCAACACGCATTATTGCTATATTAAAATTTCAGTGTTTATTCTGTTCTCATTATTATCCTGTAGGGCTGTATTATTTATTTGCCCTGTTAGAAAACATTCAAGTATTCATGATGATTTCTGCTTAATTTTACTCCCCCTATTTTGAGTACAACAACATATTAAAATTAAAGTGTTACTACATTAATTACTTCATATTTCTTTTTGGAGATTGGCTAATATATATGACTAATATTTTCCTTAAAACACTTTGCACTTTTATATTCATACTTCAAAAGTTTCTTAGTTTTTCCTTATATTTATTATGAGATTAATAAAAATTAAAAGCATGATAAAGAACAATATTAAATTTTTACTGAGCCATCTGAATTACTTGGTTAGCAGAATGCAGTGAAAAATGTAAAATTAGTAGGACGAAATACTAGTTGGAATTAAAAGTATACACTTATTTTTAAGACCATAAAGATTCTCCTTCAAAAATAAAACTTACCTCATAGATTTGCACAACTTTCACTCAACAAAAAATCAAGACACTCCTCCCCTATTTGCTGCTCAGCCAGAGACAAACATGAAGCAGCAGAGAATTCAAATTAATTGAAAGATAACTCTAAAGTGTAAAGATATTTTCAGAATAGAAATGCTGTAGTCTCATTTAAGAAAGGTAATTATAGTACAGAGTCACAGTTAATGTTCCACAGAAGTAATTCCATCCTTAGCAATATTTTTACTACCCTTAACTTTGAAAAAGTCCCTATTGGGCTGAAATTTCTCATAAATAGTCTCAGCCCAAAGGGTTATTTTAAAGTTTAAATTAAATGTTAAGAAAATTGAGTTACTAAATGAATTTTTGCACTAAGAAAAATGTTCTAATTTGTAGTCTTCTAAAACTGTCACTACAACTCAGAATAATTTATTTTACTTCCTACACAGACGTGAATTCAACTTAGGAACAAAACCTTTTAACATGGACTCTGACTTGGGCTGTGTTTGTACATGATAAGTCCAAAGCTCTGAATGTTGTATCATAAATATTATCCTGGGGTAGAAAAGCTGTCACTTCTAGTACTGCTCCCTGAATTATTTGCTTCAAAGTCAAACCAAGTGGCACTTCTTGGGTGAGGAAAGAGCAATTAACAGTGCCAGGCTCAAGAGGGGAGACATTCTGTGTGTCCCTGTGGTGACACTGTGACAGTGGCTCAAATCAGGTGCTCTGCAAAGACTGCATAAAGGAGAGGCTCACTAGTGAAATGCATGCTAAAACAAGCATAGCTATGCTGGAAACTGAGGACTGGTAGCTGGAGAGAAAATTGATGCTTTATACCCAGCCTTCTGACTATAGATCACATAGATCAAAATCCACTTGAAGATTAAGTATTTTATAAGACTTCCTAGAGTTGTCATCTGCTTCTTTTTCAGGACTTTCCAGCAGATTAATAAATATAAAAATTCACCTAGTGGTTGATCCAGACCATCATTCTTCAAGCAATTAACTACTGTTAAAAATAGCTCAATAAATATTTCAGAAAGTTGTCCAAAGAGATAAAAAGAGCCCACCACACCTTGTACAAATTACTACAACAGTTTGTCATTCTTCCTAGAGAAAAGGTCCATTAACCTGAATTTGCATGTGTTCCATTAAAAGCCCTTAGATAGTGTTAGGTTTCATCTGATATATCTGATGTCTAGTATCAAAAATCAGATTCCTATGAAAGTGCTTTCAGCTGATAATCTGACATTCTGAAATATCTTTTGTAAATCAAATGGATGGAACTTCCTTAATCAGGCAAATAGAGACCTAGAAGCATACTGTGTTTGACACACAGGTCAAAATAAGATTTATTTTTTTTTTAGTCAAGAGGCTTGAAAATTAAATGGAAAACAAAATATTTTTTAAAACAAACAAAGACCTTCATTTTACTAGATCATACTTTAATTGATTTTTTTTAAGATTAATCTTCAAGTATAGCTAGTAGCCAGTGAAGATGATTTTATTTAAAAATCTGTTCAAAAGTGCTCACTCCAGAGAAAGAGAAGATGTTTTTCTAAGCACAGCAATGGTGTGAGAGGAGCTTACAAAGATTCACTACAAAGGGGCGGAGAGAAAAGGAAGCATAACATATAGAATACTGCAAAGCACAGACGTCTGTGAAGGATGAAATCAAACGAAGACTTTAAATGCAATCCATAAAGATAAGCATCATTATTATGACATTTTCAGTGAAATACAGAATTATTAACTATGCAGTAGAATAGCTTACATGTCATAGGAGAAATACTCAGATCTAAATTAGAGCAAGACCTGATATACACAGGCAATAATTTGTAGTTCTCATACCAACAGGTTAAATGTTTATTGTAGTCAAAGGGTTATTAAATTCATGACATTCACTTAGCAAGATGCATCACTTTTAAAAGTTGCTCATTTTATGGAGAAGTGTAAAAGCATTCTGCCATGATCAAATTAAAAGTCAGTGTACCTGTACATATCTTTTAAAATACAGCAGACATCTTTGGCTCAGTTGCCAAAGATATTTTATATGATTCATTTCATCACTAAACAGCCATCAGAGATATCCCCATCTGTGTCTACTTAATTCACTAGAGATGTAACTTCATTGTTTGCTACAACCCATGAGATCTTTTGGTATTCTTTCTCACAAGGACCTGAGTTCAGGAGTGAGTGATGGAGACTGTCACTGAGGAGGGTAGGACACTTCTAGCCTTTGGCAACAAACCTGGAAGATGAGATTGTCAAATAAAATAAATACAGGAACAAAGCTTTAAAAAAAAGGAAATAAGTAATAACTCCCATGCCTTGGGAAATTACCTTTATTCACCAGCTGAATCAAAGGTTTTTTTGACCCTCTGAAGTAAAAGACAAACTCCTGAAAAACTATTACTGGCAGCCTTTTTCCACGTTTGTTCCTTCCAAGATATATAGAGTAGGACAGTCATTAAGAACAGTTGTAATGACTACTAAAAGTAGTCATTTAGACTACTTTTAATCATATCCATCAAATGGAAATTCACATGTCACTAAACAAAAGATAGACAAGTACGTTTATAAACTGCATCTTTTTTAGTAAGGATCAGGACGTAGAAGTTTTCAAAGTGCAAGAAAGCATTTTGCTTTTGATGTGAAAGAAGGGAAATGGGCTTTCTTCATTCTAAGAAATGTGCTAACTTAGCTATCTGTAATGTCTTCCAGACTAGGAAGATGAAGCAAAATAGGAAATCAAAGCATATGCATTCCATAAAGAATACTGGAGCTATGAAATGTGAGACTCAGCAGTCTACTGAAGAACATCATCAGAAAATTACCATGACATGGATACAGACTATAGATTTGAGAAAGCATGGAATAGTCCACCAAGAGCTATCTTTTGCATGGCTATAACATAAAACAGCATCCTCAGTGTACATTAATAGTATGGCACTCTCATAAGTTAATTAGATTTACAGACTGAAAGTCCTAGCCCATTTCATGTCAGCATACAATTACAGCTTTTATGGTTTCAACAAGCTATAAAAATACAAAGGAAGCATTATCATTGCATTACATTATAGTCAAATTTAAATTAGCTCAGTCACAATTCACCATGTGATGTAGTCACTGTAGGAGAATGATCAAAAAAGGTGGCTGCAAAACACCTGAAGCAAATAGAAATAAAATAGAAATAATTTATAAAAAAATTGGACTAGGATTTTAATCAGCATATGAATATGCCACTCATTTAAGATATATGGGAGGGTTCATGGTTACTACAGTATATGATATGGAAGAAAACCTCTGTGGATCAATATGTAAGAATGCCTGATACTTTTCCCTAGGAATAGTTTGCAGCTCTAAGCAATGCCAAAGAAGAAGCCTGCAGTTACACAAGGTCATTAAAAGCCTGTATTTTAGCCAAATACAATGCCCAAATACCTACTGAAAACACAAACTCTCTAAGTATTGAGATGAATTTTGGATCTGTTAAGGGTGAGTTTAATGGAAGAGAAATCATGAGGAGTCATGTATATCAGGAAACACACATAATTCTGCTATCTGCAGAGAATACTACATGCTTAAAGTCTCTCGAAAGTAGCAGCTCATGCCATCAAGGTTCATGTACAGTCAATCAAGGAGAAAAAACTGAGACTCAAGAGTCAAAAAAATCTAAAAGTTTTTCATATGAATTCTAAACCAATGCAAAGTACACCTGCAACAGGAAAAGGGCATTGGGCAGAAATTTCTGGTGACTAGAGACAAAGAATAAAGAAAGAATTTCATGTTCAACATGGCTGAACAAGACAGAACTCTAAAAAAGACTCTACAAGTTGTTGTCTTTGCATTTTAAAGACTCAAAGATATTTAGTACTCCTCATTAATAATAAAAGAAACTAGCCTCAAGCAAATCCTAGGTGGTCTAAGTTCCATGAATGGAACTGTTATTTGTACCATGTTCAGGACAGTAATGGCATAGATCCACCCAGAAGAATAGACTGCAAATAACTCATGAGTTCTTTTCCAAACCTGAGTTCTTCTGTTTGCTTCAATATGAATTGTGTGTTCATCAGTTTTCTGCTAAATGCAACATGCAGGTGCTGATGCAGAAGTGATCAGCACATCACCATTTCTGGCCTTGAAAGTACAGTGCAGAAATGTTTGACTTTCAATCCCATAAGAAGTATAGTAATTATAAGCTATTTCCAATATATGGAGACCCCAAACGTCAAAGATCAAAGGCTCATTAAAAGATATTAAATTACAGCTGTGCAATGAGCTATTAGAATGCTATTTGTACATGCTCAGTGCTGGAAATTGAAGAACACTAATGTATCATCACTCTAATTCTCATTTAGCTCACTCAGCACTTATAAAGGCAAAGAATCACATTAATCAAATATCCTTAAAGATCTACCAGGTCTGCCTCAAGGGTAAAAATGCACTTGGGGTCACCTCCTGTAAATCTCACTGGGGGGGGGAAAGGGACAGTGTAATGAACTTTAAAGTTTGCTACTGTGAAATAAAAAGCACTAAAATATCAATTGATGTCCAGAACTTCTCTTACAGAAAAGGATCTTTTCAAACTATATTCATGCAGCCATCCTTCACCCAATCACCTATTCATTTCCTCCAAGTTAGCACAGATCTTTCACTTTGTATTTGCAATATGAATTATTTTTACAGAATCAAAATCTTGCTGGCCAACAGTTTCAGTTATGAAAATTACCATAATGATCCTAACAGTATAGCTAAAATTCCTTTTAAAATTAAATGAAATGTAATTCTTTTTAAACCTAATGAAAAACCCATTGTTTCCATTTCAAAATGCACATTTAGAAGAAATATATCTGCAAACTCATTCGGATCCATTGACCCCCAAAATGAAAACACACATTGAATTTTAAAGGCAAATAAACTTTTATTTTAAATTAAAAAAAAATAATAACAGAAAAGTTATGTTAGCTCGGCATCTCTACAAAAATACAGGTAGGTTTAGGATGACTTGCTAAAATGGAATAGGTAGGAAACAAGCTTATTAGCTACTATTGGATGTTCACTGAAATACAATTGTTTCATGTCGAGTTCCTTCAGTCTCCCATATTATGGCTCACAAAGTTGTTGCAGGGCATATTAGGCTTTCAGATAAGCTAGAAAGTTTGTAATAGCCCTACCTAGGACATTAAGACTTGAAAATAAATGGGCAACCTTGAGTAGCAGATGAAGCAAGAGATAGGAAGTTATTATGACACAGCTGAATAATCCCATATTGTGTGGTGTCATTAGACAGGTTTGCTCATTTGCAGTGTGAGGTCAGCAAGTAAAAAGCAGCCACCGTCAAGCAAAGCTTTTAATGAAAAAGCCTTGGTTTTGTCCTGGTTCCTTCATATCAGAGGCCTCTATTTTTGCCCCATCATCCCAGATTCAGACACCAGTGCCTCCTGCCTTCCACCTGCATGTTTTGGACTTTGCCTTTCCACCTAGGTTCAGTCTTTTCATCCCATCTTATCACTAAGATCTGTTCTCATTTTATCTCCGGTCTGTGGCTTACCCAACAAATTTTCATGCATATATTTTTATTCACTTTCAACAATTTAATCTTATTTACAATATTTACTCACCTTGGTAGAGTACCAGTGTAGTAAATTGCTTTTTTTACAAAATCTCTTTAAATCTCTCTGCTTATAGGAAGCAGAGAAAATGGAAATGACAAGAGAGTAGGTAAGTGCCAGAGACTGTTATAGTTAGCCATAGTTCTCTCTTCCCTAGTAATTCATTATCATCTCTGTGAGGCAGCTAGCAGCACAGATCCCAGGGCTTCGGGAATATGGCAGCTCAGCACTGGCTTCCAGCATAAATCAGCCCTCCAACTGGAGAAATTAGCTGCATGTCATTTAATTCACTGCACCAGCATCTTAGTGGGCACTAATTAATATTTGATATCTGTTAGCATGGCTTGAGCACAATACATGCATTTTCATCTCCTCTTAACTACCTTTCCTTTCAGGGAACAGTCCATGATAACAATACTTTGAGATAGAAAAGTTTTGTTTATAGTATCATCGGTCAGTATTTCACCTGCTCAATGAATGGCATTGTGATTGTTACAAAATGGATATATATTACTTAAGTCACATAATAAGGATTACCACTTTCTTCCACTGAGTAACCAAGGCTATTTCTCTGTGATAGTGTAACTTTCCAATTTAAAAAAATGCTTTAAATTATACTGTGTCCACACATAAAGTACTCTGGCTCATTCAAACCTCAGACCAACATTTAAGTTCTTACTTTCTAGACATACCAGGTCAACTCCTTAGAACAAAGCCTTAACACTTCAGACGGCAGAAGTAAAAACCACCAACTGCTATACACTTTTTACTTGTGTAAAATTCACTCAGAAAATAGCTGCTGGCATTGTTGCTCATGGATATGCATTAAACTGCTTGCAAACATCAGACCCTCTGATCTCAGAGTCTCACCTTCCCCAGCCTTCTGCTGCATGGACCAACACAAAGGCTGACTTACAATTCTTGTGCGCAGCATTCTCCAGATTATTATTCCAAGTTGCTTCTCCAGATATAGACAATTGAATCAAATCACAGAACTGCAAGTAACTCAACTTCTCAACAGAGTACTTTTAAAGGGGCTTGTTATATTTAAATACCTATGTAACTGAAATGTCTTTAAATATTGTGAGTAAGTTTTTCAGCAATTTTTGGTGGAGACAACAGAAAGAAAGAAAATATATGATTAATTAAAGTGTTTTACTTTCCATTGGGCCATGCTGAAAAACAGTAAAAATTATAAATAGCTTATAAAACTTGAGCACAGAATCCAAAATCCTGTTCCAGAATCTAAAGGCACACTCATACAGCTGGAAAGGTCGTAAAAAGCCTTAAACCTGTCCCCAGAGGTATCTAAAAACACTGTTTGCCAATACCTAGCTCTTTGTCTTTTGCACTTACTACAGAAAATGTTGAGTGTTACAGCATGCATTGGAAGGGCAAAGAACTGTAAACTACTTTCTGCACCTTCATTAGGCTGACTTGTATTATAAGGAAGTCTGCCAGTGAAATTTAATAAGCAAACTTCACATGGAAATACATGTATATCAGGGCTTGGTCCTGTGTCCAAAACACAGTGAGAATAACTTTAAATATTATTAAAATCCTTTCACAAGATTTTTATTTTTTATCAGCTAAAATCCATTATTCAGTCATTTGTAGCTCATACACAATAAATATAAGGACCTAGATATTCCAGGATATTGGCTGGGTAATCTTTCTTCCTCTTTACTCACATGTTAGAGTCTAAACCATTAAGAGAAGCACATGCAGCTGTTAATCTGGGTAGCTCACACTAAGCTCAAGTAGCACAGGAGCTGTAAATCTCCAGGAAACAGGCTTACTGGAATACAGACAGAGAGAAGGAACACTGAATGTAAAAGATTGTGGGCAAATTACTCCCTGGCTGGAGTCTGCCAACAGCTGCAGCCATTCTAAACTTACCCCTTGCTGGGGCTTGGTTCAATGCTCAATGTGAATGCAAAGGCTAACAAAATCCTCAGGGAGTTCTCATAAGAACTGAGCATTTTCCTTTCCTTCTGTAAGGACATGTTTATAACTCAGGTATTTTAACAAGCCTTCTGGGCAAAAGTCAACAAATCATAACTCCATTTATTTATTTTTTAAGATTTCATTCAAGGTGAAGTTTTCAAAACAGCATGTTTTACCAGAAGGAATCAGAAAATATAGCATATCTTCTCTTCTTGAGAAGATGAAGAGTTATCTGAGGGCATCACATAGTTGGATTTAAACCTTTGTTTTCTCCATCCATATGAACAACATTGTTTTTCCTTCCTAAATGATTTATAGCAGTCTCTTCATGGTCTTCATGGATCATTAGGAAGTGCAATGGCATTTAGTAGATGTTTTGTTATGAAGCCTGATATGTCAAATAGTCCAGCCATACTCAGGATACCAAAATAAACTGTTTTAGGCAGGTGTTGAGTTTTTTTAAGTATATTTTTTTTTAAAAAGTCCATTTCAAGTAAGCAGAAAGTAAACATAATGCAAAGTTTTTTACCTATAATGGTATATCTTAAAACTAGCCTTAATACTAAAATGGAATAGAACCATTTACTTTATAAATTTCAAAAATCATTTATTTTCAGGACAGATTATCCATTCACAGATTTCTATTAATTATTACTTTCCTTAAGCTGTTAATCATTGCAGACCTTCTCTGGTTACATTTAACAATAAAATGTGAGCTTTTTATCTACCCTTTGCTTAACAAAAAGGAAAAGAAAAAGCAAAATCACAGTGAGTAAGCTCTTCTCAAAGATGAGGGGGTGGTAGGAAAAAACCATATTTGAGCATTTACAATTACAATATCTAATTGTTTTGGAAAGTGTATTGGAACATACCCACATATATGAGAAATGTATTGGAGGAAAGAATTGCAAATGAACAGCATCTGAATCTCGTTGCGTTTTTTTGACCCACGCTCCAAAATGAAGTCCAAAAAGTTTGCAGCTATTAAAATATAAAGATATGCATTATTAGTGTACTTATTGATTAATATTTAGAAGGTGTATTAATGATAGGACCTACAGTATCAGTTCTATTTCCCATGATGTAGAAGTCTTTATCTTCCTGTAAAACTTGATCTACCAATAGCAGTGGTCTTATAAGCAAAAATATACATGAATTATATTTTAAAAAAACCCTAGTGATTGAAGAAAATTAGTTTTTTCATCGAAGCTCAGCCATTTAAATATAAGAGATGCACCTCCAGCTCATGAATCAATCGTGTGAAAATTTGCGGTGTATGATATTGAATTCTGCAGTGGCTCTTAAAAAACAACAAAAAAAACTTAAAGTCAATAAGAAGAGAGAGAGATAAATCAAGATTAATGGAAATTAATCTTGATTTATCAGTAAACCATTTAGTGTTCTTTGGGGAGCTCCTTAATGTTATGTGAAGTCTGAAAGTCAGAAAATAGATTTATGTTCCATTTAATTTGTCATCAGAATTCCAGGAAGTTATTTACTAACTTTTTAAAAATATGGAAAATTGAAGTTTGGCTAAGAACCCAACAGTCTCTGCATCAGAAGAGCCTGCATTTCTTATGTCTATCAATGCTGACCATAATAGAAGAGATTAAAAAATTCAACTATACTATGAAGATAAATTTTTTTAAAACTAAAATTTGAAGATAACGCCAGCATATGACCCTTGCAAATGCAAGAAAACATGCTATAAAAATTTTTCAAAGGTGGCCTACAGAATGTCATATATTTCAAAGAATTCGCTTGGGCTGTGTCACTGGGGAAGCAAACCTTGAGGAATGCCCTAGACAGTGCAGAAAGCACTACTCATGAGCACACCAATATATCTGAAAACATGAGACATCAACTGGCTTTGATCTTATAAGGAAGCAAGGAAAGTAATAAATACATCCCACAAGGAAATGTGATGGAGTAAATCACTGATAATATCAATTTTTGCACTTTAAGCTCTTCAAGAAAGCCAAACAGGACAGTCAAGTAATCAATAATTCAGCCCTTCCAGTGCATCAGTGCTCCCTCACCCATGATTCTCTTCAGTCACAGTGATCTAATATGTGTGAACAGGTCTGTGGCATTTGACTTGCTGTTAATCTTCCCTACATTTTAGTACTGCAAACAAACAGAAGGAGCTTTGGAAGGTTCTTGTATTGCCTACAAATAAAGGGGCTTGGAAGAGCAAAGATCATCCCTGGCACAGCTTTAGTAATGGGGTAAGTGTAACTGAAGAAGTAAGGCTGAGATAAAGACAAATCTAGAGAAAGCTGGGAAAAGGACTAAAGATCCCCTACAGAGATAACTGGAGTTAAAGCAGTTGCTAGGGGAAAAAAAAAAAAGTAAAAGGGAAAAAAACAGAGAAAAACAGAAAAGCAAGGTTGTGTGCCTTCAGGCAGAAGAGATGAAATTAAGGATGTGGGGAAGGTAGGACTAGCTCTAGCTAAAAGCTGGTAAGCAATCTTGTGCTCGGGAAACCTAATGCATGAGAGCAATGTCTGAGATTGAAAGATAGGAATGTTAAAAATCCAGCCCTCCTGGAAGGAAACCAAAGAGTCCATTCTCTCCAAAGTTCATTCCATTCCCAAGCTTGGAGAGAATTCCAAATACCTGAACTTCACTAGATCTCTGTAGATATATTTCTCAGCCTATCCAGCATTAATTTTTGTAGCAACTGACAAAACAGTTCTGAGGATCTATCCTAGTCTAACAGTGGTTGAGCAGTAATTTAGTAGAACCATGGCCCTTAGGAGACACTTTGCTGCAAAAAATGGTATACACCAACACACCTGAATTTTTTATTCCCTCCTACACTCATGGGACAGACCACAAGAATTAAGTTGCCTCACTTGCATGACTACATATTGTCCTACCTCGCAGAATATGCAAATGAAAGCAGCAGCAAGTTACTGCACTTCATGCTATGGGTTCAACATACCATTCCACACATTCTCCACTCTGAAATCACAGTAACTCATTTTTCTTCTGGTGTTTTTTTTTTCCAAATCTATCAGCATTATTTGCATCTGATCTTCTCACAAATCTCATATATTAAAATGCCAACAAGAGCTAACTAAGTGAATATATTGCTATCTTACAAATTGGAAACTGTGGCTAGAAGAGCCAAAACTATCCACAAAACCATCACCTCTAACAGAGAACTAGAGTTCATATTCATCATCCTAGTTGGGGGAAACACCAACCACTACTCAATCATAGAGGGAAGAGAAAACCCATACAGTGCATTTTTAGGCAGACTAGAACAAAGTTTTTCCCTTTCTCTCAGTCTTTGAGTGGTTGACTGTGAAGAATGTCACAGAGTAATGGTGGAAAATACAGCAAACAGGAGGTGTCACACTTGACATGTCAAGGTAGACTCCAAAACCAGGATTTGATTGCTTTATGAGACAGTACAAGGGGGGGAAAAAAGGAAAAAGGAATAGACAGCAGCTCAGTTTCAGTAGTTTTGAACCTCAGCAGCAGCAAATATGTTTCAGGTGAATTTCTGTACACAACAGAATAAAATTCCATTAATTCTCTCTTTCTTCTTCAGTATGATTTAGAACTGGAATCCAACTCCATAGTTTTTAAAAAGCATCTCACCTTCAAGGGAATTGAAGATGCACCACAAAAGAAATTTGATTCAAGTAAAATCAAAACCATAGGAAGCAACCCCACTTAACTTTAATTCAGAGTAAATAAGATTGAAAAGAAACACTGAAAAAATTGAGACAAACTTCCACTGAATTCAGCAAGCTTTGAATTTAAATCTTTTAAACGTACATATTTCAAAATGAACAAATTAAGTAAAAATCGAGGAACTAGAGTCTCAAGTAAGAAAGCAAACTTGCAACTAACTTGGAGCTTAAACTGAACTTGCTCTAACTTGGAGCTTAAGCTGAACTAGTTTTCATGATGTGCAAGATCTTCATTTTTCTGACTATATACTTCATTTTGTCACTGTCTGGATGGAGAGTGTGGTTATCGATTACCTTGCCAGCAGAGTCAAGATAATGAAAATTAAAATTCCCATATAACAGATCTATTCAAATTAACCTGTTTGATGAGAAACAGCATCAAGATCATGGTTTACAAAAGCCAGAAATATCCCTTGAAGTGACTTAGAATAAATATTTGTGCTGTATAGCATCTCTTGAATTCACTAGAGTTAGGAGCGAGCTCTTAAAACTGAATGCTATACCCTTTGAGGCAAGAGTTGTAAGCTAGATAGGACAGTCCCTATTTTTCTATGTAAGATTAAAATAGTGTTTCTCTCCCAGATCCCAAATAAACTCAAAAATCTTTAAAGAAAAATTTCCCCTTGGTAATCAACTCACTATAAAACTGAACTATCAAAGAAATATTATGGTATTTGGGGCTAAAGAGAACATGCAAAGAGTGCATCACTGTTTTCCCTCCCTATGAAAGTATTATTGAATCCAGCAACAGGATAGAGGTTAGAGAGATTCAGAAATACAGACAAAGAAGTTCAAGTCACAGAGGAATAGAAGAAATATATTGGGGAAAAAAAACCCACCAACAACACAACCCGGCAGTCATGGAGCAAAATTAAATAAACCACAAAATAAACCATCATGGGAAAGCAGTTCGAACACCAAGTAACAGATTTTTTTTTTCTGTAGCCAAACAATGGGGAATTGTGCACCAAGAATGCACTCAGGGAGGTTTTTTTCTGCCTCTGAATGCAGCTACTGGTTCAATTATCAGATAAATTTCAACCAGAGCATCTCTGTTAAGACTATCTATATTGCACAGAGACTATATTTACACAGCCCATAATTTTACTTATTAGCATGATAGGGTAGCTCTTTGAATCAGTCACATTTATGCCTCATTGAATAAAGTCTTAACTACTGCCAGATATTAAAATGCTATTAACACGTGCATAAGATGTATCTGGTACATAATTAAATTCATTAAGATGACCTCACTCAAAATTTTGCATTTTTAATTTTTTATTTGTTTATCAAGGGCTGTAAAGTAGAAATAATATCTTCCCATATACCTCCAAATATTATAAACTCCTGAGTGAATTAGATCAGGTGTGTAGCAGCAGAGACTTTCAGATCAATTCAATGCAGCACTTACAAACGGTGCTGATGGAAAAGACAAGAGTAATTACTTCAGCAGAACTCAATCTGGAAAAACAAAGCCAGGAAAAATGAAAAAAACATATTGTCAGGAAGACAACACAGATGACCACACTGGCAGAAGCCACCTATGCTCACAATGTCTCAAAAGCATGGGTCTGCATCTTTTACAGCCACGTGCTTTCTGTACGTACATACTCACCACGTCAGCAAGTAACAAAAAGTTAGGAATTACCAAATGCAACATAAAAGTTATGAATTGTCTTAAAAGTAAAAATGTCTCTTCGCAATTGTCACTTCATTATTGTGCAGGTACTACTTTATCACCTGCAGAGCTATATAAGCTGCCTTTTCTGGTGAGAAAGTGCTTTTCAGTATCAGTAACTACTTTGGTATGTTATTACACCACCTTAATAGGTTAGAAAAGTGTAGAATGAAGACCTGGCCTACTGAAACCAGGTTTGGAAGCATGCTTGATTCTATAATTAAGACCTTCTAGCTGTTTAGTGAGTAAAGTTTAAACTTAAAAAGCATAAAATAAACATTATTTCCTCAGTCGAAAAATCTTCAATTCTAGATTGCTCACACCACCAGAGACACATGTATTTACTTAATATTTAAAGATATTTGGCAAATAAGAAATGTAATTCATTCTAAATTTTGCATTAGATGAAAAATTATGTCTATGGAAAGAGTATAAAATTTAGGATGAATTGTTCACATCTGTCACTACTTACATGAATATTGATACTAGTTGGTAACTTGAACTTCTATAAAGTATTATCCAGAAAATTTAGTTCTAAGAGATTTCAGTTGCAATATCTGTTGCCTAAATGTAAGTTCATTTAGTCAGCTCTGTAAATAATAATGTGATAAACAAGTACCCATTCAGGCTGACTTTAATATCATGAATAACAGTTGAAAAGGGAGAATAATGAAGGGAATGTAAATGTTTATCCAAGATATGTATGCTTCACAGACAGTTTACTTTCAAATATATATGTATTTAGTATCAGATACAGACACAGCACATTTACAAGGGGATGTAATGACCCTTTGCATAAAAACCTTGTGAATAGAACCCCACACAAGTCAAGAGCAAATGTCACCAGTCCAGAGGAATTTGTTCCTCTGATGAATAGTACCATACTTCACTATTAGCAACTCATATCTAAGCTATGATACACTTCTGCAAAAGCTGCAGAATAGAGGAAGAAAAAATAACCCAGAAAGTAAGGCAGGAAATCAGTACTCTGAAAACATAGTTCTCTTTATCATTAACCTTTCCATTTATCAGGGCTTGCATTTCATAACAGCAGCACATACATGCTTCAAAAAGCATCATCAAGTTCTGGAAGCCTACATTGGTTTTGCCTCTACACAACTCATGAAAACATCCAAGCTGTGTATGTGGAGAGTCACACAGGCACACTGATGGAGCTATTTGCTGTAGTACTCTTTGCATTGTAGTACCTGCTTGGGAGTTTTCCACCTCAATGTTCCCAATCCATTACTCACAGCAGCACAATGAAAGGCCCCCTATTTAAATTAAAGAAGGAGACTAAATTTCACTTTTTACAAGTAAATTAACCTTTTAGAAATTCAAGGAAGGTCTTCTCTGAGTTTCACACTGAGGGCATTAAAAGCAAGCACAGTCAAACATCAAAGCATGTGTCAGCTCCTTCTCTTCATGAATATACTCCCAATTCAAATCTATCTTTTTATATGAGCTTCTAATTTTAAGTCACTTTATTGTCACTGAGGTTATTTTGTTTGACTGCTTAGGAGAAGGCCTATACTAAAGGTCAGCTATCTTTAAGTCCAGAAACCTCCCTTGGGATTAGCCCTGAACAAGCCCCTATACTTCAAATGTTCTTCAGTAGAACTGCTAGCCATCAGTCAAGGCAACATGGAGTGTCCTGCCTGGCAGCTGCTTGTTTCCTTAATGCCAAAACCAATATGTACTTTGTCACTGGATCTAAAATAAGAAAAATTTGTTGCTGTTTTCAAGCTTAAATAGTTCTAAAACTATTAAAAAATAGTTTAAAATAGTTAAAAAGTTCTTCTCTAGGCAACATTGCCCTTTTTGCAGAGCTTTGATACTCATAGCAGAGCTAATGAGTGTTCTTCTCTCCAGAAGACTGACACCAACAAGAAGGGGGTTCAGAATGGCAAATCAAATGCATGGAAAAAAAAATACCCAGAGATGCTTTCTGAGTGTAGAAAGTCTAAGCACATACATAGAAAGCATTACAGCACAACAGGAAACATAAGGGTGCACTCCACTTTCTAAAACAATATTCAGAAACTGGAAAAGAAATTAGGGAATGCAGCTGAAACTAAAGTCTATTAAAGCTACTATAAATTCCTCTAACGCTTCAGTAATCACTTCAATATATGTCTTTTTAAGACTCCATTAAACACATTATGAGAAAAATTTGAAATATAATCTTAGCATTGGCTAAACATTCTTCATCTCCATTTTAAAAGTATGCAGAGAAAATGAAAAGGGGATTAAATAGTTCAAAGACATTTAGGTCCAGGCTTTTGAACTTTTGGTGCCTCTAACAGCAGAGAAAAATGACAAGTGTCCCTGAAATCTGGGGGAGAATAGATTATTGCCTACATTTCAGTTTGCAAACTCAAGGATTTGTCTAACAGAATGCAAGATGTCAATTTCACACGTCTCATCTGAGCTACACACAGTGCCTCTGCATCAGCACATTGTCTCTGTACATCATTATTTTTTATTAATTAAGTACTGACTTGTGTGCCATGTCATTAACCAGATTCAGGTACTATGTCATACCGTGAAGAGACTGATTCAATATTGACACAGAGGGACACATTTCCATCTACCAATCCACCAAAGATCTATTTGCTTTAAAAAGGCTAATGAGTGATGCAGAGAACTAGTAAAAAGAGAAGATATAAGCTGTTAATGCAATCGATCATTCAGTCCTCTGAAAATATAATTACAAAATAATGTGGACTCCTCTACATAAGCATGAAAACACTGAGGTCACATAGCTTATAATGTAGCCAAGATTTAACTTATAGCTCTTCAAGCATCACTATGCCATCATGTAGCCATTAAATTTTGGTTGTTTTTTGGTATTTTTTTATTAAAAAATTCAAATAATTTCATCACTGCCCTATCTGGAATGGTATTGCTGCTTTCTCAGTAGCCTGGCTGTCTTCCTTGAAGACAAATGTCAGAAATCCTCCAACTGCAGCAGTTTTTGTTGCTCTTAGAGTTCACAGCAGCACTACCTCCTTTATATGAGGTTCCTGCTTCTGTTCTGAAATAAAAGATGCCTATGTTAAAAAAAAAAAAGAAAGAAACTGTGTCTTTTTTTCTGTGCAGAGTACTTGGCCTTCACTTTTCCCTCACTTTTACTTTCTGCCATCACCTCTGTTAGATGCTTCTAGATTTCCAATAAACTCATGCCTGTTCACCCACATGCTGAACTCCTTTTGTTATGATTGCTGCTTACCTGCTGCCTTTGTGTTTCCTTCCTGCCTCTGGTCACAGCTTCTGCAAAGATCAGCCTCCTCTGGCCCCTTTTGTTGTTTTGTTATTAAAAAAAGTATCACACAAACAATGGCAGAAGTAGTGCTGAAAATGAAGATGAAAAGGCATCTGATGGCTGGAAGCGAGGTCAGCAGGAATTGCTTTTCTAACACCCCAAGTGGGTCCTCCCTTAGGAGGCAGCAATCTTCCATCCTTATCAACTCAACAAACAACAGCACACCAAGAAAATACTTCTGTGGATTTATTTGGGAAACATTTTAGTTCTATGAATTACATTTCTGGCTTCTCAACCCTCTATCTCTTACAGTAAAACACATTACATTGGAAACAGAGGCATCAGAGTTAGCTGCCAAGTCCATTTTTGGAATAAGTCAGTTCTTTTCTACTCTTCCTTAGCTATAATAGTGTACACTGCATTACTTTTTAAATGTCTTTCCAAGACAAAAGAAACAAGTAGCAAGTTCTTTAACAAGCTGTAAAGTAGTAGATATTCATACATTTCTACAATTTCTTGTAAAGATAAAATCTGATCTAACACAGACACTCTCTGTACCCTTCAAGAATTCAGTGTGAATTTTGAATAACATCTCCTGTTGCTTTCCATGCACAATATAATACAACTATCCTTTTGTCTATAATCACAGAAGCTAGGTTGGTTTGAGTATAATAATTCTCTTTTAAATTTAAATTTTCACATAGTTAAAAAAAAATATGGTTGGGATATACACCATACGTCTTTCACATAAAATGAATGTCTGTTCTTTTCACATTATACTCTGAAAAGTGGACCATGTTAAAGGCACTGCTATCATTCATTTTTCAATATGTTGTTTTTATTCTGCTGTATTTAGCCACCACTGTTATGACGTCAAAGTAATAACTAATGCAGTTATTGGAACATGAAAATAAAATAACAGCCCAAAACACAGATATTCTTTGCACTTACAGTATGGAAGTCACGTGAGCTCCATGAACACACAGTTGCTAAAGAGGTATAAAAGAGAAATCACTAAAGAATTTACTTCAAACTTTGGCCCATTTGTTGTCTCAGCCACACATATCCCAGTTTTCCCCATAAGACAGAGGCAGCTAATTAAATCATGGCCTGGTACAATACTGCTGTATTGATATTATCTGTTGTCCTTTGAGGATAATTTGATTTCTGTAAAAGCATAAGCAGGGTCAGTTCCTATTTTGTTTGAAACTACTTGTACTCAGGTGGCAGACAGAACAAAAGACTGATTTTTTTAATGTAATTTTTAGTTTTGAGAGCTGATGCTGCCTGAAGGCTATAGGGCCCTGAGCGCTCCTGTTGCTGTATTTAGAGAGCTTGATACAACTGCCCATTCCTAAGGCTTGGTGTCACTGATGTGGAATTCTTCTGCTCCATTTGAACATTTGCAACTCTGGTCTTAAAGCACTTCTTTTAAAATTCAAAACTTATCTGAAGCTTCCTTTTTTATATCACTTCACTGAAGCTTTGCAACATTTTTTTTGTCTGTTAGAAATGTTCTGAAGTCTACATTGGCACGACTGGATATGTGTCACTTTAGCCTTTCAGATTCCAAGTAGGGATTTCCTCAGTACCTCCCTCCTACAGTTATTTTAGCTTCAGCTGAACAAAAATACCAAAATTGATAACATTTTGTCCTTGAACGAGCCTGTGATGGATACTGTAGGTAGGTGTTCCCAAGGTGGAAATTGCACAGCTTAGGTCAAACCTAAGCCTTCTCTGGCCCTTCCAGCCTCGAATACAGGGACTGCAACTATGTGGAGACACTGACTACAACAATTACAAAGGGTAATTATAGTAACTTTACTGTATGCTCAGCATCAATTTGTTCTGATCACCTGTTCTTCCAGTAGAAAACTTATATCTTAATTTCCTTTCACCTGACAAATAACTATATTCCATTTTTATTTTCATTTGCTTTTGCCTCCTTATCCTGTTTCTAAGAAAAAAAAGTCTCTCCCCAAAAAGACAGCACCTCCCTTTCAAATGTGTAATTATCATCTCCTGCTTTTGTTACTCACTCAGCCCTACTTAAAATCAAAGTTTGCTCCCCTAAGACATAGTTAACGCTCAAACGTCTTCCAAGATTCAGAAAAAAAACCACAATGTACACTGCAATTATTTTCTAGTTCAGCAATGGCTTCCCAGTTCATGAAAGAGTGAATAATCTTTTACTATTTGGAAAAAAAGGGAAAAACCTTGAAGGTAAGCAAAAGTACTGACTTTGCCCCAGTTGTTTTCCTTCTTATGCTTAAAAGGTGAAAATCTTATTCAAAGCTAAATTCTAGCGCCCCTCTTAAGATTCACCACCATCACAGTAATTTAAAAGGTACTTTTTTAAAGTTATAATTTTTTTCCAACCAGCTAAGAAAATCAGCTCCATGTGGACGTTGCTTTTCTGTAGAATATTTTGAATTGCTCAAGTGATGGAGACAGAAGTGGCTAAAAACTAAAGCTGGCAGAAGAAAGAACTTTTATAATGTTGCCACTGAACTCTTCACTGTGCTGACTCCTTCAAAAAGTGACATATTCTGAAAGGAGTCTCCTGATCAGCCTTTGAACTGCTTGACTTTGACATAGTCCTCTTTGCAAGGACTATGCTTTTCATGCAGCAGCCAATAATGTACAGAAGAGAACAAAAAGAATTCTGTGCTTTTGCACAGATCAACAGGAGTCAGGCCTCCTCTCACACACCCTAAATGCTAAACTCGAAGCATCAGTGATCTGACCACTACTTTAAAGAGAGATTTCAGAATCAGAGCTACAGAGTTCAGCAATTCTTAATGTAAAAAATAACTTTAAGGTACTTTAAGGTAGAAACTGAAACATTCAGAAGATAGAGTAAGGATTCCCCCTAATGGAGAAAATGTAAACTTTCCACAGACTCTGCATTTTGCTCATCAGGGAATCTTAGTGATATTTTTAGTGTATGAGGAGTAGTTGCAGTCTTACTAACATCATTAAGGGCTGCTGAAAATAGCCATTGCTAAGCTTGAAGAGAAGTGACTGCAGAAAAAAATAAAACTGGGGGGAAAAAGTAGAATGTTTTATTTGTCATAAAGTCAGAAAAATTAAAATATTGCTAAAATTAAAATGTGACTAAATTAAGAACTGGCCATAGCAAAGCATTATACCTGCTCTCCTGGCCTCATATTAACTTTTACTACAGTCATCAGAGAACTTCTTAAAGACTCATTAGACATAATTTTGATTTCATAACGCTGCACTTAAGGTGATATCTCATACCCACAGCATGGTCTGCCATGCAGGTTGGTCTATTTGCCACACTTATTCTATTATCCCATAAGATGGTAACAAACAAGAATCCAGATTAGGCCTCCAGATTTTACATTGCATATATTACCAAAGATGAAACTACTTGTTTTTGTACTTAAGTTTCATGCTCTATTTACTCTTGGCTGGATTGTTTTGAACTCTCTCTTACTATTGAAAATTCCAAGCTGAACCACTGATTGCTTTGGGGTACAAAAAAAAATTTTTACACCTCATTTTGGAAAGCCATGTGCTAAACCTACTTATATAAAATATTTTGTAGATTTTACAAGCAAGTTTTTCACTATGCAGACTTTGACAGCAGGTATATCTACAGAATAATTCCCCTTAGTATCCAGTTATCATGTAACACTGTGTAAGGTAAAGCCAGACCTTAGAAGAACTGTTAGGGTTTTAAAGCTATAACCAGAACAAAAGTTAGGGTTCTAAAGCATCTGTTAGGGTTTTAAAGCTATAACCAGAATAAAAGTTTTCCAGACTTACTTCCATAAATGAAACTGAAAATTTTTGACACTGTTCATCTTGTTCTTTCACCTAATACAATCACAGTACAAGATAACAAAAATATTTTTATGAAGAAAAAGATAGTTCATCTAGAGATTAAAATAACCTTATTACTGCAGTCAATAAGGCATTCTTGGGTTTTTTTATAAATGGTAGTTATTAAACATAACTACATTTTTTTGTCGTTTTTGTCTGTATAGAAAATAAGGATGTTTTAATTAAAAGCAGCTACCTGAGGGATTTTTGTTCTCTTCCTGTGAATGAGAAATATGAGTCCTTTGAATAAAAGCATAAGGGCAATGGGAAACTGGTTGGTATGATGGCCACATGACACCCTGTTGGATTCACATATTCTTTCAAAGCATGCAAAAGCAGATTAAAAAGCCAAGTTTTAGTAATCTAAACTTAAAATCTATAGCTTTAATACCCAGTAACACTGCAAATAACAGGCTTACTCCTGAAAAGATGATGACTTATGGATCTACTATTTTCTCCCTGACCATTCTTTCTATTTTAAAATATAAATTAAATGTAAGGAAATTTTTCCAGGGTTATCACATACTTTGCAGTAAAAAGCTACTCGAGCTGTGTCTTCCCCAGAATGCTAAAGACATTTCAAAGGAGTGCAGGCAAACCAGGGGAATTCTTCAGTCTGCATAACTATAGAAAGACGTGTTTAGTCTCTGGAGGCACGAATTTACTTGCTTTATTCCCCAATAACTTGTCCTTGATATCAAACCTGGCTGGCAACAGCATCCATTGGACTCCCTAGCAGTTTTTTATTAACTGCTTCTGAATAAAATTCTATTTTGAGTTTGCTTCTTCACAGATCAGTTACAGGGACTGATGTAAGCCGTAGAGCGCAGCACATCCTCCACTCTGAAAACTCACAGCTAACAGGATAATCTGATGGATTCCACAAATTTATATTTCACACCTGAAACTCAAACAGGGCTTGCAGGCAGGTATGGGGGAGTGTATAAATACAGCTCCAGGGAACAGAGAGGTTAATATGTGATAGACTGATTTGAAAATCTTTAAGTCAAACATGTGTAATGTATAGACTATTTACATTTGGATTCTGATTCATGGCATGAGCCCAGTTATGATCCTATTTTCATAACTTTTTTTTTAATGGAAGGAACTTCATCCTCTGATCTTTCCTCTCACCACAGAAAGTAAGAATTTGCAAAGCTGTGTGTTGAGAAATCTACAACATGATCAGAAAAAAAATTCCTGTAGTCCATTAAATTTTTCAATAGCAGGACAGGCGGAGGAAGATATTTTTATCTTTGCTACTCTATGATTCTTGTATTGATTTACAGTTAAAGATTTTTCAGAAAAAAAAAAACCCTAACTTTTTAAAGGCATAAAGGAGAAATGATAGTAAATATCTACGAAAATTAAAAAACAGCATTGAAGACATACAGGAAAAATCAGAGGAAAATCAAAGCAATTATTATGCTGTATTGTTTTTCCCTGACATCAAAAAAAATTGCTTGATTAATGTAGAGGAGAAGATCATAGTATTCACATTTGCATTCTCATTAAGCTTTGTTATTTTGCAGATTAAAAAAAGGTTGAAAGATTATAATATTGGAAAGTCAGCTTTCTCTGTAGACATAAATTCATCATACAGCATGATGCTATGGATTATTATTCAATTGGATGATTTCAAGGCTTAAGGGAATATTGGTTTTCATTACTACATCCTGCATAACTTTGTTCTGGGGAACTAATTTGCCTGAAATTGAATCATTTAATTTGAGGCAAAACAAAAGAGGTGAGATCCCTCCTTTGGCTTTTGGAGTTTGTGTTCACAGCACAAGACTGCAGAAACATCCCACATGGTGTGGCAGGAGAGCCAGGGAAATTACGTGTGTCCCAATCACAATTGATGCTCAAATTCAGTTATCAGTGAGGTCTCCAGTGTTGGGCCTCTTCTGCTGATCTCACCTCTTAGTCTTTGAGGTGCATTTTGATCCTTTCAGATAACTATCATCTGTGGCCTTTTGTACTTTCTCACTCCATCCAGGCTGAGTGTTCATTGTTCCTGGTGACTCAGTTCCAAAACTGACCCAGGGATAACTGCTCACTTTGTGTTTGCTCTGCAGCTGTCTTAACTGCAGTGTTTGTCACATTGTTTACCTTATGGCCTGCTAAATGTTAAATCAGCAATTTGCTAAATATGCTTATGCTAAATCCATATAACCATAAGGCAGTAATCAAACAGTTGATTTAGCAATTCAGCTAGTATCCATTTTGCCATTGGAAATGTTAAATATATCTGTGCAAGGTTGGCAATTCATCTCAGCTGAAGTCCCCTTCTCTTTGCCTTGGTCCATGACCTCTTCCTGCTTTCAGATATTTTCCCTTAAAAGTGCAAAACTTTGCAGATATATAAAACCTGAATAGGCAGCTACCTGCACATAGTTTGAAGTACCTTCTTATTTTGAGGGGTTTTTACCCAAAAAGTATTTTGTAAAAATACAAACATAGAAGCCAAAACAAACTGCTGAAGGCAATCAAATTTCTGGTAGACTGAAACGTTTATAACTTTCACACCCATGAGTACATACAAGATCACATGCTGCATGTAAATGCAGTCATTTTAATTCTCCTGAATACAAACACAAAAGAAATGGGAAGCAAGCAGAAAGAGCAGGGGTATGGACAGCAAGATGTGCAGAAAGAACAACAGCCACAAAACCTCAAACAAAACAAAGAAAAAAACCCAGAAAAAAAAAATCAAACAAACAAAATAAAATCCCAAAAAAACAAACATCACCAACCGACTTTAAGTGGGAAAAAACTGAAAAACTGAAGCATTCTGTTTCCTCTGGTAATGTGTGTTTCAGGCAGCAGAGGGAGTCTTTTATTCAATGGAGCCACATTCAGGTCCCATCATTTACTCTCCAGCCTGGTATTTAGGGGATAATTGATTTAAAGGTCAAGGCCAGCAAACCAAGAAAAGATTATCCAGCAGAATGTTTCCTCTTTCTTCTTATTCAGGAGGGATGGAGAACTAAGATCTTTTGCCATCTAATTGTCACTAATGTTTTCTTCCAAAAAGAAGAAAAATGTTAATCCACGCTTATCTTTCCTCATCTCAGCATTGGTTTGCAAAGGCCTTGAATGTTTTCAACAAGAGGTAGTAAAGATTTGGCTGCAGAAGACAGGATTTCTTTTTTTTTTTTCCAGGACATGAAACAGCAAGTCTTGCAAATAATGGCTATTTACCCCCAACTCTTTGCACTGTTGCCTCCATCTATGTAGTGTTGCCATTAGTATTGAGAGAGCCATTGTTCATTGTAAGAAAATATAAAAGAACGTCATTATAAGTTCAGATTTCTACAGTGGCTTTCTGGATGGGTTTTGATCAATGCAGAAGGACTGCCTGAAAAGAGAAACACTCTCCAAGAGAGTGTATTACACAGAGAGAGAATGCCCTGACACTGAAAGGAACCGGGGAAAAAACCATACCTACCACTAGGCTAGACAAAGGGCACAGGTCGAGGCCTTGCCTTTGAAAACCCTGATTAATGTGAGGTCCTGTTACCTGCCATAATCATCGTTTTGTTCTGAGTGAAAGCTTTGCTACATTCCTAATTTGTCTTAGGGATGGTAAAAAAGAAAAAACTGGCTACCTCAGCCCAAGAGTGAGACAGTTTCATTTTGCCTTCAGTTCAAAGTGATGGATACAAAGGACGCAGGTTGTCGGACAAATGTTAACCAAGTGATTCCCGTGACAAGCAGCCTCTATGGCTCACATCACTCAATTATTTAATACTTATCTTGATAAGAACTAGCATTTGGATTGCTTATAAAATAAAATGTTATTGTGGCAGAGTTAGCAAGAACAGTTACATTCTGTAAGAGAAAAATTGATACATACAATACTTCAGTACAATACTTTAACTTTTATCAATGCCTCTTTTAACCTAACTTCTAGGGTGTGGAAAGCCATAAACTTTTAAACCGAAAGGGGATTTAAAAAATAAAAAGCATTTTTGTATGCAACTCATACAAGGTTTGGCAACCTTTTGATACTTTGGACATTCCCCAAGCAATTCATGGCAAACAGTGACACGTAATAAAGATTAAATAACATTTGCCATTTTACTTTCATTAAAAATATTGAGAAAATTCCTCGTGCCCAGGT
The DNA here is from genome assembly GCF_027477595.1 of Haemorhous mexicanus. Classification (NCBI taxonomy): domain Eukaryota; kingdom Metazoa; phylum Chordata; class Aves; order Passeriformes; family Fringillidae; genus Haemorhous; species Haemorhous mexicanus. The sequence goes on along the minus strand of NC_082344.1, from coordinate 47,935,527 downwards.
TGTTGTAAAACCTCAACTGTATCAGTTAAAGCCAACCAATTATGGTAACATAACAATGCATTTCTCTTTCCCCTCTCTCCACACACACACACATATATATTTAAAGTCAATTATATATGTTTCTCATACTTAAAACTCTATGTTTCTCATGCAGATGACATTTTTTTCAGATACTCTGTCATCTATGAACTTTATCACAAATGCTGAAAATTGCGTGGAAGAACCCCTTATGCCATGAAAATCTCTCTAGCCATCTCAATGAGAATTGCCCCAGATTTTGCCCACTTAGAAGACCAGACAAATCATTTGGATCATCCAGAACACGCACTTGGTAGCATTTAGCTGCTACAGGCAGTACCAGAGAGCTATGCCGCAGAGCTAAACCAGCCACTTTATATACAATGAAGTAGCATTGAATCAGGTAAGCATCCCATTCTTGCTGACTATGAAACAGACAAATTAAAAATGAGACCAAGGAAGTGAAAGAGATTTCTACTCTGTACTGAACACGGTAAAAGTCTAGATACAAGTTACCTGACATTACCAGTAGGAAATGTAGATTTTGGGTTGTCTTTTTCTGCATTTCACATTTGTGATCTCATGTCAGAATATTGCAATTCAAACACTCCTAAAAACCAATTACATGCTTAGACAGGGCTGCACTATGTTAGAAAAAAACTGTATGTACAAACTAACCCTACTGACACAACAAAGAAAACATGAAACTTTATTTAATGCATCCTACAAGTTATAGGATTTTTTTTGCTGATTTTAAGTTTGTTCATTAGTTTTTACATTAACAATTAAAATATTTTCTGAGACTACATGCTACCTTTAGGTAAACCAATTTAATCCACTGATTTATATTAATCTGTAGTGAGGTGGAGCATAGGAAAACAGCTATAAACCCATGACATAGTAGATCTGTTGTATCCTTGACTTGCCCTGATGCAAGACATTTCCTCATGATGTGTAGACAGCTCTGGACTTTTAAGGGGAAGGCACCCTTCAACAAGGCCAGATAGAGTCACAAGAATGTGACTACAGCTATCTGAAAACCTAAATGCCATTTTCTATCCTTTCATTTTCACTGAAGCTTTGAAGTAAATACGAAAAGAGCCAGAACTGAGCAAATTACCTGAGGACTGAAACATTTTTGACATAAGTCTCAAATGCAGTTCAAGCCTTTTATACTTGTTCTTCGTTGTTCTAGTTTTGTTTCATCTCAGAATGTGAGTGATGGCAGTGATGATGGAAAGATTGGACAGCTGGCCTCTATTCCCTATGTTGGATACAGATAGAAACACTGTGAGATGCCCTCTTTCAGGAGCCTCAGAGCCTGTGCAGCAGAAACATTTAACTATTTCTTTCTGAAGGAATTGTGCCACAGGAAGGATTCATTTCACATCCACTACTCCAGCAGGTTCTGTATGCTAAAAGATTTCCTCTCTAAGTGAAAAGGCTGTAATTTCAAACCCAGTTGCAAGTAATGTGCCGAATTTGCTGTGCCAACATGAAAAATTCTCAAATCCCTTTACTGCCTTAAGTCCCAGCAAAAAGTTACTCAGCAATCTCTACTTTGACCCATTCACAAGACATGGGAAGGTGGTTATATTTTAAAAATTATGCACTAAGTCTAGGATAATGAAATTTGCAATGAAATCTGACTTAGATGTCAAAGCAATTACTTATTCCTAGTATCATCCTCTAGAAAACAGTTTTTAATGAATTGTTTCTCTAGTGCATTCTCTTTACCAGTCTGCATTTTGCTTCAATTACCACAAACAATATGTCCTATGGCATAAGAATAAACACTCCATCACAATACAAGAGGATGGAACCAAGACTGGACTCTCATATTTTCTGCCTCAGCACCTTTAAAATACCTAAAGTAAGGCAACCGGTCTAAGAAACCAATTTATATTTCCCCTTTGCATCACTTACAGGTTGAAGCAAGAAAAAGAGCCTATCCAGACTCCTGCTGGCACAGGCAAAATAGGGAAATACACTGAAAATTTATCAAATTTATATAAAACATTGACTCATTTAAACCACCACAGTTTAGGGCTTTTAATGTCACCTGTAAAATGTGAGCAAATATGTAACATTTGATGGATAGGGGAGTGTTTTTTCAACACTCTTACTTAGTAATTATGCATCCTTCTAGAACAATAAGATACAATCATTAGATACATTATTGTACTCCATGCTGGATGTAGCAAGAATGGGGCTGTTCCAGAAGAAAAGGCCACTGAAGAAGGCAGGACAGTGCCCTCACTGTCAGGACACAGTCCCAGGACCTGAGTAGGGCATGGGTTGTGACTATCAAATACAGGGAAGGCCTGAGGTCAGAAAAACCATTCAGGATGAGCTGGGGCAAGAGAAGAGAAGACACAGATCTGCCCTTGGCTCAGGTAAGAGCTGAAGCCCAAGCCCATTATAGTCCATGGATTCTGGTAGGAGCTGGGCAGTGCAGTTTTAGGTCTGTCTCCCTAAAACATCAATGTTTATCAATCAGAGCATTGTTTGCACTAATACTTAATAACCATAAAAGGCCAAAATATTTCACAGGTGAGAATAGGACAGAGATGCTAAGTATTTTTTTAAAACAAAAATACCAGCAAAATCATCTCCTCCTTTTCTTATTCAAGTAATACCAGATAATAAGAATTAAAAAAAAAAAGTACAACTATTTGGATAGTAACATTAGTAAGTAAGTTATTGTGAGACCTTTCTCTCCTGCTTCACATTTTAAATGTGGCTTCTGAAACTAAAAAAGGCAGGTGCATTATATAATCAGCATCAATTTGCTAGCAAACAACATTTAGAACATTTAAGAACAGATATTATATAAAACAGTAGTGATAGATAGAAACTTAAAAGGAAACAGGATAAAAATCATAACTACACACAGAGGCCTCTTGCACAGTTGGCATCTAAGAGCCAGACTCAAACTTTGAAAAAGAATGCAATCCAAATTCCTTCATTTCACTGTGATGCCAACACCTGACATGGTAGGCTTCCAGAGATAGTGATCAGTTATTCCTGCAGCACATTAATCTTACTTCAGAAAAGGTGTGGCTCTTTGGGTTTTTTTGGAAGTCTATGTCAACTATTTAATACTTATATTCTATTGACAAAACAACAGTAACTTCGTTTGGGAACAATCTATGTGCATAGTGTTCTTATTCCTTTTGAAATATCATCACCTCTGTGAGTTCTTAGACACCTGTATACTAGTAATAATATACAACAAGGCTACATAAATTAAAAAAAAAAAATAGAAGAAAGCCCTGTTCTAAGGAATGTACAGTTGCTATACAAATGTAGGGCCAGCAAATGGCTAAAATACCAGATTAGAGGACTACACTGCCCCAGGAAATGAAGGAAGTTTTTCACTTGAAGAAGCAGAATAGGAGATATAAAGGCAGAAGAGGACATGTACTGCTTGTGCCAGACTCCCTGTGATATCTAATTTGAATTTTATTTTATTAGTGTTATTCTTAATATTAGCTGCATGATAATCTCTTCATACTCTGTTGCTTCTAACAGGGTTTGTCACTGCAAAATATTAAAGCAGGCTGTTTTATTATTAATTTTAAACCCTTTGCATTTATAGCTTCATAAGCTATAAATGTAAAGCTCTCCATATGTCAGAGAGCTTTACCAAATTAATTTTAGCTTACCTGCAATATCTGAAGCATACACATGTTAAATCAGACATAGCATGGTGTGGGTCAGAGGGTACATTGGAAGGTCCTTTAATCCAACCACCCTGCAATAACCAGGGACATCTTCAAGTAGATCAGGTTGCTCCAAACCTCATCCAAGCTGACCTTGAATCTTTCCAAGAATGCAACACCTCTAGGCAACCTGTTCCATGGCTTCACCACTCTCATTATACAAGTCTTCTTCCTTATATCTAGTCTTATCATCCCTATTTCATTTTAAAAGCATCACCCCTTGTCCTATTGCAACAGGCCATGCTAAAATCATTTCTTATAAGTACTAAACCATTTTTTATAAATACTTAGAAATACTTAATTATTGAAGTACTAAAAGGCCATAATCAGGTTTCCCCAAAGCCTTCTCTTCTCCAGAGGTGCTCCTGCTCTTGGATCACCTTCCTGGCCCTCCTCTGGACCTGCACAAACAGGACTCCAGAGCAGAGAGGGAGACTCTCCCCACAGCCTGCTGGCCAGTGTCAGACTGGCTCCCTGGGCTGTGAGTGCACACAACCAGCTCATATCCTGCTTTTCATTCACCAGCACCCCAAGTGCTTCTCCACAGAGCTCCTCACAATTCTCATTTTCTGAATGATATACAATGGAAATTAGAGCCCAAATTTCCTAATTTTTGATCCTGGGATCTCAGTTCAAAAGTATGTATTTCTGAACAAGTGGGATTTGGAAAAATTAATAAGAAAAATAATAAGAAAAATATGTTTGGAATTTGGACTGAGGTCATTGTTCAGCTGACAATATTAGATGCTCTTTTCTCCACTCTACTCATGAACAGCCATGGCTAGATAACACAATTTAGTTACTTATGTGCCCAAAAATAAGCCTTTAGCTTATACTTTTTCATAGCTCCTATAGCAATTTGTGTCATATCTTCTAGAGAATTGTGGATGTCTTCATTTACCAGACATTGCAACTCCTATTTATGTCAAAGTCCAGTCATGAGAGAAAGGGAGTAGATATGTGTTGAGTCAAATTTCCTGGGGCAAAACACACTTTCAAATATTGCATGGAAAAATAATTGCATGGAAAAATAATCACACAAAAGCCCTTTCTAGAGATTTAGGAGTCTTAGCAACTGGGGTAAAGTTTTCAAAAATAAGTTGCCCCTCAAAACCCGGAAAGTAGATTTTTTCCTTATGAGAAGCCATACAGGACAGAGAAAAAAGAAAAGGAAGGAAATGAAAGGATGGAGACTTATTGATAACATGTTGTGGGAAACAAATAATTTGTGGATTTCAGAAAGGCAGGTGGCCAGACATTCAGATTCAGATTTGGCTAAGTCTGCTTTTTTTAACTCAAGAACATTGCTTCATCATGTCCTGGGTTTGGCCAGGACTGAGTTAATTTTCTTTCTAAAATCTGGCAAAGGGCTGTGTTTTGGGTTTAGGAGGAAAAAAATATTGATAACACATTGATGTTTCAGTTGTTGCCAAGTAGTGTTTAAACAAGTCAAGGACTTTTAAGTGTCTCATGCTCTAAGAAGGTGGTGCCCAAGAAGCCATGATGTAGCAGAGCCAACACAGGTGACCCCAATTACTCAAAGAGGTATTTCAAAGAGCAGAACAGAATGGATAGTAATTCTCAAAGGAGGGATATTTTTTACTGCTCTGGATGGACAGAAAAGAAACCACTTAAAATGGCATAAACACAGAATTTGCTCTTTACCTCCTCCAATGGTTCTGTGTCTTCCTTCAAATCCAAATGCATCTGCCAGAGGCAGAAACCACCAGGAGCAAGTGGTTCCTCCTGTCTTTGCCACATCTCTTCTGTGACAGTGGCTAGACTCAGAAGCAAGTTACATGGAGAATATAACCCAGGCACAAAGGCAGAAAGAGAAGAAAAAAATATCTACATGCAGCTTAGGGCAAAGACCTAGGACTTTCATGAGAAAACTAAAAGGGAAGCTAAACACTGTCAAAGCAGCTCCTTTTCATCAATGAAACAAAGCAGTTAACTAATGCCATGAATTCTAGCTGAATTTTGATTTACTGAATTGGCAGCACAATAGGTTCACCAATTCCTGGCAAGCCACTTATTTAATGTACTTAGATAGCAGGATAAATAAAAGTACAAGTTTATCATTCAGCTTATACAAAAACAGACCAAAGCCAGCTCCAAAGGATTTCTCCATATTGGATGGTCTTAAATCTGTTATTTTAAAACCAGCATATTTTAAGTTCAAATGCATTTTTGAAGAGATCATATCTGAAATATAAAACTAATGTAGAACGTTATAAGTGATCTTATGAATTGTGGATCTATTCTAGACAGCTGTAACTGCTCTTAGTCTAGAGACATTTTGTGTGAAATAAAATATTTTCACTTAGAGATGACCTATTCTTAAAAGTTTTTAACAATAGACAACTCTATAATATTAAATCCAAATATTTTCTATCCATTTTTAATGCCATATGATCACTGAAAATAACTGTTAAGAGTCATCTTGAGCTAATTTATATTTCTTCTGGTTTTAACATGCACATTTCTTTCAGCAGAGACTAATCATTGAAAACCTTGTAGCTTCTTTCCCTTTCTGTTCAAACTTTTCTGGCAATAAACTAAACCTCTTTGCTTCTTTTTCCTTGCTTCTTTGTTGTGCACAAGTCCTCATGCCCTCCAGCATTAAGTTATCTTAGTTGCCTGCTTCTGAAAACTTGACTTCACTATCTAGATTTATTTTTTGCCATACCAGGTTATTCCTAACATTCAGTGTTGCTTATTGTGATACATCTAGTAACAAAATATTTAGCTAAAACAGACTGAGAAATGCTATATTACTGACCTAATGTTACTGACCTTTTAATTTTGCATATTATCAATATGTTTACTGATGGCTTGCTGTAGAGGAATATAGAAAATACAGGTAGATCTTCATTCTTTCTTAAGTAGGACTTAGCATTTCTTATGGAAGTTGTATTATAAAAATCAGATTTGCATTTTATCAGTTAAGGCTCAGCTCTTTCATACTTTCTATGCAACATACTGTCAAGTATTCATCAACTGCTAAAGATAGCCAAAATGAGTGATCATAACTGCTAGTACAGACAACAAAAATTAAGCAGATAATTTGTTGTGACCAAAGGGCAGAGCTCAGGGTTTTCTTGAAAATTCTCTATGCATTCTCTTTTTTCTGGTCATGTCATAACCACTTTTATTTGTCTACCCTGCCAGACTGTTAAAGCCAAAACACTGAAGTTGGTAGTACGATAAAGCTAAATTGCCACCTATAGTCTTTTTCTCAATTATTTGAAAGATGATGTTTATAAAACAGATTTATAATTGGTAAATTATATATTTTGCAGCATGTTCCATAAAACAGATGGGTCTGACTGGCACAGTTACAATTAGTGACAGTGAAGCATATGGTAAATCACTCAAAGAGTGGCAACTCAAAACAGTCAATTCAACTAACCAGGGCCCTATTAAACCTTTTCAGTCTGAAATTAGCATTGCTACTCTTGCCATTAGCATTTGTAGCTAAATGCCAGATCTGCTGTTGCATTTTCATGCCCTTGAAAGTAAAACTGCATTTATGGCCAAAGTTCCGAATGTAAATTTAAACATTCAAGGATTTGTTCAGTTAGTAGCTCTAATTTGATAAGCATTTCTCCAAGCTCTATCCTGAACTTAGAGAGCTCCATCTGTAAGTTCCTGTTAAACTGACTCTATGTGCTTGAAACACAGGCTAGAAATCGCCCTTGCTTTAATGGATATCCTGTTTCTGAAACCTGATGTTTACTGAACAAGAACTTGCTTCGAATAGCTCAGTGCAGTTATCAAGCAAATCATGCAAACACTTTTGCTGTTAATTCCTATTCAGCTTTGGCAGCCTTGTTTCCATCTGTGAGTGGAGGGAGGGTGCAGACTGCATTCTGGATTGTCCATGGGTGAATATTTTTGCCCCACCCTGAGACTTTCAAAGCCTTAACTTGACTTTTTCTGTCAAATAAAACTATTTCAATGCTTGAAAGATCTTGAAGGAATGAGGCTTATAAGGTAAAATAGATATGAAACTAAGTAATGTAAGGGCTACTCCAAAGAAGTTTTATTTCGTGTTTCATTTCAAAACCTCTGTTTTCCTCTATTTTTCCTGAAATGGATGTAAAGTCTCCAGATTTTTTATAATATATATTTATAGTTAAATCCATGATCCTAAATATGATACTGAATCCAAACACAGAGAGCATGCATGCCTTTCACCACTCACCAACATGAACCATATAGCACTGACATCAATCATAATTTCTAACTAATCATAATTCTTTGATTTACAAGGTAAAGAATGCTGTAAAAATAAGAATGATACTGATAACTGTGTACTGCTTCATCACAGACAGTGAAGAATATTACAAAAATGCAGGTTTACTGTAAAGCTCTGGCTCTAAATCTTTGAGACAATTATTTTGTCTTTAAGAACATTGCAACAAATTGAGATTTTGTTCAATTTAAAATTAAATTTATGATTGCAGGGAAGCATTAATAGCTAAGAAGGGATTGCGTATAGCTAATAGGTTCATTAAATTTGGAGCTTTGATGCTTGTTATTTCAAAAAAAAAAAAAAAAATTTAAAAAGCAAGGTCCTGAGAAGGAAACTTTGCTAGTAACTGGTCAAACAACATTACCTGGCATGACAGGAAATCAGCATGTGGCAACAAGCCAACTTCTAAAGCTTTCATCAGCTGTTTTAATCACCAAAGATTACTATTCCAACTTTAAGAAGCTTATGTGATTTATCTTCGTGGGTCTGACAAAAGAAAGTCAGCAGTCACTCGAAGAGAGGCACTATTATTGTGCTCTGTGATATTTTAGACTGTCAGGAAGTAATACAATGTACATGATACACTCTGTGTAATCCTTGCATTCCTGATTGTATAAGCCTCAAGAGAAAAGCTCTATGTGATGATGATCACATACTTAAGTGGGAAATTGAACATCATGCAAGACCAGTGTTCCTCACATTTCTTCAATAAAATAAGTATGCGTTATTAAAATCCAGATGAATCTAGGGCTGAAAGAAGAATGTTCATTCTTCCTCCTAGAAAGGTTCCCACAGTCATGTTTTCTTAGTGGACTGTTCATCCCTTTTTTGAAAGGGCTACTGTAAAGAATTTATTTGTTAAGAAGCTTGTAAGAGAAATAATTGATGGACTTTTGGTAAAAACTGCATTAGAATTTGTGAAGAAAGTCTGTCAGCTTTCACTGCTTCCCCTATTTTTATATCAACCACAGACAGAACTTTCAAGTGCACTGTAAAATCTGTAATTCAGCGACCATGCAAAGCCATCTGGCCATTATTACAAAATTCCTACACTTCTACTAACAGAATACTGACTTTGATAGTAATGTCTTTTAGGGTATAGGTCTACCAACACCTTCACAGCCTAGAAAGCAGACAACTCTTGCATCATGCCTTGTCAGATCAAATAGCCGACTGACGGCCAGAGCAAAGGGACCGCACACAAAGAGCTGCCTGTCAACACCTTGCCCCTTTTAAGCTGAAGTGACTGCAGATAAAACTCCTCTGTCATTCATAACTGAGAAAACAGCACACAGTAAAAGCAAAAATCATATCAGACCATTGGGACTCAGCCTGTTTAATGGAGTAACAGCATGAACAGGAACAGCTTAACTGAGAATACATGGCAGAGTAATATCTATATGTTGAACCAAAGCATTTGGCCTTTCCTCCTTTATTTCAACTTCACACTTTTTCATCCTTCCTTGCCCTGCTCTGTTTACCTCCATCACACATTCATTTTATTTCATTACCACTCTTACTCCCCACAAAAAAACCTTCAGGTTGATGTTTCCCGGCATCATTCTGCTCTATCTGTTCACCCATTATTACCCTTTCTAGATCAGTCTACACCTTTGTTCCATCAGAAATTAAAGGACAGTTAGGAGAAGTGGAATCAGAGTGTGTTTAGATGTTTTGCATTTGAAAAACACTGTTGTAATTCATACATATTGTACAGATTCACTTTTGCCTATCTTTGGGACTGTTGAAATATTTCTTCCCTCTTTCAGTTTAATCCTCTTTCATAAGGTGTTGGGACACTGCTCACATACAGGAAGCTCAGCTCCAAAATGGATAGCTTAATTTTTCCACCTGTTTTATACACATGAATACAACCCCCTTTGCAGCAATTGCAGTCTAAAGTGAAATGTGCCCACACCAACAGGCAGAAGCCAAGGTGGTTGGCTTGTGAGCGCTGTAGTCACCTATCTCTGCATGTACACCTTACAAAACATGAAAAAGAGGAATGGAAATTTGTGGACCCAATTTCTAAATCTCTTCAGTAAAGAGATTACCAGTAAAGAAAAGAGCTTTTTATGAAGAAACACAACCAATTCGTAGTTAAATTTCTGTAAATCTAACATGAAATCATTACCTTACCTGAAATTGTTCAGAATTTACACAATCTGGCATAATCTCTTGTTAGCATTTTCCTGAAAACTTTCTAACACATTCAAACTTCAGCTTCAAATTACAAAAAGTAAACTACTGGGGAAAAAAATTATAAAACTGAGCAGGAATAGCCCTTGTTATTTTTCTCACAACCATTAGAGTTACTAGGTTTGCATGTCTCATGGACATGGGGAGAGTGAAAGAATAGCAAACCTGACTACATCCTTGGTCTATGGCAAGTGCAAATGTCCGACCCTCCCCTTCGAACACTCCCAGTATTGGCAATTTAGTGTCTAATGGGCATTCACCATCCCTTTATGTCCCCTTGTTCCACTACAACAGGGAGGAGGCCTGAAATAGAGCTACATCTTAATTACATATTTCTGATTTTAAAAAAAAATTACTGGCTTCTACTTAATAAGAGAGTAAATAAGCAACGTTTATCCTGAATGTTATTTTTAAATTACATGAGGTCTACAACTGCAGAAGTAAGTTGTACTGACATATTGTTGACATCCTTTGTTTCACAGAATTTACTTGAGATAGTCTGAGTTGAAAAAACACAAATTCACATATAAAGAGAATCATAAGATATATATTAGGATATTAGAAATCAAAAAATTCTCACATACACCAATGTATGACACATTGTTTTCTCTGTGTTTGTATCAGATTTCTCACAACCAAAATCATCTAGGATTACCATTAAACTTGTACATGTTTTTAAAGGAGGCTAATCTTACTTCAGTTTGAAGTAGATAGGGTTAGACATTAAAGTCTGCATGAATAGTCCATTTCCTATTAGGACTCATGCAAGCTGCCTGTCCTCTGAGGCGCCGATTTTGCAGCTGTCATCTTTCCCAGCATTTGGGCAATGAAGGAATCTTTTGTTCTGCTGAAAAGTGGCACATTGTTCCCTGCTCAGGTGCCCAGAATAAAACGTATAAGGCAATACAACAAGCTTCTCTCCAGACTGGCTTGAGGCTGGGTTTTTTCCTTTCCCTCGTGGAAGATTTTTCACTGAATGAAACCTTCCTTGCTCAGGTGAAGAAAAATCGCAACTTTATATTTAAGGTCTTGAAATAAGCAATATAGATTTCAAAATATTTTTAAATTGCCTTAAGTGTGTAAGACATACCTAGTTCCTTTACAAATGTAACAGTAGATTGAATTGTTTTATTTTGCTTTCTGTATTTCCACAAAAATATCCAGGTAATTTCCATACATTTCCAAAACATTAATAATTTGTTTGTCTTTATTCTAGCACCTAATGAGAAACCCCAACACTGCCCATTTCCCTTGGCTTGGTCCCCTCTAACTGCTGCAGGAAAGGCTTTCATAATTACTTTGGCCTACTTCATATACTCTTTTAATATCCTTACAGGATGGGGCTGCCTCATCACCTCTAATTCATATGGGCTGTGGAAGAAATTCCCTGTGAAACACATTCTGCTATTAATTTCTCTACAAGGCAGGAAGAACCCTCTAGAAAGGGACAAACATTTCTCTACTCTGAAGAACAACTATCTTCATTCTTCATTCTCATTTGTACCAGAGTTGTCCCAAACCACATAAAATGGATCCCTTTAGGTGAACTAGGATATGTGCACCTTGATAATGCCAACATAAACTTGGGTCAGAGTGCTCCAACCCCAAATTGGCATAGAGACATGGGGACCAGACTAAACCTAGCCTGAAATAAAACATCCAAAACACAAACAACATGGCTTGGGGGTTTTTAGAAACAATTGGTTTTCTTTCTAGAACTATTTCTGCTGTGCTGCTTATGACTCCAGACATAGTGTGAGAAAAGCAGGCAACACATAGGCCTTACTAGACCAAGAGTATTTTCAGCAAAAGTGTTGCACATCATTTGATGAAACTGTAATGCCACACAATTTCTGAAGCAGAAACCCATTACCTGTCAAAAATACAGTTATTATCAGGAAGAGAGTTAGGGATAAACCACCTTTATTTCTAGTCTGTCTGGGTGTCCCTTTCTACTGAAAGACTCAGTTATTCTTGCTGTCATTTTAATTAAAACTGACCCTTGTGAAAACACTTGAGGCATTTAAAAATCAGGAATTCACTATAAAGCAAATATCTATGTACATCCATCTCAAAGTCTTACCTGATCACAGGACTCTTTAGACAAGCACTGCCATGGGATTACTGTATCAAGCTGAAACTCAGCTCTCAAAAGCCTAGGGACACCTCCCACACTGCAGAAAGAAATCAGAAGGAACACAAAGCATATAAGTGATGCATACAGTATTAAGCTCTTTATCTAATTTACACCCTTCTGAGCTCCACCCATGCAGATGTGTATGCTCTGAATTAAAGGGCACAGCATGCAAAAGCACTTGTGATGTAAGTTGTGGTTAAATACAAACTATTATCTTGGTTCCTAATACTAAATAAAATTAAATAAATCACATTTAATGCAATCTATTCTGATCATAATATTAACCCCTGTGTCAGGAGAATGTGGTGGGGTGTTCTTAAAGGTTATTGCATGCATTTCTTAGCTGCAGGCTGAGCATAAGGTCCTGCTCATCACTGCTTTGCCTATTTTGTAGCAGGGGATGGTACAATGCATGGTGTGTAATGCTATCAGCTCTGAACAGCAGTGTACTCATCTTGACCTCAGCCACATGAGAAACAGAAGGTAGACACAGGTCACTAGGTAGTTAAGGCTAGCACTCACTGGCTAGCAATATTTAGTATTTGATTATGTTTATCCTGACAAGCTAGAGGGGCTATAAAATGTGGTTTTCATGAAAGCACTTTTGAAAGATGCTTTCTGAGCTTATGATCATTAGCTTTATTTACCAGCAAATATAGATACAATTTAGAAAACTTTCACAGTTCTGTGAAGCGATAAATGGCTTCTGCACCTGTTACATTAATTAAAGTCCTTAAATAGCTGCAGTTACTCAAGCTCTGACATGGAGTTCTCTGTGGAACATTTCAATAACAGTCTCAGTGAAGAACCTTCCTGTGCTTCTACAGTGATCATGTAGATAGAAGTACAATGGTTTTTCTTGCAGGGTCTTTATTTCCCATCCTCTTCCTGTTGTTTTCCAAAAAAACTGATTACCCACGCAAACTGCTACATGTTTTTCCTCCCTGGCTGCTGTTGTTTTCTCTCAGCTTGCAAACTGCTTACTGCTAGATTTGCTTACTTTTGATGTCTGACCCACAGGTGCTCAGAAGGTTTTCTATAGCAGTTGGTGGATTTATCTTTTGACTCATTTAATGCTAACACTAACTAACCCTTCTTATTAATTGCCACATTACATATTATAGATAATGAATTTTGTAAAGTTCATTAATATATTGGAAACACACAGCTAGCAAGATCAGACTCAACCATACATGGGAATGGTAGGCGGAAGAAAAATTCCCCTTCAGCTGTACAAAAAAGAGAATCGTCTGCTAATAGAATTTAGGAGAAAACTTCCAATCCAATTTAGCAATCCTGCCTGATAGTGTCTCTTTTGTAATTCACCATCTGAATGGATAAACCAGCCCCTAATGGAACCTTTCCTCTAGGCATTTGATTTTTATATATCTACAGGGTGAAAATCGGACTAATTAGACTGTCACCTCTGGCACACGCTATTTTCACTCCAGAGCCAGTGAGTGAAATGTAGAGAAATGAATTTGTCTTCTGCTGATTAGGAGCAACAAGTCTGTGATGCGAGGCATGAGAGAACCAATCTTTCTTGCAGTTTTGGTGATCAGAGAGGGCAGATTCAGACTAGGTGAAATCCAATCTCCTGGCCACCAAGAGGGGCTTGCTGCTCCTCATTTCTGTCTCCACTAGTGTGCTCCAGCTCATTCCTTAGCACGAGTGACTGTGTGGCTTCAGGATGCCTCAGCAAAACTGACTGATTTGATAGAAATCAACTGATAAATTTAATAAATTGATAAATCAACAGCTGGAACAAACCACTGAAAAAATTGGCTTTCTGTCAGCAAGTTAACTAATTCATTCTATGAACATGACTCCAATGAATTGATTCATATTGATACAGACAGCAAACATCAAAGATGTGCCCATCTGAAACTGCTGTAAAGAGTGAGGTGCCAACATGTAGCCAGCAATAAGAAAAAGACACCAGTTTGGAAGAACAGCAGATAATCAATTGACATTTGAAGACACTTCAGGGTGATTTTAGTGAAAAGTTACCAATACAATGAACTTACATTCTCAGTTTGCAAGGAAATTCAAATATTATATTTATTATCTTTTTTTGCTTAGATAATAAATATCAGAAAAAATTGCAAGGTAATATGAAAAAATGTTTTTTAAATTGTTTGTTCTTAAACTGGTGATGGCTACAAGTCTCACTCTTGTAATTTCTTAGGGTGCTTGTAGCATCTTTGAAAAAGTATGGCCTGTCGATGTTTGAAAAAAAGCTTGGTTCATCTAACCATTAAATATTCCAAGAAATTTAATAAGTGCTAAATATACACAGAAAATTAGCTGCTATAAAGCTCTGAAAATTACCACAGTTTATTTTCACAGAGACTGTTGATGGGTATCTCTTTATTTTTCATTAATATTTTGCACCTCGTCTTTCAACATTTGAATTTTCCAAAAGAGATTCAACACTTTGCAAAACACATTTCCAAACAAATTATGAGCTTATTTTTTATCTCTTGATTTGTTGACATTATTTTTCTGCACTGGATATTACTTATCAGTTATTTCTTTAATATTTTGGATGGAGGATTGGGACATTGCTTTAAATTTAGTTTGGAATCAGAGAAAATACTGTTTGCACGAACAGCAGCAAAATAGCTTGGCACTTGTTCTTCAAAGTCTTGAATTATCCAGAAGACCAGAAGAGACTTTGTCCAAATAGACAAAAAGATCAGCTTTCAATAGAAAATCCATACAACATGAATGATATGAGAAACACATAACTTGGACCAAATCTACAGTGGAATTAGTTCTTTTGCAAGAATCTGTCCATACTTGCCACTAAAATATTGATGAAACACAGTCTTCCAAGGAAAATTATTACTGTTCAAGAGCAGTCTTTGGCAAAAGGACCAGAACTGGAGAATGTACTACATTAATTTTCTCATCTTAGCAACATATTTTTTAAGGTTATTGATTTCCCACATAATTTTTTTTCCACTATCTGCTGCAAGTCATCCCAATTCTGGCATTTATTCATCCATTCTGGCAATTAAAGGACAGTGATGTCTCTGCAAATATTCAGCTTTTTGGCCTTTTCTCTGCACTAGTACACCGAAAACAGTTACTTCTGTGATGATCTATGCATCTGTATGACACAGATTTTTATTTCTTTTAAAAAGCAAATAAATGACAAGAAATGCAAGCAGATGGAATGGATTCTTGTCACTCGTGTGCTGAGGTCAGGGCAGGAACAGACTAGAGGCAGGATCGCAGCAAAGGCAAAGAAGGCTTTATTCCAAAGAACCGCGCGGTTTTTATAGAGCGGTACCATAGATTCTATTCCACTGGCTAACTAACAGATACATCTTTCTCACACACTGTCCTTGAGAGGAACAGAAAAATAAAGTAGAAAAACAGCACCTGCAAATTGTTTATAGTCAACAGGTTAACACATCTTTCCAACTCCCTAAAATTTCTCACAAGCCACTGTGAGAAACGCTTGCCATTTCTCTCTCCCTGTCCCATGGCATCCACAAATTCTCTTTACAACAGACAACATGCCATGAATCAGGAAGCAAGTCAGCCATAAAATTTGCTCCATTACACATACCACCTAAACATATTTCCCTTTTAGCCTGTGATTATTGTCTCACCCTTCCCACTGAAACTCAGTTTGATGTGATGGAGATTTTAACTACTCTTAAAGTGTGTTTATGTTATCAGCCTTTTCAACACAGGATTTAGACAGACAAAATTTTAATAGTGTTACTGTTACTTCTATTCACCATAATTTTTAACTCACAACTTCTGTGCTTTAAAAGCACATCTCCTAGTAACAGTCTGTCATGATTCATCCTTGTAGCCTAACATGGCATTGAACAGCATTTGACAAGATGGTAATAGAATATTTAAAGGTCAAGGCTAGGTACTTCAGAATATTAATTTCCACTAGAATGTATGTGTATTTTTAAAATCAAACTATAAGAAACTATTGTTTCTTTTTACTGAGAAAAAATATTTTAAACACTTTTTTTTATTTATTAAAAACCGTGTATGCTAATTTATAGAATATATGCCCTAATAGGAATATTATCCTATTTATAACTCCCCCAGAAAGACAGTGTAAATTTTAGCCTTCAATATTTCTGGTTTTGTCTTCAAAAATAAAGCCAGGGAAAACGGGGATATTGGAATGCAGAAATGCCACTTCAATTAGGCTATTCTTACATCCTGAGAAGCTTTCACTTATAAGAAGGAAATAGTATTAATTTATTTTACAGGAAAAAAAGTCACATTTCAGCCCAAGAAAAAAGTAAAAAGGAAAGAAAAGTTGGTTTCTGGCTAATTGTTCTCTGGCCACATTTCCTAGCTTTATCTCTAAATATGTGATTTAAAAATATTTCTGATTAGACCCATGGGCAAAAGCATATTTCTTTCATCTCTTGCCACATAAACATCATTCCGCATTTTGCAAACTTCAGGTGACACATTGTTCTTCTAGGCTAAAAGGCTCAAAAATATCCAGAAGGGTGTGCATCAGTCTCTGTACCTTGATCTGTAGGACAAAATTTTTGTAAGAAAAGCTACATTCATGTGCTCAATACAGAGAAGAAACAACATATGCTGACCACTTGGTTTCTTTCATTCATTTTACTATCAAACTGGGCTTTTAATTTGCATACCATCTTCTGGACTAAAAATTCACCTTATTTGCTTCTTTTATGACCAATCACTTTTCTATCAGAAGCAGCTTACAAGAAAGGAAATACTACTGCAATGCTAATCATTTGGTTTAGCTCTAATGTTTTACACCCCCTTCCTTTGAAGAGAAATATATGTAAATCTACTGAAGACTTAGAGTTGTCAGTGAAAGAGTTTTGAGGTTAATAAGTTTTTTTGTAACCCTATCAACTTGCAATTCACCTCCATTTCAAATGCTGGCGGGTAAATTTTGTGCATCTCAACAGTTTTGCACTGCCAGGGCTTTAGCTTAAGCTCCTGTACTGTCTAAATGGTTTACCATCCTTCTTTGATCTCTGTGAGGCCCTGTCAGGTGGAAGTTTTCTTAAATCCTCAAGCATATTTGGGCTCTGATTGGCTTTACAGCAACTTCACCAGTAAGAGTAAACATGCATCCCCTTTCTTCACAGAAATACTTGCAGAATTAAAGTTAAAAGCAGAAAAACCTCTAGCTTACCTCTCCTATGTAATATAACACTTGCCATAAAGAAAATATTAATCCTTCTTGCAAAAATATAAAAATTGCCTTCACTCACAAAGGCTCAAGGAAATAGCATCACTTTTACTATTGTAGCAATAACACAAAGAAAAAAGTCTAGCTTTATTTATTTTTCTAAGCTCCTTAGACAGACTACCAGAGAAAGCAGCTATGCTGATTTGGAGACTTTTCGGGTTGGGTTTTCTTACTCTTTTTTGTGCAATAATTTTGGAAATGCAAGACAGTATTAAAGAATTTAAGTACTAATTCTGGGATTGCAGTTTACAATCTTCTGTATCTCTACTGTATTATTGCCATTGGCAATACATACTTTCCCTCAAGTTGTAGGGGGTTTTCTATTCTCTCTGTTTTCTGGAGGTACTTTTTACACACACTACTATCACATGGATAAATACTTTTAGCCAGGTTTCAGTGGTACATTTCTGCTTTTCTGCTTTCAGTTTGTTGTGTCAATGTGCTCTTATGTTTCCTCGCTTTTCCATTATTCTTCTCCAAGTTTTCACAATTCATTGAACAACAATAAAAAATAACAGATTCCTACAGAACAGAAAAGAGATAGTAGTGTTATCTCCAATTCATGTGTTGATGTTTTTCCACATTTCTGCTTTTAAAAGATATGGCCACAGTAATCAAACCAGAGGAACTATCCAATTTGCTTTCCTCTCCAAAAATGACCACTAACAGCTGCTTAACAAGAACATAAAGCTGTGGATACTTATAGAATAACTTGTGCAGAGAAAATCTCCACACCATGTTCACAAATATGCATAAGATACACCTGGAGAAGTTTCTGGATAACAAATTACAGAATACTTCAGATTTACAGCAACAAACAAACCTTTTTCCAGCACCTCAGAGATTTGCCTTCATTCGAAACAATGGTTCTGTTGCTAAACTTAAATATAAAATAAAATTGCTGTCTGACACATAATTTGTGATCTGTCAAGATAAATGAGTATCTAATTAAGCCAAAATCACCTGTTGCTTCAAATTCTACCTTTCATTCCAAATTTCCACTCTACGAATACAAAAGCAGCCATGGATTTGAAATAATTCTCCAGAGATAAATGAACAATCCAAGTATTTTTCCTCTCTTTCAAAAGAACACACCTATGAGAAGACTTTAGTGGTTCCTTAGCAGCTCTTTAATTAGGCAAGATAATATTTATGTAGGAAATTGAGCCATTCTGTGGTGGAATTTTCCATGAGACTCGGCTGAGGAGTGTACTGGTTCTGGCTAGGATGAAGTTCATTTTCATCACAGTAGTCCATATGGTGCTGTGTTTGTACTGATTATTGCTGACTGCAGAGGATATTCTCTAATCATTCTGATCTCTATCAGTTATGGCTTGCAGGCTGAGGTTTATGAAACAGAATTTACAATGTAGGCACTGTAAATCTGGGAGTAGTTACAAATATACTTCTACCCATGCAGCGTTCATCATTGAGCAGAGTCCAAATAACTGATTCTGCCTTCTGATTTAGATGCTGCAGAAAAGGTGGTGGAAGGGAATGCTGTTGACCTTGTGAGCCTGAGCTCTAACACATTGGCAAAGGATATTGGCATATGGTCAAAAGTGCTAAAAATTGAAACATTTCTGCTGCAATAAAAAAGAAATGCTAACTTTTTTTTTCTATTTCTATGGATTTTACACTACAACTTTGTTTTCCTATCCCAGAGAAACATTCAGGAACATAAACATACAACAAGCTTCAAAGTTAATTGTCTACAATCATAGATGAAATCTAAATGTCTTTCAAGCAAACTTATTCTACATTTTCCCTGTTCCTAAATATTATGGTAATTTTTACTAATGTTCTCTGCCTAGCTCTGCTCAAAACACTGGTTTGTATGTGTACTATTTAACTTCCCTTTCATTTCCTTTGGCTTGATAATTTGTACATACAATTTTTTTTAAACTCTGCCTCTCTATTTCTCTTACTATAATCCATGGGAGCTTTTGCAGAAAAAGAAAGTGAAGGTTAATTGGTATGATTCCATTTCCTGGGCAGCTCTTTCATTTCACCAGGAAATGACTAGGGCTTATAGAACAAAAGCCAGGTAAGAACTGTTACTCGTTTCAAAAGGAATGTCATTTGTACACCATGAACCAAGTCAAAAGGCTTACATTCATTTTCTTTGTTAGTAAAACGATTCATGCTACTCTATTATTCTACTGGTATTCACATACCGTTTTCACACCCTGAAATGACCATCATCTCTCTAATCACTGCAGATTAGAAGCTGTTCTGCAAACTAAGGAAAGGAGCTCCCTGCACTTGCCCAGCTGCAGAGGAGCCCAGTCAGGGAGCTTGAGGCCAGCACCGGTGCCAGGAACCCAGGAGGAAGGCAAGAGAGCTCCATCCCTGCCCCCAGCTCCCCTTGCCACTGCTCCAGAGGAGCTGGAGCCAGCTTACCTAGTTTGGGAGTGCTTACATTGAAGAGATCTCAGATACATCATTTTATTCAATAGTTGCTGAAGGTCAGCAAGTAGCATTTAATCAGGAACATACCATTCAGTTTTGAGAATGGAAAATGCTGTGTTTACCAGAACAATAAAATAGACCTCTATATTTTTTCTCTTCAATGAAGCATCACTTGTACTGTGTCTGTCTCATGACATAAGTTTCACCCAGTTTCATTTCGTCAGAGGCTGAGCAGTATCCTCAAAAATTCTTTTTCTTTTGGAGAAGAGTTTTGTGGCTGCAGTTAATATTTTTTATTAAATAAACAGGTAAATAAATATATCTACATATAGAGTTTAATCAATACAAAGATATCAGTATTCAAGAAAAATTCTAGAATTTACTGAGATATTTTCCACAAGGTGTCTGTTACTTCATTAAAAAGCATTGCAATTTTCTCTATGTCCTCCAGGTATTTCCACAGTTCATGAACAGTATCTAGCTCTTACCACTGATAACTCTATGCAAAAAACAGCATACAGTTTTAACTTGCATCCAAATAGTCTCAATGATTTCAAAATATTTGTATAGGATTTTTATTGAGATGGAATCTGGCCTTATATCTATAAAAAGCTACAAATTTCAGGGCATTTTACTAGAGATGAGTTTGACTAAATCTTGTCCTGAGTCTGTTTCTAACTTCAGAAAAATTATCTATCAAAGCAATATCATCAAAGCACATTCATGGAATTTATACTTCTCCTGTGAGTAGATTGCTGGTTCTTAATTTTTGAAAGCAATACTACAGTACTCTTACTAATAATTTGTTTAATACCAGTTTGCAAATGTGTAGCATAGCTTATCTGAGATCCTCAACATTTTTCCTGATGTTTCCAGTTTTCATCATACAATATCTTGAGAGTCTGAGGAATGAAATATTTTTAAATACTCTACTAATACTCTACTTTTAAAGGGAGAGGAAATGAATCAGGTAGGTTAAGGAAAATACAAATGTTTCAGATGTCCTCTAATTCCATGTGACTGGTGTTTGGATACCCAAATGAGACTGCTGCATACCCTTCTGTTCCAGTAATTTGACACATATACACAGGGTACTTTGTTACATCAGACCTAACAGTCCTAACACACACATTTTAATATGCATTGTTTCCACTTTGTGGGAGCAGGGAGCAGGAAGGTGGAACTGTAACATTCCTTCTCTTCTATTGAAACCCAGAGGAAAAATATAAACTGACAGATGTAAGCTTATTTTTTTCTATTTCATAAATACTCATGGTGCAGATGCAACAGTTTAGAAACTGTACAGTAACAAAAATTCAAGCAGTATGCGTACCTCTCTGGTGACTAATGACAGCTTTAAGGGTTTTTTCAGTTATTAGTGATGGCAACATTAAGAACAATGGGGTTGTTGTTTGGTTTGTTTGATTTTTGATCAGTGAAGTTAATAAGATGCTTTAAAAATCCCTAATATGCTGGGAAAAAAATTACATAGGGATACTTTAGTCTTTGCCCATGCGTACAATAAACCATATCTCAAGGGAGGGAATATTTCTGTGATGTTTTATGCTAAATTACAGTTTCACAGGTGAGGTGAATTCTTGCTCATATACTAGCATTCAGAGTTCTCAGTCTGCCTGTTGAGTTGGATCCTTCATCAAATCAAACAATGAATCAAAATTCATCACTTGCAGAGTAAAACAATTCAGTGTTTGCAGAGTCTTTAATCCCATGAAAATTCCTGTCTAATTCTTTTACTTGTTCATGAATATAACAAAGTAGTGCTAATCCTAATATGATCATGATACAGATGGAAAAAAAAGCTGGATCCTACCTGAACAGATGAAATATCCTCAGTGAAATTCTTTTTAAATTACATTCAGATACATATAACAGAGACAAACCAGAGACTGCCTATGGATTTCCCCATGTGGCTCTAGAGAGGGGTGTGTGGGCACAGCTATTCACCTTCTACATTTCTTTGGCAGATTACACCAAAGAAAATCATAATCTAATCCACAAGAAAGATAGGTTTGAAAATTATAATTAGCAATTTTACTATTTTTCCATTGTAATTTTGTAATTGTGTTACAGTTGTAATAAAGTACCACAAACCCAGTCGGTGTTCTGGAGGAGTCCAGTTAGAACTTGTGAATTACTCTGGATAAACATAATGTACAGAATGTTTCATGCTTTGAATGTCTAGTTTGGTTTTTTCCTTTTTTTTTTTTTTTTTAATTGGGCTGAAATCAAAGAAGCTTAACTAAGTTACTTTGTCATAGGCATTTTTACAACTTTTGAGACATTCTTTAAAAACAGAGTTCTAAATTTGTACTACCTAGTGTATTAACTCCTCATTATATCTCATTTGCAGTCTTACTATCTTCTATATACAGAAAATACTGATTTGACTACAAGAGGCAGTATCTGGAAAAATGACTTGCTGAAACAGAAATGAAATATTATATGTGTATCAGTGAGCTCATGATGGTATTAATGAGGGAGAACTGCAAGTACAATTTCAAACTGTAATACTATTATTCAACCCACACAGCCAGAAGTGAGGTATTTCTCTAGAATACAATTTATGTCATATTCTGATTTGTGATAGTTGCATTACTGACAGTAATGTCAATACTCAGGAGATCATCCCAATAGTTTCCTGAGAATTCACATTTTTATTGAACTTGTGATTAAAAGGTTTGTTTTCATGTACTTCAGCAGAAATGTTAGTTCTTCTGAGTGAGGAAAGTTTCTTCAATATCAAAGATGTAATTGACGAGAAGAGAAGAGAAGAGAAGAGAAGAGAAGAGAAGAGAAGAGAAGAGAAGAGAAGAGAAGAGAAGAGAAGAGAAGAGAAGAGAAGAGAAGAGAAGAGAAGAGAAGAGGAGACATAACTTTAAATGAGCAAGTGACTGTAGCTTTCCCTAAACATAAAACTGTGTCTTTCCTGACTTCTGAGATAAAGGTGGAAATAACAGAAATTAACCAAGAGACCTTTCATCTTTTTATCCACACTGTCTCAAATTATGACTTTTTGCTGTTATTTTTACACTAACTCTGTAGACATTTGCCTCCTTTCCCTTTGGGTCTGTTCTGTGAATGGTTGAGAAAGAAAACAAGTCAGCCAAAGTTTCTATTCTTTTAACTTGAAAAATGGCCCTGTGCTGTCCAGAACTCTTGAGAGCAGAAAGTAGAGACATCTGTGAAAAGAAAAGGGGTGGATTTTTGAAAATTTTATCTGGTTAAGAAAAGAGAAGGCAAGTTAAGAGTTAGAAAGACATTCCCCATCAAAGAACAGCAAGTTCCCTAACTAGATATAGGCAGCTCTGCAG